>NC_137510.1:4630000-4847500 GCF_041902795.1 Electrophorus electricus | reverse complement strand
TTCTGTCCTGCACACAGACCCGTCCGTGACCTGTTATTCGCGCACAAAAGCCTTCCCTGACGAGATGCTCGTCAGAAGGCAGCATGGTGTAATTTCAGGCCTGGCTAAGCCTGTTTACTCCAATTAGTGTCCTGCTCTTGATGCTAATTAGTAGTGTTATGAAGGGAGCGTGCTTCGAAAGTCCTGAATCGCTTCATGTTTACTGTCAGGAGAGAAATTACATAGTGATGTTTTCCAGCGTCTGTAGAACCTTTTGTCGTATCGCTGCTTTTCCATCCATTTGGCACCTTTCTGAGTATTATAAGTCAAATGTAATTACAATATGGAGGCAAACTCAACTTGATTTTAAAATACCTGCATGTAGTATGAATATATCCAAATGGGTGTGAGAGTAAGGTTTTTTGTTTGTTTTTTACATGTATTTGCAAATTAAACATCCACACAATGAATGTGTACTTTTATTTGTATAGTAAATATATAATCTGTCAGATTCTGGTATAGTACATAAAGTTTCTTGAGAAACAGTGTTTGCCATTAAAGGACTTTGGCACGTTGACATTCCCCATGTCTGCCTGTAGGGGGAGCACCTGCTGAGGAAAGGCCGACCACTGGTGCTGCAGGAGTCACTGGACCTAGACGTGCTCGAGGTGAAGATATCCAAACGGGGAGCCACGGAGCCCCTGGAGGCCGAGCGGCTAGACGACCTGGAGACCTGCATGGTGAGTCTCGCCCACCTTCTCTTAAAAGGTGGTGCTGGTACGCACCAATCCTACAAGCTTTATAATGCAGTTTATGAGTAATGCATTCATAAGGCATTATGAAAGCGTTTATAATGCAGTTTGTTTTCTGTAAGCTTGCATAATTACTTAGAAATAGTTATAACTCCATGCATCACACCTTATAAAGCAAGAGTATATGACTTTATGACGTTAGGTTTAGTAAAGCATTATATTATTTGTTATTAAGAACATTAAGAACATCTTCATGTATTCCGAGTTATAATGCATTATAACTGACGGCTTTGGTTTCTCAAATTTCCCTTGACCAGTTATTTATGAAAGTATCTAACACATGAACATAAATAATAGAGTATACCAGGTCATTACAGGGTTAAATGACACGTTATATGAATACATGATACTTTCTGGAGCGTACTCTTTTTAGGCTTTAATGAAAGGAGATAATCACATCTAAATTGATAGCAGGACACACAACTTAATATTTTGTGTATTCAATCATGTGACAGTAGTGACATTAAACAAGTATTTTCTTAAGTAATGTGGACAAACTTTTGGAATGCTTAAAAAAATATATATAAACTATAACATTTAGTCAGTCAAATTTTGCAGCTACTAATGAGAAATTATACAGGTTTATGGCAGGCATTATAAAGAATTATATATGCCATCTCATTTATAATGCATTATAAATGCAGTATTCACAGCAACTGTTACTCAAGATTCTTTTGGCCAAGGGCCACTAGTTCTGATTAATGTGTGTTTAATGCTAAAATAAATTTGTTTCTGTTGATTTTAAGAACATTTGGAGTGAGGCCCATGGGAGGAGTAACAGACAGTCGCTACAACACTTAACTCTCTCTGTTAGTTCAATCGCTTCTCACCATGCTCGAGCCAGCTAGCGTTTTCGCCCGGCACTAATTTTCACGCGCGCTAATGCCGTCTGCTGCTGTCCGAGCCACACGCATGACTGACGGCAACGGCATGCTTCGTCTCTCCTTTGGCTCCTTCAGGCTAAATCCTTTTCTTCCGCTGTCCATCACGGCGCAGGGACCGAATCTTAAGCGCAGGGTTAACACGTGTGCGCCTCGGTCTGCTGCAGGTGGCGGTCGGAAGGTTGTATCGCAGGGTTCTCTGCTCGTTTGACACCGAGACACAATAGCCCCTACCAATGTTTCTGAATCATTCACCTCATAATACCTCATAATATACTTTTAGATTAATAACGTAATAATAAACATGCCGTCTCTGAGGTCAGCCTGATTGTTTTTCATAATTAAAGGTTTTCATGGCGTGTTTCTATTACTGTAATAGGAGTTATTAACAGTGACCATACACTGTATGTTTGTATAATGTGCAGACGTTTTCATTAATTGCTATAATTCCGAGCACTGACTTCCAGCATGTGTGCGATGGCTCATTACTGACTGTAAGCCGCACTGCCAGTGGAACCAAAACTGCTTTTAAACTGCTAATGTTTAATGTTTAGAAGCGTTCGGACTTGGTGATCGTCGGGTCACATTAGGTGAGCGAGATACAGTACATGAAACAGTTGGCACATTGACGTCACTGGCCAGAGCTTGCAAATGCGATGGGCTTACGCCAAAGCTATTGTAAATAAATGTTTGACCACAAATATAATGATGAAACAGCTCTAGATATACATAGGTATATATCTGGCCTGGCACATGGGCAGTTAGGTCAATTCAAAGGGGCCCTAAAAAAAAAACTAGAACATTGGATAAATATTTTTCATTGGGGCCCAATATGAGGTCTCTTGATGATTCCCAGAGTCCCTGGTTGCTACGCGGCTGTCTGCTTATTCCACCCTGGTCTCTAAGAGGTGGCAGTTCTGTTACCAGTAGGGCAGAGTCCAGTCCACTTGTGTGGAATTCTTTTGTAAGTCGCTCTGGATAAGGACGTCTGCCAAATTCCGTAAATGTAAATTTGGCTGTACAAATAGTCCACCGTAAGTCCACTGTGCCTCATCACGGCCTCTGGCCTCTCAGTTTCCCCTCACTTCACCTGTCTGTGTTCATGCATTGACATACTGGTGACTGAAGAGGTCACTGAAAAGGTTTGGTTTTGGTTTCAGTGACATGTGCTTTGTTTTGATTGTGCAGTTTCTCTCTCTACCGGTCCATCTTCTCTCTCTCATATATATATATATATCTCCCTTTTTCTGTCTTTCATTTCTGGAAAAACTGAGCTTCTTTTTTCTTTTTTCACCTTTTGCTTCACTGAGATTCTATGCTGCACCAGTGAAGTATTGGCTGCCCCTCCGTGTGTGTCTCTCTCTCTCTCTCTCTCTAACCCACACACTCTCTCTCTCCACCCCTCTCTACTCTCTGTCAGTATCCCCCATCTTTTTACCTCACACATACTTTCTCTCTCTCTCTCTAACCCACACACTCTCTCTCCACCCCTCTCTACTCTCTGTCAGTATCCCCCATCTTTTTACCTCACACATACTTTCTCTCTCTCTCTCTAACCCACACACTCTCTCTCTCCACCCCTCTCTACTCTCTGTCAGTATCCCCCCATCTTTTTACCTCACACATACTTTCTCTCTCTCTCTCTAACCCACACACTCTCTCTCTCCACCCCTCTCTACTCTCTGTCAGTATCCCCCTATCTTTTTACCTCACACACATACTCTCTCTCCCTCTCTGCTTCCCCGTGTATAAACATTAGAACAAAGACCACTGTTGTTTAGAATCGGCCTCCCTCCCTATCACACATCCACACCTCTTTCTCTCTCTCTGTATAAATATATCCCTCTCCCACTCTTGCTCTCTCTCTTTTCCCTCTCTTTTTTGCTTTCTGTCTCCAACTTGTTCAGGATCTCTTCTGTCTCCTTTTCTCAGTTGGTCTGTCCATCCTGGAAGTGTGGCTGTAAGCTCTGCTCCCCTTCTCCATCCCGCTCTCTCGGTCTCTTTCTGCGTTGGTGTGGGATGATGATGAAGCCATGTTGGTGTTGGGGCCATGGTGGCGCGGGTGGTGTTGGGGCCGGGGTGGTGTAGGGTGGTGGTGTGGGGCCGTGGTGGTGCGGGGTGATGTTGGGGCCATGGTGGTGCGGGTGGTGTTGGGGCCGGGGTGGTGTTGGGGCCATGGTGGTGCAGGGTGGTGTGGGGCCGTGGTGGTGCGGGGTGATGTAGGGTGGTGGTGGTGCGGGGTGGTGTGGGGCCGTGGTGGTGCGGGGTGGTGTTGGGGCCGTGTTGGGATCCGGTGTCCGAGCACTCGGTGCCCTTCTCCCTCTTCATGGATGAAAGTCGAGAGATTATTTAGTTTCATATAACAGTCTTTGGTCACACCAGTTCCCATCTCTCTACCATCAATACAGCAGCCGGGAGGGGGTCTCATGGTGCGCGTGTGTGTGTGTGTGAGAGTAGATGTGAGTGAGGCACAATCAAGGCAGTCTCCACCTCTCACCTCAGCACATTAGCATCTATGTGTGGCACTGTGTGTAACAGCCTCTTTTTTGTAACGTTTCCACTTGGCCTATCAAACAGAGTGAACATTATATATGGTTATCAGAACAACTTCTTCAAAAATATGAATAGAATCTAAAGAACATGAAAGGAGAAGCAAAACAATAGAGCAGTAAGAGTGTGCTCCTCCCTGGGCCAGCCTGGGAGGTGGACGCTTGTGCTGGCAAAATAGTTTTCTCATACTGTAGTGTAAAACAGGCAGTGTAACCCACCAAGCTTTGTTTTGGCAACTTTGGCTTCTGATGATCAGCGTTCATCCTCATGCACCAGGTCCTGTTTTCCACACGGCTACGTTTTAACATCTGACATCAAAAATCTGTCCGTGCTGAGATGCTGGAAGGAGCTGATTCTGGAGTCGGGTGTAGGGTTACGCGTGTTACGGGTGTGGGGTTGCGCGTGTTACAGGTGTAGGGTTATGCGTGTGGGGTTACGCGTGTTACGGATGTAGGGTTATGCGTGTTATGGATGCAGGGTTACGTGTGTTATGAGTGTAGGGTTGTGCGTGTTACGGGTGTAGGGTTACGTGTCTTATGGGTGTAGGGTTATGCATGTAGGGTTACACATGTTACAGGTGTAGGGTTGCACGTGTTACGGGTGTAGGGTTACAGGTGTACGGTTACGGGTGTAGGGTTACGCGGGTTACGGGTGTAGGGTTACGCGGGTTACGGGTGTAGAGTTACGCGGGTTACGGGTGTAGGGTTAGGAGTGTTACGGGTGTAGGGTTAGACGGGTATAGGGTTACGAGTGTTAAGTTGCAAGGAGGGATGCTCGTCTGCTTCTCATGCCAGACAAGAGTATTGTTACCAAAAGAGCTGGTCTACACCAAATGCCTCCAAGAAGAGCATGTGTGTGAATCCTGGATCATGTATACTTCATAGTATAATATAGTTTGTGTGTGTGTGTGTGTGTGTGTGTGTGTGAGAGAGAGAGAGAGAGAGAGAGACAAGAGACTCTCCCATTGTATTTCGTGAAGGTAACATTGTACTTGTCCAGTATAACTGTTTACCTCCCAGTTGTATTCTTGCAGCCCAGTTGTGCTCTGGTGCTCAGAGACGATGAGAGATGCAGAACTGTAGGGGGAATGCAAGTCATGTGTGACGCTCATCGAGGAGTTAAAATTACCATTAGAACTGCATATGCACGAGATCCCTGTGTTTAAAAACCAGAGCAATTGATTATTGATGCAGTTTGAGAGTATGGTGGTGCAAACTAAGATATAAACTACGGTTTTGTTACTGTATTGATTGTTTCTGTATATATAATACTTTCATAGTTTAAAGTTCTCTTGTTGTAGAGGTTAAGAAATTCAAGGGATTCCCCAGTACTGAATTTCTTGACCCAATATATTAACTAGAAATTAGCACCTTGTGGCCGATAAGGATATGGATAAGCAGTCATTTTATCGTGCATATTAAAGCTCAAACTATAATCTGCATATTAAGTGCAGTGAGACATGTTAAAAGAACATGGATCTAAAAATGGGTGATTAGTGTGGCCATGTCACAGGTACATTAGACATCACAATTATTGTAAATATACTGTAACGTAAGGCAGTGCAGAATGCATTTGGGAAGAGAAGCAACATTTATTTTGGCCGAATCCATAATTGTTACACATTACACAGTCCATGGTCAAAAAGCCAGGAAACAAAACCAAATAGCATAAGGAAAACATGAACAAAAATGAAACAAATCAGAGACATAACAAACAAACTACAACCCAAGAGCACAGAGAAGCTTACAGTGACCCACAGAGAGCCACGAAGCAGAACATCCTTCACTCCTTGCCTCCTTTGGTGGTCGGTTTTTCTGTAACGTAGAGAGAGGCGAGGCATTTCCGGAAAACAAATTTTGGGCACACCCATAATCAGAAACCTTAACACAGTCTGGTCGAAGAACCGGGAGTCAAGGAGACGTAACCAGATAGCATCATCCAAAAAACAGAATCGAACATGAAAGAAAAAATATAAGGAGAGACACAGAGATGATGATGTGCACTTGGAAAACCCAACAGCGATAAACACACTGAGAAAGCCACAATAACTGACCAAGCAGACGGGGGAGCACAGAGCGGAGAAGGAACCAAAACAGAACCGCATGGCAACATCGCCAAGTGAACAGACCATGACCAAAACAAACATGATGCAGCGCCACGGGAACCGCAGTGTTGAGGGGGAATCTGCGACATACATAGCAGGGGAACAAAAATGGTCTCATTGCATTATTTTCTAAACTTTCATTACAGTATTTTCTAACCTTTTTATGCCTTAAACTGTTGCAGGTACAAGAAAGTCTGTGGCTGGAAAATTATCAGTCTGCCAAAACTCCAATATTGAACCGATAACAATAAATTAAAAATAGCCCTTATCGGCAAATAATATATTAGCCACAGATATAGCTCTGTCAGTAACGTAGTAGGTGCAGTCGTAGGCTGGACGCAGTGATCATTGTGTTGTTTTTGGTCGATGTCTTGCAGATGACGCCGAAGTCGAAAAGGAAGAGCATTCACAGCCGAATGTTGAGGCCCGTGTCCCGAGCTTTCGGTGAGTGCGTGACATGTTCGGTGAACGTGTGATGCGTTTGGTGAGTGTGTGCTGCCTGTGCACGCCGGTATAATGTGGGCATCGCTGGAACGTGGAGACACCCGTTTGTTGTTTTCTGAGTGCCTGCCCGAGCGCATTTTCATGACCGTCGCGGATGTGTTCCATGGGCAGAGATGGAGTTCGACCTGGACAAGGCGCTGGAGAACGTGCCCATCCACGTGGAGGACCTGGCGCCTCTTCCGAGGCTGGAGAAGAAGCTGTCAGCGGGCGTGGTTGAGCTGCCGTCCGAGGAGGCCAAGAAGCTCCATCACTACACCAAGCTCCGGCCCAAGAGGAACAAGAAGACCCAGTCCAGCAGGGTTCCTGTGAGTGGTGCTTGGTAGCTCTTTCAGAAAGTTCTTGTCATCCAGATCCCTTCTTTTTGGATAGGTCCTATTCATTGTCTGGGTTGTAGCCCATACGGGAGTCGAGACAGAGGTCTGGACAGGAACACTGCGACGGGGACGGAGGTCTGGACAGGGACACAGTCGTGTTCCCATGTTCCTTCACAATCATGTGTCCAGTTTCAGAAGTGCAGGGAAAATGGTTTGTGTGTTTAGGCATGTTGGAACTATGTATATCGGTGTTATGAAACTCTTTGAAGCTTCGCCTGCTTAGTTCTCGTAAACCAGTCGAATCAAATCATCCCTACGAATTTTTAATGACTTTTTATTTGCTCTTACAGCAGATCAGCAGCGTGCCGTCTCAGGATGGAGAGCAGAATGGCCTCATGGGAAGGGTGGACGAGGGCGTGGATGAGTTCTTCTCCAAGAGGGTGACCAGAATAGACAAGTGAGTACCGTTCCGGCTGAGCTGGCTTCAGGGTCTTCCACGCCTGTCAGTATGTTATTAACGCACACCTAATAATCCGCCATGTCTGATAACGAGGGCTTACAGTTAAACCAAATACAATCAGTCTGTTTGATGTAAAGTCTGAGTGCGACTCAGCGGTCAAACACAAAGGCCGTCTGGTTCCTCAGTTCACATTTCTATTCTGTCGCTCTTTTCTCTCATTTTCTCTCTATATCTCTGTCATATATATAAAATCAGTCTCTCTCTCTGTCTTGCTCAATGTTTCTGTTTCTCCATCTTTCTCTCTCAATCTCTCTCTCTCTCTGTCTCTCTGCTCCCAAAAAACAGACGGCCATCCCTAAAGAGCTCCGACTCCCAGGACAGCGAGAGGAAGCGTGAATCTCGCAAGGGCGGCTTCCTCAACCTCATCAAGTCCCGCTCCGGAAAGTCGGACAAGGATAAGGACAAGGAGAAGAGCCAGCCCCCTGCCTCGGCTGCCGGCTCTACCCAGGCGACCCCCGTGGCTCAGGAGGAGCCCCTGTCCCCTCGTCCGTCCTCCCGGAGCCCTGCGCCCGAGGTCAAGGCCAAGTCACAGTGCTTCCCCCCTGAGCGCAGCAGCAGCTCGGACCGCTCCGAGGAGCTGAAAACCCCAGACTCGGCCGACTCGGAGCTCTCGGAGGGGAGTCCGCAGGGCGGCCGTCGCTATGGAGTCCAGGTGATGGGATGCGGCCTGCTGGCTGAGATGAAGGCCAAGCAGGAGAAGAGAGCCACCTTCTCTTCTCACAAGGTGTGTGTGGTTCTGTGGCATTTTGGGTCTTGGCTGGTCTGGGATCAGCTGAATGTCAGTAATGTCCATAAGTTTTGAGTGTATTACCATTTAAGAGCTGAGCCAGGAGAAGGGATCAGGCTGAGAGCCAGCTCATCATAACAAAGGTGACAAAATGGCGACACCAAGTGGTGGCTGTATGAAAATGCAGTCTACATTCCACACTAAATGCATTATGCCAGATTAAGAACGGTTTGCAGCATCTTCTGTAGTAGGTTTAAGTGAATTTGTTTAATATCAAATCAAATAAGGCTTTAGTAATGCTGTACCCTCTTGGCCCTATTGCTAAACCTCTTACTGAGAAACTGGAAACACCTTAAACATCCTACACTGTATACCACCTAAGCACATTTGAGAAGCTTTTAATATTTTTAATATGTTTAATACAAAATCAATATTTGGCAGTGAAATTAAGCCGGTAGGGACACACCACTGGTCTGCGTCAGCTACATTTTTTAACTTCACCTAGAGCTGGCACTGTTTCGGTAATGCTTTTTGTGTTATTAGGCCTTTGGCCACGTTTACATGACCTTTTCAGACGTTTCTGTGTTATGTGCTCTGGAGGCCAGCAGTCTCTGTATTCCTGTGGAACAATACACATGTGAATGTGGTTTTATGATTTAGAAATAATGCGGTATATCACCAGACGTAGAGATTTGGCCTGTCTGTGTCTGGTGTGGGACTGGTTTATGATGATATTTCTTTCTGCTTATTGCATCTTGATGGCCACTGTGATGGCCACTACTTCTTATTTGTAAACTTGCGCTATTGTCTAAAACTACGAAAAGCGTGCATTCTGTGACAAAGCCTGTAGTTTCCACTTCCCAGCTGTCAGTATGGACGGAGATGAGAAACGTTGTCTTCCCAGATGGATTGGTTACAAAATCTGAGTTACTCCTTGCTTAGAAAAATTAATTAAAGATCTCAGTGCGGCAGTCATTACACATTTCAAATATCAGCCTGTGAGAATGTAGCCTACAGCTCACTCACCCAGATTAGTCATGGGCCCAGAGACAACATGCAGACTGTGTTTTTGTGCAGTGATACTGTAGAAACCTCGTTTGGGCCTGTTTGATTTGAAATGTACACCACTGGATGCAAACGTTGTCTCCTGAGCCAAACGGGCTTCTGCAGACAGCTTGCCCGGCAGTGTAACACTCCAGCAGATAATGTGACATTTGGATTCAAGAGGATTATAACTTTATATTCTTGAAGAACTTTGGTGATGACATTAATGTTCAAGAGACACAAGAAAGTAGAGTGCTGTCTGTACTGAAAACGTCTGTCGTTTCTGATCGCATGCTTATAGTGGACTTTGACAGAATACACGGAATATGTGTAACGGCGCTATTTAACCAAGATGCAAAAGCTGTATGCCATTCCATTACAGACAAAAGGTCTCGTTACAACTTAACAAGGATCACATACTCCTTTTTACTTTCTTCTCAAGAAAGTCTAAAGTTTTAAATTGTTCTAATCAAGCGATATGTTCCCATGTCATCCCACCACATCGGCACAAAATGTCGCCTTTTATTGAAGGGTTGAAAATGTGTACCATGCTTTCTGTTCCCACCCGAGGTGTGATCTGGGTCTTTTAATTAACTTAATAACCTTTCGTAGCTTTCTGATGAGTAAAATGTTAATAGTTAATCAGTAATCTGTGACAGAATGTGTTTTTAAAGTAAAAAAAAAAAGTACCGTGACTAATTGCTGACACGACGTGACGGAACTAATAACCCGTTTATGTAACCTGTCTTTGCACCAGTGTGTAATGGCCATGGATGATTTATGGAGAGCCGTACCCGCTCTGCGCTGTGGTCCGCTTTTAGCATGTTTTCCACTGGCGGGATGCAGTTGAAAGAAACCGCCCCCGCCCCCCGAATTTCCCACTCATAGCTGTGAGGCACAACGGATAAAAGAAAAGTGAGGTAGTGCCCCCAAACAGCCTTTAGCAGCGCGACTATAACTAACTTTTCTGATCTCTTCCAGGTCTCAGACTCCTCATCGTGTTCGGACAAGACAGAAGCTCCTCTGTCAGGTAAGAGTGTCTGAGCCTTTCTGAACCCGAGCCCGACGTTTCAGGTGCCGTAAACGTCGTCTGGCTTGTTTTAACAGCTTAATGAGACGCAAAACAAACGTCCTCCACCTGTAAAGAACCAGACAAAGCCCTCACCTGGTAAACCAACTCCCACTCCTCTCTAAATGCTCCTTATTCTGGGATAGAGTCCTTCAGCAGAGTAAACGGCACAGGCTTTTAAGAGTGTTGATGTAGTAGTGAAGCGTTAGTGAAGAGTGTTCATGAAATGTAGGTGCTTGCCAAAGATCTGCTCTTTTAAGAGCGAGGATTGTCATTAGAATCACTTAGAAGTAAATACGAGGAATTGCACATATGACCTTGATAGAGCAAGGGGAACAAACTAATGAGCACAGAGCACAAACTTGAGGCAGACCATGCTAAGGAAAACATAAAATGAAAATGTGTAGCTTTAAAAATGATTGAATGCTCTTTTCACAATTTAAAAAAAGATCTTTATTGCGTTCCTGTGTGTCTGTATGAGTGAGAGAGAGAAACTGGAGAGAGAGAGGGGGGGGGGTGCTTCAAAAGTGAGGTTGGGGGAAAATGCCCTCCCAGAGACATCCAATAGGCGTAGACAGACAGCAAAGTGCTTTTAAGTGCTCTAATGTACTTTTAACGTCACATAATGTCCTGTAACATTTGTGCTGTTAATGCACATCATCTTGTAAAGCCTTAAAGAACTTTCAACCCTTTTCTGTCCAGGTGTGTCCAAGGCTGAGGGTGGCTGTGGCGTATGCTCCCCGGAGAAGGTGGCCCGGGGCGGGGCCGACGGCAAGCCTGAGACCGCCCCCAGGTCCAGGGGCGCGGGCCCGACCTCCACGTGCCCCAAGCCCCCTCCACAGGTCTCCAAGCCAGCCTTGGCGGCTCGACCCGCCATCCCACAGAAACCCCGTTCCAGTAGTTGCCGCAGCATAGGTAAGCAAGCCAACCACGCCAACCACACCAGCCGGGAGCCTGACGCACACAGACTGTAGTCTGCTGGTGTCGGCCATCGCGTCTAACCAGGGGAATCTGAGAGGAGCATTAACGGAACCACATTAACATAAGCAACAAAAAACCATAAATGTCTGTTTACTTTGTCTTCATTTGTGGAATAATAAGATGGTCAGATGGAAAGGATATCAGCACTGTTGTTCTTATTTTCCTTGTTAAATTTAATTAATGATTGAAGCTTAGTTGTTCATATATTCCCTCTTATTGTATTCCTCTCCCAGAAGAGGGCTCAGAGTCTCCCGCTGGAGGTCCGAAATCTCCAGCTCTGACGTCCACCCTTCGGAAATCCCCTTTGGACAGAGATGGCAACTCCGGGTCACCACAGGGCAGCTCGGGTCCTAAGTCTGCTCAGGAAGGTGGGCTTGTGAACACGTGCGTGCGCACACTTGCGCGCACACACACACACACACACACTCACAGACAGTACTGCTTCAGTGTCCATGTGTTCCTGAAGACTTTCCCCTCATTAACTCACCTGCCATTATGGTCTGGGAGGAGAAACATCTCGTGACCTGCAGTCAATTCTTGTGGCAGACGTTTCGCAGCATTCGCGTGTCGGATGCATGATGATCCCTTTTTTAGAACGTCTCATCATTCTCATATCGTTTGCTCGCGAGTGTTGGTGTATTTTGGCGTTTGTTTTCTTTGTTTCCCTCCATGCACGTTGTTGTGTGTCTAGCCTGGTTTGATCAGCGTGCGTCTGCCACTCTCGTCCCGCGTCATTCCAAAAACCCGCCCACCTGTCTCCGGTTGGCTTTTGGTCCTCCTGCTTTGACCGGTCCGGCCCGGCCTTGCACAGTCGTTTTGCCCCCTCCCCTTTCCCGCAGTGTCATGAGGGGTTCTGATCCCACAAGCCTTCTCTGCATGAACAGAGGGAGGCAGGAAGAGGTCACACCCTACTCCTTCACCTCCGATTTTCTGCTTTCGGATCACTCGTGGTCGTAGCGACTTTGTAGAAATGTGACTTCTAGTGAGACACATTTAGTGTGTGTTTTGTTGTTCTGACAAAATCAGCACTTGAAGTACAAAGTGATACTGCTTAATTAAAGTAGTACTTTCATTGCAAAAATACATACCTACCTTTGGAAATACTAATCAGACCCTCTCAATCAATCGGTCAATCAATAAACCAATAGATAAGTCTAAGATAAATACGCACATGACCAGAAGCACAGTATTACAGAGGCCAGCGGGAGAGGCTGTGTAGAAGCAAGCCGATCCACTAGGTGGGGCTAAAGAGCCCACTGCTCCTCTCTGCAGTGACTGCGGCGGCAGACGCTAGCGTCTTCAAACACGAACCCGAGGGCTCGCTACCAAACCCGGAGGAAGAGAGCGAGCAAGCGCACAAGACCTCTCTCTCACGGCCCGGTTAGACGTTTTCACCTCTCACCTTTTGAGTTCTCCATCATCAGGCAGCTGGGTAATGTAGTGTGCTGGCAGGAAGCCAGATTCGTTGAAGCGTTTACCAGTGGTGAATCATGCTTCTCTCTCTGGCATCTTTCCAAACAACACTGAGTACCTGTTTATATATGCATTTATTTAGTTATCAGTCCAGACATAATAGAAATGCATTTCACAGTAACAGAATGAACAGTAAGTGTTTAACTTGGCAGTGGCCTCGGTGTTAGCTGGAAAGCATCTGCTAGCTTCAGCTTCATATTTAAAATGAGTCTGTTTCCTTTGTGTGTGTCTGTTCCATTGTATGTGCTCAGTCTGATCAGTAGGCGCATTAAGTAGGGAACATCTGCGGAAACTGGGATGGCAACCTTTAGCTGATGGGCTCCAATGCTGTTAAAACCTTAAACAAAGCCAAGGGCCCCTATCGAGTGCTCCGACAACACATCATTAGCACTGGCTTAGTTCTCCTCCATGCTGACAGTTCTGACAGTACGTGTAATTAGATGGCACCAGTTGCTGGTTTTATTGTGTTGCTGTGACACTTTCATCTTTCATCTATATGTCATTTCAACGATGATGTGCAGTCATGGCGGACGGCACTAGGGGGCTCTGTTTTGAAGGGTTTTTTTTCCCCACACCTCTCTCCCACAGCAAGGGCGTTGCCCACGTCCGATGGGCTGCGGACCCCCGCGGCAGGTCAGCCAAGCTCGGAAGATAATGGGTCGAAGTTCAAGGAGCGATCCGACAGCGGAGCCAAAGAGAAGGAGAAGGACTCCAGCCATGCCTGCAGATCAGCCGACTCTGGAGAGGACGGGGATAAAGATTTTATTTTTATATGAGACATGGAAAAAGAGAGAGAGAGAGAAAGAGAGAGAGAGAGAGAGAGCGCGCGCTCGCACGCATGCACACGTCACCCATTCAACCTGTTTAAGATGTCAGCCCCTCCCCAATCCAGGGTTCATAATTCAGACCCCACACATTGTGTGTGTGTGTGTGTGTGTGTGTGTGTGTGTGTGTGTGTGAGAGCGTGCACGTGTGTACATGCGTGCATGTAACTGCACCTATGTGTGTGTGTTCCCACACACGTCATTCTTGTGTACATCCAGATCCGACCTTTTCCCTGGCCCAGAACCCAGGGCGTCTGAATGACGTGTCCGTATGATGTGTCTTGCTCTAGGGAGTCTTAATGTTCTCGTTTATAATAACTAGGGCTGAAGTACTGTTAAAAGGATCCCATGATCAAGCTGTTTTTTCCCCTCCACCTCACTGTGTCAAACCCATGTGGTTTACTCTAAGAGCAGGGCCTTCAATGCCACTTAACAAGATGCTTCCATCTGCCTTGTGCCTTAGCATTCTTCCTTACTGCGCCGCGACCATCCAGAGCAAGACACTGAGAGCATCTCGGACACCGCACGTACGTCCCTGGGACGACTGTACTACAAACACATTTAAAGTGAAGTCATAGGAGCACGATTTATTTCACATCAGACTCTTTGACGTGAGATCAGATCTCACAAGCCTTTGTTGACTCTTTGACGTGAGATCAGACCTCACATGCCTGTGTTGACTGGATTCCGACTGTGCGTTCCCTGGGCTTGCCATTGCGGGACTGTTTATCCGGGTACAATATTGCATGGTCGTCCCAGGTCATCCCAGACAGATGTCAGACCAGCGTCAGAATCCTCTTCGAGTCCAGACCCCCCCCCACCCCCCACCCCCCACCTCTAGTTCCTCTGTTTTACTGCTCTTTTTGTAGCGCTAGCATCCAGTTGGTTTTCTCTTCTAATTTTACTTTATAGCACATACCATTTTTAAAATCTAATTTGATGCAAATCACCCCCCCCCCCCTTTTTCTGCACCTCAGTGGCTCATTCTGCCGCTAGACCCATGTGAGGTCCATGTGTGAATGTAAATAATGTGCTTTCAAATGTTTGTGTATTGTGTGTGTGTGTGTGTGTGTGTACACACAGGGAGACATGGAAAAATGTTAACATGTGCATGACACATGCGTACACAGATCTTATATTGATAAGGTACTAAGCACACTACTGAAAAAAAGATTGGATGGGATTTGTATAGGTACATAATTTATTCTGAAGGGTGGTTGGTGGAGCTTTTTTAATCCAATACATCTGGCTCGTCCTCTTTATTAGGATGTATATTTTGTTGATACAACGCAAAACAGTTTTTAATTAATTTTGTTATTGCACACTGCTTGGCACAATGATTTAGTGTTTGGGTTGGGTTTTTTTTTTTTGTCTTCAAGGGTAAGGACAAACGTAATGAAATAAGTGTGATTTATCAGTGTTAATATATAATGAAATCCTGTATTATTTAAAAAAAAATACTGCATATGTGTTTGGTTCGCTCATTGTTATCATGCAGTATTTTAACCTTCGGTGATCAATCGCTAACATGCTTCGCTCACGCGTCCTATACGTTTGTGGACGTTTCTGTTTGGATATATTTCTACCAATCTGATTAAAACTGATTTTCCATCTTTATTATTGTCTTTGAAGTTCACGTTAGACCTTATAACCTTTGACTGGTGTGCTACAAGTGTACAAATGTGGCCTTCCCCTATTTGAGTTCTGAATGTTAAGTGCGGATGTTAAAGTGTGTAAGATCTTTGGTGATCTGCTAGCAGAAATGGAACATAACACACAAACCCATGTTTTCATTAGTGTATAATAACTTGTAAACACGACTCATCGTGTTTTTATTAGCTTAGAATGAGGCCTTCGTATCTACAAAGGTATTTTTCCTACAGTAGCCCCAAAAGGACAAACAAGGCACTGGCACTAGACAATTCCTTTTGCATTTTGACGTTGATGCGACAGCTTGAATTTGGTGTTGCACCGCTTTCAACATGTAGAAAGAAGAACCAGTGAGATAGGGTAAAGCCTCGTCAAAGAAGCGAAATCAATTAAAATGGAAGTAAAAGAAAGTAACTGAAAACATGAAGCAAAATGAAATGGCGAGGAACACTGGTGTGAATGGAAAGCGCTGATGGTGGACAAATGTTTTCAGAATAACCCCAAAGTTGCCTGCTTTCTGTCTGAAAGCTGCGTTATCATACCAATCTAGAAGTCTGTTAGCTAAAACAGACATGGGCATAGTTACAAATAACCTTTTTCGTATTTGGACCTATAAATCCCGGTGACGTAACCGAGATCAGCATACAGATGACGAACATTTTGACCAAATGTGCAATAACATAAAAAACAGGATTCTATTTGGTGTTTAACAGTGCAAACAGGAAAAATAAAATCATGCTACATCATAACTATCAATCAGGCTAACGGTCTAGGATAAAAACGCTTTTTAATATTGATAATGTAACCTTATGTCGACATGGAAAGTAGCAATAATGTTAGCAAATGTGGTACTACAGTGCAGAACAAGTAACAATAATATTCTCTATAATAGAAGCTAAAACCTATAGTTTTATTGATGATGAAACTAAATGAAATCTAAAATAAACCCACTCGCTTAACATATTGTGGCTTCTCGATGCGGTCTCAGCGCTAGAGGCCTCTAAATCTTTCACTGATCCTTTAACCACGAACCACGATCGCATTTCCCCCACATGGTGGCGATATGTAACCGGGCAAGTAATACGGGTGCAGATTTTCTTAATGAGCAAAATGTAGAAAAGTAAAGAAATTGCAATTGTGTCTAAAACATTAGAAAACATTCTTCTAAAAAGATGAATCAAATAAGACTGTTCGGGGGTTTTCGTAAAATTTATGGTATTCGGATTACTATTGTCATCTGAGATAGTGGAAGTGACCCTGGGTGACCGTAAATGCATTTTGACGCTCGCTTTGCTACGTTTTTATGATTGGGGTGTTTCGAAAATGAAAAGAGTTTATTCTTCATGATAAACGTGAGAGAGAAAAAGGTGCAGAGAGAAAAAAAAGAGGTGGGGTTTAGGGTTGCACCGTACGTCAGTCAAAAGCGGTGGTCTTGCGGTAGTGCCGCACCATTCCCCTCCGTCTGTGAAGAGCGTTAGCTGACTTCAGCTCCGACTTGAGAAATGGACTGCGCTTTTGATAATTTAGACGCTGCTGGATTTATGCAGATCTGGCAACACTTTGACGCAGACGGTGAGGACGAGTGACCATTTCAGCTACCTAATACGAGGAAGATTATTCGCAACACGTCCGTAAATACAGCAAACATAATATTTAAAAGTTTCGTCACGCCTTGTTTTGCGCACGTTTTGAAATGGGTGTAATGAATTTCAAATTGCTTAGCTGCTGACGCTTGCAAAATTATTTATAAACAACTGTGTTTCAGATAATGGCTACATTGAAGGAAAGGAGTTGGACGACTTTTTTCGTCATATGATGGCAAAATTGGGTCCCGGGGTATGTATAGCCCAGCCTATGCACAGATAACTATGGTTTTTTTCCCCCTGACATGCACCTCCGATAAATAAAACTTGAGTTCGGGTGCGCTCGCTCGCTCGCTCAGTCCTCTATAAGGACCCGTTGACGTACTGATTCTGGTAATACCCAGAATCTGCGGGGGGAAATAGCGTCTGCCCTTCTTGTGGTTGTAAAAACTTGTGTTCCAAAGTTGTGTCGTTAATGCGACATTTTAACCTGTTTACTACAACTTTGCTACAGAATACCGAGCAGTTCGGTCAAATGCAGTAATGGTGCAAAACACGCAATTATGCATCGCTGAATTTTCTTGAGGGATGTGCATAACCTTCACACTTTTTAATAGGAAGTAACACTATAAAGAGCTTCAGGAAGTTCGTCTTGGTTAGATTTGAAATAGATAGCACTTTTGAGTGTGTGATGACCTATATTCTCAGTACCCGCAACGTACACTTAGGCTTGGAAAGCAAAAGCTCTGCATTTAAGTGTTTCTTCCTGCTCCAACGCACCTGACTTGACTCAGCTAAAGAGCAAGCTTTCTGTGGGATAAATTTGACTGCATCCAGATTGTATGTTACCATACTAAACTGTATGTTTAAAGAGTACATCAATCAGATTTCCTGCCATCTTAAGTCATTTCATCTTACTAACGTTACACCAAATGCACTGACTCAGTACAGCGTCTAAAGCACGCCTCTCAGTAAGTACTCATGAAATGGTAACAGTAGTTTGTACTATGTAGTATGTGATCTTGGGTGTGCTAAAGCAGGTTTATGCACTCAGCCAACGTTCCCTGTGCACAGCACATTTGCAGTTCTCCCTGCTGTAACACGTGGCTTAATTAATTAGTTGGCTAACAAAGCCTTTGCATGGTACCGTTAGAGCAGGGAGATCTCTAAAATGTTCAGGGCAAGGATACTCCTTCACCAGCAGTGGCAGAAGGTGCTGTGCCGTGCACTTAAGCATCGCACTTAACTGAGATTGCACTGAACAGTACATTTAACTGAGGAGTGCACTGAAGAGTACACTTAATTGTGCAGTGCAATAAACAGTGCAGCGCTGTGGGCCCTACAGGGCTGGAGATGCCCAGTCCTCTTAGTGGCTTCTGCTTCTTGTGACATACAAGTGTCTGTGTGTGTGTGTGTGTGTGTGTGTGTGTGTGTGTGTGTGTGTGTGAGAGAGAGAGAGAGAGAGAGAGAGAGAGGTGTAAACAAAGGATAAGTGGTCATGGTAACTGGCTGGTCGTTCCTGCTTGTTCAGGATAAGATAACCGAGGAGAAGGTGCAGCAGCTGAAGACCAGATTCATGTCTGCCTATGATGTAACTACCGACGGACGCCTGCAGATCCAGGAGGTGTGTCCCTCCCTTTCACATCCTCACCTTCTAAACAGCAACTCTTAAACCAAAACAGGACAGAGGACACTCTGCCAATGGGTCACAAACGTCATGTTACAGGGGCCTTCAAGCTTATCTGCAGGAGACTGCCGAGAACGTAGGTTTTCATCTGAGCCAAGCACAGCACATGTAATAGTCCTACTTCCATCGGTATTCTAACAGCTTATTAGTCACATGAGTTTCTGCTGCTGCTTGATTGGTTGGAACTAAAACCTAGACACTGCCGTGATGCTGTTGGTCATGTAGAAATCATGTCATCTAATGATGTGCTAACACTGTGACTAATGTCAGCAAATAAAAAGGTCTGCTGTAGTGCATTGCAGTGTCAATGCTATGAAATGTTTGAAGGGACTGGAGACGGCGCCAAACCCCATAGATCCCATTTTTGGTTCTACAGTCTAAAAATGCCCACGTCAGGAACTGTCTTTCTGAGAAATAGCTTTATTCAAACTTGGAACACTAACCGGAGTTGGCCGTCTAAAGGATCTTTTAGAGCTTCCTGCTAGATTTCCCAGAAGAAGAACCCCATCATCTGTAGGAAGTGATGGCTGGCGATGGCGCCCCTCTACCTGTATGAGCAGACTTCCGTAGCCATTTCCTAAATAACCGTGTCTCTTACATTCCCTCCGTGTCCGTGACGTCAAACACAAAGTATCATAACATAGTCTCAACAGAGACTAGCTGGATGAGGTTTGTTTGTTTGTTTGTTTTTGTGTGTGTGTGGGGGGGTGTTGTTAGAGTTTACATTGTATCTGAGCTTAACAGGTAGGTAGGGCTGCCAGAGAAGTGTTGGTGATCACTGTTCTAACAGATCTCCTATTGAAATAAGCATCAGAAAGACCCAGTAATAATACAGTCCAGAAGTATAGGTCCCAGTTAACAGTCTTAACTGTTTAATTAAGACTGTATAATTCTGCATTTATATATAATTGAGACCACCATACAGATGATGACATATATATGCAGAATTAAACAGTCTTAATTAAACAGTCATCATCTGTATGGTCTCAATTAGCAGACAAAGTGCATGATTAGTTTGTAATGACACCCTCAGATGTCTCACGAAATAGCAGGTCTTTATGTAGTCTGTAGCTGTCTGTAGCTGTTTGGCATTCTGTAAAGTCTCTCATGCCTATTTGCATACCTGAGAAAAGGTGTCAGTTCCAAACATTACCATGGGTCTCACAGCAACTGGCGTTGCATTGGTCTTTGATATTCCGATGTATGTAAACACAAACATCCTACCAACGCTAACACCCATGGCGAGGTTCTTTCATCTGGTGATGCAGCTGTGCGTCCCTTAACGGGAATGTGCAGTCAGTTTCATTTGTTGGAAGCAACAGGGTAAGCAACACCCGAAACCCAACCCAAAAGACCATGGAGATCTGTGTCTGCGTACCAGCCATGAGCGGGGCTTAATAAAAAAGCCTGGCTGATAAAGTGCAGATGGTTATTATGGAAGAGGCTGAAGGGCAGACGTGGGAGAAGCTCCAGAGGGCTCTCTCTATATTCCTGCCGCGATGGGCTCTTGGCTGTGGTTATGAGATATGTGCTAGAACCACTGGCATGGTGAATAGTGCTGATCATATGCCAAGTGTAATGGAGGACAAATGTAATTAAGCCAACAGGACAATGCAAACAGGACAATTCTCTGTCTCCTTCTCACTCCATCTCTCTGAGTTATGCTTCAGAGCCAATATGTAATTGCAAATATGTCTCTCTTTGCTGTTCATGACCCTACCGAGGGCAGGACTAACAGGAAAGGACACAAGTGTGTCATCGGGTCAGAACCGCTGTCTGAAGAGCGGCTCCGAGTCCTGGAGGTGCAGGTGGTTGTGGGTGGCATACACTGTTCTTGTTGTTACATAAGTATTGGCTCCTAAACAATGCAGCAATTCAGTATGAATATGTGAAACGCAAAGATGTTTGTGTTTCTGAACCACGTTTGCTGAGTTAGGGGTTGTTTTGGGGGTTTACCAGCAGAGGGTGACTGTTATCAGACTGTTGGGGGTGGGGAAATGGATGGTGGGCTTGTTGCCTGGTGACCGTCTCTTCTTCAGTCAGTGAAATGTCCTTTGTGAAGAGTTTGGTCCTCCAGTACCTACCTGTTTCTGCAACACTGAGGCTTCTTAATCTGCATTTAAAACATTTAGCTTGAGAGATAATGTGCACCAGATGATAAGAAGACCTACTCAAGGAAAAGGTCTGGCCCCAGGGCTGGCGCTGGAATTCATTTCAGTGACACTGACCATTCACTTGTGACAGTGCTTCCTATGTGCCCTTTTGTACTTCATATTGTTGTTTGTGTCTGTGCTTTGGGTTCTTGCGTGCTTTAGCTGGCTAATATGATCTTGCCGGAGGATGAGAACTTCCTGTTGATATTCCACCGAGAGGCTCCTCTGGACAGCAGCGTGGAGTTCATGAAGGTGAAGCCCCGCCCCCTTCTTCTCTTCCTCCTCGTCAGCAGTGCTAATGCTAACCTTGCAGACGCAGCAGCTGCAGGGCCAACGGCTTGTCTGGCTCGATCGGTATAGCATGTGGATGATGCTACTTCCTTTTTTTCACCGTAGATCTGGAGAAAGTATGATGCCGACAGCAGCGGGTACATTTCGGCACTGGAACTGAAGGTTGTTACATGGCAGCTGCTGTACTCATTCATTTCAGACGTCACTGAATGTGATCAAACATGTCATCTCTGTCACAGCATAGATTGCTCTGGGTTCGAAATAGCCTACTACGTTACTACTTGCGTAATGACAGGGCCCAAAATCAGCATGCCGTGTGCGAACGAAATAAAAGTTTCGAGTACACAAAAGAGCCCCAGATGGCATACTATTCCAGCCATAGCTGTCTTCATGATGTACCGCATCCATCGTGTAGCGGTTGTAGAAAATCTTTCGCAAGTGGGCGGAACGTTCATAATATGGTATGTGTTTGTCACATACTGGATACTGTAGTGCATGCTACTATGGGGTCCAGTATGCAGTACTCAGTATATACTGAGTGCGTTATGCAGTGTACAGTATGAAGTAGGCTATTTCAAACAAAGCCATGGAAAATCAGTAGTTCATGCATCCTTTCCTTGAACAGACTAAACCATTATAAAGTAATGTAAAGCTCTATAGGAGTGTTGCATTACACTACGTCCCCTGTGTGTTGCATGAAAATGCGTCCCTTGTGGACTTTTCTTTAAGTTCCCCTCTCGTGCTAGTAATGCCTTGCCACAACTTTTTCCAAGGTTCCCAGGGAACGCTTAGTCACGGCCCAGTGCCTCCCCCTAACCTCGCTCTGACCTCACCCAAAACTTTTCCCCAAACCCGAAGAGGCAAAGTCAGTCGATATTGTGTTGGGGAGCTTTTATCTGACATGACGTTAGGGGTTATCATGGCATTGGAGGTTCTTTCGCCAGAATCCTTCCTGTAGTTTAGTTAAGGGGACTAACATCACTTTCAGTAGTCAGGATATGACTGCACTTTCAGCCAAATTATCCAACCAATTATCCACTTGCTAGAAATGTTTGATTGCAATCAAATACCAAACTGGTTAGCTGTAGATCATCTGAAAACATGACAAACTGTTATTTATTTATTTATTTGACAAATGCAAGACATTGCTAAAGTAGTAGAGATTTCTAATTTTTTAAAAGGAATTTCAAAAGTTGATGTTGTTGTTGTTGCAGAACTTCCTGCAGGAACTGTTTAAACAGCACAAAAAGAATCTGCCCTCTAACAAGTTGGACGAGTACACCGATGCTATGGTAACTGATACTATGGTAACCCTGCAATGGTTGTCTTCATGCTATCGTAACCCTGGTCTGGATGTTTCCTGTCATTTAGTGATGCTCTCTGGGAACTCCTCTTACTAAACGAGTCACCCAGATATTCACTGGGAACCTTTCTACTAGTGGGATAAGAGTTACGTGAGAGGGTATCTTTCCTCTCTCATCTGATCAGAGAATTGTAAGCTAGGCTGGGTGATTTCTTTGAACGTGAAGGCTGTTAAATGCTCTTCCAGAGCTGCCATCTGCAGCAGTGCACGACGGTCGACGGTCGCCTGTGTTGACGTGAGCCTTTCAAAGTGAGCGCGTGACGATTGACGTTCTCGTCTAGTGATTTACATTTTGTGCCGACATATACGACTGTCGGCGAGTACGCCGGCGCGCTGCTGGTAGCCGCGAGTCGCGTCCTGCGCACCCTGTTCTCGTTCGCTGCAGGAGGCTCCTTAAAACTCCTCTCTCTTCTTTCCGTCATTAATCTGTCAATTTCAGCAGGAATTTGTGTGTGACCCACGGTAGATGGACAGTTAGGCCATTCGGTTTAAACCCAGACAGCTGTCAGGATTAACTGCAGAACGTACTTGCCACCTGTAGTATAGAAGTCACAGGACGTTTTATGTACAACCCCATTTCAGAGCAGAGATAAAGATACAGGTATTAAATGTGGCAGGTGTGAAGTTCTCTTTAACTTCATGGTCATGGTTTCTTTTCATACCCAGCGTGTTGTAGAACAGGAACAAAATAAGAGGAAACCATCACCTTCCATTTTCCTACAGACCGTGCTGCTGAAGACCCACCCAACCTTATTTTATTATGGAGTCTGATGGTGTACCTTTTCCTTCTGTGTTTGTCTGTGAGGTAGAGAGAAAAATGGAGAGTGTGTGTGGAGGGGGGAGGGGTACGTACGCGTCACGACGGCAGCTGGGTGGGTGGAGCAAGGTTAGATCGGAGGGTGGTGCATGGCACCTGATCATGCTGCTCCATCTCTGGAGCTGCTAAATAATCCCCAGCTTTGCTGCACCAACGCGAACGTTTGGAGGCAGCCACTCAGTCCAGGGCCTGGCCCCTCCCAGGCGCGCTTACTCCCCAGAGAGAGGCCCTGGCTCATGGGCACATGATGAGAGGCGAAGGTGGATGGGTTCAGTGACGGGCTGTGTGTTGGGAAGATGCGGTTAGCGGCCTGTGCAGCGTGGGCAGCAAAACCGATCATATGCGTATTATAACATGTACTCTTATAATATAGAGTGCTGTTATTCCTTTTTTTTCTACAGATGAACATATTTGACAAAAACAAAGATGGCCGGTTGGATCTCAATGATTTGGCCCGGTAAGATGTGTTCTAAACCTACCACTGTGTGTGTGTGTGTGTGTGTGTGTGTGTGTGTACACATTGTGCACATTGGTGCTTTTCTTTCTCTGGGTTTTGTGGATTGACATTGGAAGAATGATGAAAGTACTATATGTATATTGTTGCAAAATGAGCCCGAATATCACAAAAAACAAAAACAACAGAGATCACAAAAGAGATGAGTAATGTTTATTAATGTTCATGAATATTAATGTTTCATCAGTGAAAAGATGCAAATTGGTAGGAAAGCTGTTTGCTAATTTTCCTTTATTTACTCTTCTTGTTTGTTTTCTCTGTTGAGATACTGAAAGCTCAAAGCAGGAAAATGCATTGTTCTGTGTTAGGGGACTGAGAGATTTGATCCCAAATAATATTAAAAGTCATTTTCACCAGCCAGTTCTAGTTTAGATACTGGATTGTTGTTTTCTTTCTTAATGCATTTAATGATAGCAGCGGTGTAATCGCATTGCTCTGCCTCCAGGATCTTGGCATTGCGGGAAAACTTCCTGTTACAGTTCAAGATAGACGTCTGTATCTGCCTGACATATCGCAACACATGCATACCTCTCAGAAATTTGACCAGACGTGCTCATCTCCAACGCATTTCCCTTGTGTCTGCCCCCCACCCCGTTGCGCTGCCCCACCCATCTCCACCCCATTCAGGCGAACAGCCAAGCTGAGAGGAAGCGAGACTTCGAGAAGATCTTCGCCCATTATGATGTCGTAAGTGTCCCGAAGGCGGCGCAGGGTTTGCCTGGGTGTCCTACGCGGTGGGGGCGTTTCCACTTTTTGCCAGTTGACAGTGCGTTCACGCCCCGTCCAGGGGCGTGTCTCTCACGGCTGACCAAGCGAGGAGCTGCGAATGAAACTCCTTTAAAGTGCTGTGATTAAACCCAGTGAAACCACCAACCAAAAAAACAAAAAAACCTTGGCTATTTTTAATTGATCAAGCCTGGAGTGTGCAGAAGGTTTTACTTAACACTCGCCCACTTTGCAGCCAGACAGTCATGTAAAGAGATCACTGTTCTTTCAGAGTAAGACAGGTGCTCTCGAAGGTCCGGAGGTGGATGGATTTGTCAAAGACATGATGGAGCTGGTCAGGGTGAGTGGACTTAAGGCTAATACAACACTAACAGCCAGTTAATCATTATAGAGCTAAATCTAGAGTGTGTAGCTTGAATAATCTAACCCTTCTCCTGTGCGAATGGTGTGTATGCGTGTGAATATTAAGCATCGGTACAGGTGTTCCAGAGGCTGTGGCCATGAATCTAATTATGTTTCTCATTTAACTCCTTCTCTCTCTGTCACCTCCCTTTCGCTGTCTCTGGCCCTCTCTCTCTTTCTCAGCCCAGCATCAGCGGGCCTGAGCTGGATCAGTTCCGGGTCGTGCTTCTGCGCCACTGTGACACTAATAAAGACGGAAAGATCCAGAAGAACGAGCTGGCCCTTTGCCTCGGGATGAAACCCAAACCTTAGACAGCACACGTTGCTATGGTGAAGCAGTGTGTAGTGATGATACAAAACTGCAGTGACACGTGAATATTCGGCAATGTGAGATGTAGGCTGATTATTATGTATTTGAATATCGTTATATTAAAAATTATATAGTTGTGTTGTAGGTTAGGATGTGGATTGGCATTGTTGTAAGGCCACCTTACAGGACACATATGATAGGCTGAAAGGATTTTCAGGACACATGAGATAGGCTGAAAGGATTTAGACTGAATACATGGACTGGCTCAATCAGTGTCCAGATAAAAGACTATAATTAATTCCCTAAATGTAACAGAACTTAATGAATCCCCTGAATGAAACCAAACAATGAATTTCCTGAATGCAACTGTCCCTTAATGAATTTTCCAAACGTATCTGGTTTATTTAACTCGCACTTTTTCAAAGATAAGACATGAACGTGGCATACCATCCTGGTGTGGATTTATTATGCTGAGATGTGTGTGGATTAAAGAATTGACTTAAGGACAATGTTTGGAGTCAGACTTTAAGCAGAAACAAGGACAACTGTTCAAAAGCTTCCCTCTAGGCTGAACCGCCTCCATATTCCCTCTGCGCTGGACGTACACCTAATGATGCATTATATTTCTACTAGTGCCGGGAAACCAGTGCGTGAGGTGACCACTGACTGGCTATGAGACAGAGAATCTCTGCTTTCTGATGGTGTGTGTATGCGAGTGAAAGCAATTTTGCGCCAGCTGTTAACCTGTTGAAAGGCGCAGGCTCTGCCCAGGGGCTGTTTACAGTGTCTCTTAGACGGTTAGTACTCATAGAGGCCTAGTATACCAGCTGCCCCAAGGTAAACATAAACAAAGGTAGATGGGGTGTGTGTAGAGATGTATATACATTCTGTATATTGCAAACTTATAATTATTGATGTGACTCGTGGATCCATAATTGTGAAGCCAGAGACAATTTCAACGTACTGGAAATAGCTGCTTGAAGATTTAAACTACGCTGTTGTGTTTTGAAAATATTACTGAAAGCCATGATTTCTTGCCCTAGAATTTAATTCTGTCAATTGCACCGAACAAGCAAGATGCATCGACTCGATAATAGGTTCCATTTCGGTATTTTAAAAGAAGCAAGAAAAGAATTTGAAGAAAATAGAGGAAAAAAAAAAAATTCAGTGAGTCAGCGGTCATAGTTTCGCCGAGAGAGCACGTATCCATAGAAACCTGTCGGGAGAAAAGGATGCAAGGACGCACGGTCTAATTTAAACCCGGGTGAATCTCTTTTAAAGGAAAAAGTATCTTTAGCTCAAAAGAAAAGCAGAAATTTTTCTCTACAACAGCTGTAGCTGTAAAGACGGCGCCTGGTTGAATTTCTGAATCAACAGGCTAGATTGCAATTCGCGTTCAGCCTATCATTGGGTCCGTAGAGTCGACTGGAAAGTTCTCGACCTTCTGTGCTGTCCTATTTCAGACCATGACGTGACATACAGCCACATATTGTATTGTATAATTATTGTATAATTATAATGGACAAGAGATATGTTTGATAGCGCGTTTGGGACCACGCACTGGTGTACCGCCCCATTTCCTATTACCGGACATCGATGCCTCATGTGTTGAATATACGTAGAAGGTTTAAATGTATCTTAGATTCACGAATCTGTTCACTTATATTAATTGGACTGAATGGAGTGGCAAAAAACCGACTCCAGATCCGCACATAAATATTGCTGTACTTGTGTGTGTGTGTTTGTTAGCACTTCTAATTATTTAGCGCGCACCAGTCGGTGACAAGGTACTGGTTCCCGCAGAGAGAAACCGCTTGTCTGTCTCCCTGCAGATTATATGAACTATAATCGGTCATTCTCACAGACCATCTAATGTGCAATCCAAGTGCGTTTTCTGCGCGGCAACCCATACGTCATTGTTTCAGTTCTGATCCCGCAGGCGCCACGTGTCCGGGCGGCCCCGCGTCTATAAACACGTGCGACGCCAGTGAAACAGCTCGTGCATCGCGTTGCTCGGTCACTTCCTGTGCTAAATGTCTGCCCGTGCCCATTTTAATGATGGCTGATGGCACAGTCCCAAAGGCAGCTTACTGCGATGATAAGCTGTTTGACTTTCAGCGCCTTTTCACAATGAGCCTAATAAAACGTAATGCACTGCGAAACATGCTCCGTTTATTTAGAGAGGAGGTTTACAATACTGTTACAATTAAAATTTTAATTACTTTGCCATTTCCTGCAATGTTGCATCACTGTACCCGCTGCCTTTCGTATAAACATAACATTTGCGATGAATATTTGATTAATGTTTTTATAGTATCAGTTTCTAAGTATTGCTGTTAAATGAATTGTCATTGTTTATTTTTATTTACATGCGCCAGAGTGAGTTTTTTGTGATTTTGACTTTTTTTTTTTTGTTTGTTTTAGGCACGTCCTAAATCAAAATTTATGAAGCCTGTCAATTCAGTGCGTATAAGGTGTTAGGGCGCCCTCTTGTGGTATAGAATAGTAACAAGGGAACACAAATGGTCCAGTTATACACCTACCTATTTGTTGCCTGAACTAAATGTGAGTCTTTCAGCGGAGAAAAAGTGCTTTAAAAAGTTAACCTACAGTATATGAAAAATAGAACGTTACTCAAAATGATTATATACATAGGTAAACAGTAACATAATGCATATGGACATTAAACAACTGAATAATAGTCGCTTTTCATAAACTTGTAATTAAAAAGTTACATTTGTTAAAAAATGTAATTTATCCACTCTTAATCTTAGTCTACTCTCTTAGTCTACTCTCATATACACGTTTTAGTGATTAGTATAGTAATTCGATTGCTTACAAATATTGCTTCAATCTGCATAAATAAATTAATACAACTTTACAAAATAATGCATAGATCAGTTTTAGGAGATTATTCATAAGCAGTACATTGCACTTTTCAATATACTTGCGTACATGAGAGAAAATGTAGCCATGAAAGGGAAAGCAAGAGGGGAACTTGTGAACGTGAATGTTGTGAACGTGGCCTTTGAGTTGCTTGGGTAGTGGAATGACTTTACCCCATTCTTACCACGAGATGGCGCCAACATAAAGTTGTTAGTCAATTGCATCGTCTGGCGAAGATCAAACGATATGAAAATACTATTTCGTCAATGAAGCTCTGAAATGAATTTTAAACGATGTATAAATTCAATGCAATTAAATAATACAAAAGAAAGAATAAACTGCATAATAAAACGTTCATTAATTATTACAAGCTTTAGTTTCGTTGTATTTGTCCAATGACAATAAAGATGTTCTGTTCTATTTTGATCGTGTAAGATAATACATAAGAGCTGTTAGTTTGTAAATGTCACATATAGGAATCAGTTAAATAAACAGATAAACAAATAAGCATTTGGTATTAATAATTTCTCATTATATATATTATTCAAATTATTCATACCGAATGCTTTTTTATACACTCGTTCAGTTGACGAATAAGATGTAATTTTTGGCCTATACACGAGCTCCAAGATAGTGTTCTGTCCTGGCTCCTAGATGGTGGAATGAGATTGTCCTTGCAGTCCTTAAATGACCTTGCTGTTATATTGTCTAACTGAAACTCTAGTACTTATTGTAGGGAATTGTTTATTACACGGATGTACTTATTGTTTATTGCACTTAGAAAATGATAAGATAGGCCTTATGTATTTTGTACTTCTAGGCATCAGCAGCGATTCCTGTATTTCTACAGCATTCTAGTTAAATTGTATATTGGACTCTAATCTACTGTACTGCACTAGGATGTATTCTATGAGTAAATGACAAAGCACTTTTATAAGTCGCCCGGGATAAGAGCGTAAGTTCAGCCAGGGAGCCTCAGTAAAGACAAGGCTAGCCATTTAAGGGGCGGGGCGTGACGATAGCGGGGGCGCGCTTGTAAGGTGCCGCGCACAGACACGAGCAGCGAATTGTTGTTATCAGCTGCTGCGAGTTGAAGCGTACTTGTTGAAATTTCCCTGCTGCGGTCCAGAGAAACACACACACACACACACACACACGTTTTAACCCAAACATTTTTAAACTCGTCGTTTTCGGACCTCTGTGGACTGACGCCAGTTATGTTTATTAGGACGGAGTTATGGGACGTGATTTAAAGAGGGCTTTAAGTCTCGCCGCCCAACGGTTTTCCCTCAGCCGCGACAGCTCGACCGCTCGAGGTTCTCCGCCACATACCGACGCTGTGTCCGGATTTTGGCCCGCTGGATATTCACAACCGACTGGGAAGTTTTTCGTTTTTTCCCCCCGCTGTACCGGTCGGGAACAGAACAGGCGACGATAAGTACAGTCAGTCAGTCTGTGGCCGGCCACCTTTGGACCAGCGAGCCGCATTTTTACCCGGTTGTTTCGGAAAATGGAGGCTGTTATAGAGAAGGAGTGCAGTGCCCTCGGGGGTCTCTTTCAGGCTATTATCGCCGATATGAAGGTAAATCTCAAAATGTTTGACGTTTAGTGTTTATTTTCTAGTTTTCCTTTCGGCTTTACTTTGGTAATTAGCTGTCTAACTAACTTGGTTATCTGACTACCTCTAACTGGTAAGCTACGTTAAGCACTGCTTACAGCGAACCAGCTGCTTAGTTGGAATTGTTTTATTGTTTACTACATTGAAAAAAATAATTAAAATGGCCCTATAAAACAACGCTTAGTTATGTTATTAGCTGGTTAAATGATGGGGCAAAAGAAGGTAAGCTATTTGGCCATTGCCCTTAACAGATTGAGTCAGGCAGTATAAACATGAACTGTATTCTTATAATGTTAGCTAACCTAGCTAGCTTGCTAACTAAGGTTATTTAGATTGGGCTGTGTGGTTGAAGTTGGTGTTTGGTCTCGTCTTTCGCATTTTCAACTGAATAGACAAAAAACACTGACCTCTTTTTCAGCATCTTAAAATGACTAACGCCAGCTTTTCGCGTAGTGCTGGCTGTTATAAGAGACCTCCATCCACTTTAAGTCATCTTTGTCGCAGACGTTGATCAGTAACTAGAATAAAGGACTGTCTAACGCTAGATAATACCAGATTATCGTTACTACTGTAAACGAGTGTGAATTTAAGATCACATACTCAAGTACTGTAAACCAGTGTGAATTTACCCACACATACTTAAGTACTGTGGCCTGAAACGCACCTGTTTTACAGTCAAGCAAAAAAAAAAAAAAATCAGTCCAGGAATTCAGTTGACCTCAAAGGTCTCGAAAATCTGACATGCTGGACGGAGCTAAATGCGGAGGAATGGCAGTTGTCGTTAGAGGCAGACGGCGTGTGTCTGAGGGCATTAAGGGTTAGTTGGAGTTAGCTTCTTGTCTCTGCATGAGAGTTGTTTGGTTTAATAATGCATGTTCGGATTTGTGCTGTCATATGCATTAAGGAATCGCTCAGTAAGTCAGTTCAGTACCGAACACACTGCTGAGTATAAAATGCTGGTTCAACATGCGACCTGCCTAAAATAGGTTTAATCTTTGTTGTAATTAACTATTAAATTAACTTTCTGTTAAATATGAAACAATTTGGAAGTTCACTGTATTGTGTGTGCGCTGTTGAGCACTGACTATTCACCCATAAATAGTATTTGTGATGCATGTTTGTGGTCACAAGATATCTCAAGAAATGTTCCAGTGTGGGGTGAATGGAATTTTTTTTCATCCAGTCATTGCAAAATTAATAAACATAATCCTGGATGGAAAAAAGGCTGTCACAAAGTGACTCAACGACGCATCCCGTGCTTGCTGTTGTGTGTCGCTGCTCCATTGTTGTCACCAATGTGTTGCATAACCCGGCAGGGGTCTACTTTCCAGGCTCCTGAAATATTCATCAGGTTATTGCGAAGAGTCCCAGGCCCGCATTCACTAAGAATGGGAGACAGGGAGCACTGAATTAGGATCAGGTGTCTGCCTGTTCTCATTACCCGGTTATGCTGTGCTCAGTTGCTCTGTTGCAGAAATTAAGATCTTGGCGTTCATATGGCTTATGACTTCAGTCCCAGACCATTATAGTAGTGTAGTTTACAACAAGTATAACTCTCACGTTTGGCAGTTTGTGTTTCTCAGAGTAGTCGGTGGAGACCCTCAGATTGTCCATGATTTTGCTGTATCTCAGCTCCCAGCAGGACTGAACCAAGCTGTCAACAACACTGAATATCCTACTTGGTGCAGTTGTGCAGGCAGATGGGAGGGAACATAAATGTGGACTGGATTGGGAAGTGCTGATTTGGGATGCATTTTCCCCACTCTTGACTCACAAAGGTCTTTTAGGTGGTGTAATGAGGTTGCACTGTTCTCGGATCAGCAGGCCATGTACACATCAAATTATGGGACACCATTACAAAAGAAGCTCCCCTGGCATAGCAGGTGTTCTTTCTGCCCCTCTCTCTCTCTCTCTCTCTCTCTCTCTTCCTCTGTGTGTCAGCTACCCTTAAGGAGATTGAATTGCTTGGCCTCACATTCCTGAAGCCACAGACACAAACAGCCTTTGCCAGTCATCCTCGCTCCTGTCAGGTATCTTTGCAGGGAAAGTCAAAATCATCTTTTGTTTGTTCTTAAGGGTAATTCCCATATGGTCCCAGGGACCTTAAATGAAACCTTATACTGTTATGAAGTCAGTGGAACCACCATGAGCCATTGTGTAAAATGTGTACAGCGCCATGCTACGTGCCATAACGGAGTTACTGACTGTTGGTTCTTGCACGTAGAGCTCTGTCCTGTGAATGTAAGCAGGCTGGCAGCCCCTTCGACCTGCTGTTTCAGCTGTGTGCAGCACATCGCATGGCCAGGTCTTGATCTAGGGTGTTTTGTAAAACCAAAGGATATTTGGGCTACTAAACGGGTCATAGTGGTCCAATGTTAATGTAATAATGTTGTTTGGCCATAATGCTTGTTTTATTTCGCTTCTTGTTTTCATTTTCCTTTTCGAATTCTTGTTTCATAATGCTCGCAAATTTGATGATTCTGTTTTAAGCCCAGTTTTCTCTTCATGGTTAGTCTGTTCTAGTTCCCACAATCTAGGTCTCTCTTATCTCATGCTGGCTACCAACCAGGGAGGCTGAGGGCCAGAGCATGTCCTCCTCAGAACATGTAGCCATTCCCCATGTCCCTTCTTGCAGCCAATGGCATGGAGGTGTTCTTACCCATTCAGCACTTCCACTGACTGAGTGGCTTTGTTTGTGTCTCCACAGGCCAGTTATCCAGTGTGGGAAGACTTCATCAGCAAAGCAGGAAAGCTGCAGTGTCAGCTCAGGTAAGCTGCGTCCGATCACAGCCACTGATATCACCTTCACGACCTTGTCTGCACTGTTTCGGTAGCCGGCCTTTTGCGGTGAACGCCTTGGTATGGATATGGGGTGAGAGCAGAGGTGCCTGGTCTCAGGTCAGTGCAGAGGACAGAGTGCCTGCTGAGATGGTGAGAAGCAGATGTCCTGTCACTGTTCTCTGCCACCTGTCGTAGACAAGAGAGCATCTTACAATCTGCCAGTCGTGACAGGGTAGTGCTGGTTCATTTTCATGTAATTTAAATAGATTGTCGTACGTTGCGCAGGCTTGCGCTGTCTTACTGAAGCATTATTAAGTTACATCAGGGAGCAACAAAAACCACTGAGTTCCTGTGGATTGCAGGTATGCGTCTTAATAGAACCCTTCATAGAGGCCTGTAAGGCTGCATTATATAGACAAGGCGTTAGATGTGATGATATTGACTAAATATACACTTGTGATGCCTTGCAAAATCTTAAAAGTCCTTGGACAAACCACTGATCAGACATGGTTAATACCCAGCCTGCATTGTTAGTTGACTGGAGAATGGCATGATTCATCAACACACCCACAAAAGGTTAATCTGGAATAAAAGTCAGCAGGCTCATGGCATGCAACATGCAAATTACTTTGCATGTAGCCTTCTCTAATAATAGATTTGCAAAGACTAGTATCGCAATATCAAGCAACAGCCGATATAGTGAGGACAGTATTACACCATCACAGTAATTCACTTCAGCAGTGAAGGAAACACAAGCAGAGTTTGAGATGTGACGAGCCTTTCAGCCCCTCTTCACCAGCAGTCTACAGCTGAGTGCTACGTTTTTTTGGGAATTTGATACTGGTTTAGGCATGTTAATGAGTGTCCCTCAACAGTATTCTGACTCAGCCCAAGATTAAATACCTTCAAAGCAGGGGCATTGTTGGAAACTGCCACGATTGCTTACTGCGTTAACAGCTCACGAAAGCAGTCATGATTGTATTATTTTTTTGAGCTACCTGATCTCTAAAACGTAATCCATCCTGAAATGGAAGATCTGACACATGCGGCTTAGTCATCGTCCCAGCAAGTGTCACGCCAGCCCGCCCACGCAGTGGTCACATCTGGACTTGTAGCGAGGTGTTTGATGGGCCTTTTGGCACATGGCCCCGCCCCCAGCCCTATCCTCTGCCTCCTCTCATATGACTTGTAGTGAGACATTTGATGGGCATTTTGGCCTATCCGCTACCACCGCCCACCCCCCGCCTCCTCTCATTTGACTCTCGATGAGTTTGTACAAGGAGTGGCCAGCACACACTCCCCGTGCGAGCAGGTCTGTTTGATCAGTGTGGATCAGTAGGAGCGTGAAGGACATATTTGCGACAGTCGTGATAGCGTTATCCTGGTAGCTGTGATAAAACCTCTGTCATATTGTCAGAAACTGAGGCCAAAACCACATTTGTGCTTTAACAAGCTGCCTAATCTACAGAGCCAGTGTTGTTGTTGTTTTATCTAAGAAGTAACAAAGATATGAAACATGCCTCTGACTCTCTGCTGCTGAGGCAGGTCTGGGGCAGAAGCGTGAATTTTTGGTCTTGTTACTTTCTTGGCTGGTCTTTAGCTGCAGTTGCACGATGGGAAGGGGTTAGTGCCATGCACCGTACAAGTGCTCTCTAATTTGTTCTGCATCTCTGCTTTCAAAGGAGCCAAGATGTTTCTGCCATAAGATTACAGCTCTTTCACTTATCAAGCTTCTCTTCTTGTATGATCTTAACCAGCATGATCCAGATTGTGCCCTGGTTTCGTTTTGGGTTTTTTTGTTGTTGTTTTTTTTTTCCCCCCTGTCCCAATGACCTACAGTACAGCTGCTTCAGGTCCTTGCTGCTTTTTTTTTGGGGGGGGGGGGTGGCTTTATTTAATTCTTACTTCAAGTTTGACTTGTTCTGTGTTTGCCTGACAGGCCAGGTTCACATTTGTTTTAAAACAATGGGCCCTCTGTGCGACTCGGCTCCAAATCGGCTTGCATGTTTTAATGAGCCCGTGTTGTTTCTGAGCGGGAGGCTTCGAGGACTGCGCAGGTGAATATGTTGACTGAGACCTGGATGATCAGGCCATGGCTCAGGCCTCTTGGCTTCTTGCTTGATCTAATAATAGAGAGAGAACTCAGTAGGAATATGTGCTTCCTTTGCATATCTTACGATGTGGGTGCTGGTCTGTGTGTGTGTGTCTCTGTGCACGTGTGTGTGCGTGTTTGTCTCTGTGTTTGCTTTCGCTGAAGGAAGCGTGCTGAATGTCAGGTCGTCTCGTTGAGCGTGGAGGCCTTTTGAATGACACTAGGTTGATTGGAAACCTGCTGGTTGTGTTATACCGTAGGTGGGGTTGGGAAACTTGGTATCAATAACAAGCCTCAGGATGGAACATTGTTCGAGCCAAGAAAGAAAAGATATAGGCCCAGGGGCCTGGATAAAAGAACAGGGAGCACAGCAAAACAAGACCAGATCAAGCACAGAGATGTGGAGCTGATGTTGAAACTGGCTGTTGATTTTGTGGGTGCACTGCTTGTTCCATCCTGCCAGCATTTTCACCTTCAGCTCTGTGTTCGCTCTTAATCTCACACAAGCCACTGTTTGTGGAGCAGGCATGAAGTTGTCAGACGGCAGCAGAGCACGATGCACGGCACCCCTCTTTGCTAGAGAAAGGAGTGAATGAGTGTGAGTGGTCACAAGTGTGTGTGTGTGTGAATGTGCATGAGAGTGAGTCTGCGTGTGAGTCAACGAATCTGATTCCGCCGGCCTTGGCTCACGCTCCAGCTCTCCATGAGAGCCCTCGGCGTGTGTCACATGACCCTGCCGCCATGGATACATGATTAGATTTCACGTACTGTTTCATAGCTGGCACGGCATGTGACCTGCACAGGAGAGATTCCTGTAGTACCGTTCCTTTCCTGGATGTTTCTCTTCCGGCCCCTTTGTTTTCCCTTTTATTTTCCCTGTCCTCCATATCAGTCCTGCTGGTGGGTCGGCGGAGATGTTATGGGCTACAGGAGGTCATAACAGGCTCTTTTGGCAGCAGAGAGACAGCCACAACACAAAGGAACGTGGCATTAAGAATGGCCATTTAAAAAAATGAATGGCCTTCAAGTAATGATTTACTTGTGCATAAATGAGCAGATGCACTGGCATGTGCGTGCGTGTGTGTGTGTGCACACGTGAGTTTTACATTTTTTTCAGTGAGTTTGTGAATAACTACGTAATGCTTGACCTGTTGTTCTTGTTTGTGCTCATTTCTAGGACGACGGCGGTGGCGGTGGCCACGTTCCTGGATGCCTTTCAGAAAGTGGCTGACTTGGCCACAAGCACGAAAGGTAAGCAGCCAACCGGGTGGGTGGGCGCATGGAGCGGAAAGGGCAGGATAATGAAGAGGAATGGGCGGAGTTTATGCCTGAGGGAACATGGGAGGGATTCCTAAAACAGGACGGAGGAGAGAGGAGAGCCCTGTCCACGCAGCCATGCAGAATTAAGAGGTTAAGGAAAAGGTTAATATTTACAGTGAATGTGCTGAGGAATGGGCTGCTGTGGGGTGGCGGGGCTGATGACAGGCCACGCCCATGCTTGTGGCCCAGAAGGTGTGGCCCACCCCCGCAGGATGCTGTTTTGGAGGCCTCCGGAGCCGAGCGGGAGCAAACGGAGGCCCACCTCTGACGGTCGCGTTCCGACCGCACTGGCCCCATGCCTCCCCTCCTGGGAGGGACGTCTCGCATGACCCCACACATGACAGGTGGTGCACATGGAGCTCGGCAGCGGCCCGTTTTTAGAATCGCGCGCCCACACCTCTCATGTTTAGGGATGGGGATGTAGTCCATAAGTGCTCCCCACCACATGGAATGGGAAACCGCCTCACAGGGGACCCTGGGTGCAGCACTCCGCCCTAATGCTGCCTCTGAGAGCAGTGTGGTTTTATGTGGTGAAAATCCCAAAGGCCTTTAGGACTAATGAAAAGGGGGTGAAATTCTAATTGTATAGTCTACCACATCATTTTAGAGCTTAATGATGTGTAGCAGTTACTCCAGTGTCCTCTCTCGCCCTCTCTTTTTCTCTCTCCCTCCTTCATTCTGTCCTGCTTTTTCTCTTGCCTTCTCTCTCTCTCTCGCTCTCTCTCAGGCCCCACTGTTTTTAGTTTATAATTTAAAGCACATAATCTGATGTCATCCAAGCAGAGAGTTCAGATAGCAGCTTTAATGGCATCCATGTGCCTGTGCAAATGGTAGTAATTACGTGACAGACATTAAGTCCCTTATCAAACAGGTTCTGCTTGGTCATTAGTGTGAACTGTTTGTGCTGGAAGCAGTGTGTCCATCCATCCAAAAAAATTGCCTTCATTACTGTTAACCCAGGAAGTGTATGGGAAACATCATTAAAATCACTCGCCTATCGCATAGAATTTTCCCGTTTGCAAGTAATGTCCTCTCTGGATTAAGCGACATAAGTGCTGTCCGGTGCAGCTGGAATGGATTCTCTTGCTTGTTGTGGTATAATTTAAGCATGGAGGGTGTCTGGCTAAAAGTCAACCAGAAAAGTGCTTTTGTGGGACTCTTCCGTGTAGACTCTTTGTATGTAAGCTACTTTTCTTTTCTTTTCTTTTTTTTTTTTGGAGGGAGTGGGATGGTTGGGTATTTTTATTCATTTATTGTGGCCCTCATAGAGGGACAGCTGAGACTCATTTGAAGTTTTCTGCTTCCGTGATCATGGGACACGTGTGCTAGATAAAAATAAAAAACTAAACAAGGTTTGCAAAGTGCCTTCAAACAGATTTCTGTAGTTGCATTTCTGTAGCTCTGATTTCTGTAGTTGGATTCCTCAACCCCCCCCCCACCCCCAATTCTTGTTTTCTTTTTTGTTTTTTTTCTCTCTCTCTCTCTCTCTCTGTGTCTTTCATACACACATACATACAGGCTGTTTTTGTTGACAACTCAGCATGCAGCAAACCACTGATGCATGATTGATGTATGATATGATGGAGCGCTTGGCATTGCTTTGCATCACATGGCCCAAACTGTGGCAAGTGAAGAAGTTTAAAGCAGCCAGAATTACCCAGACTCGACACACTCATGCACACATCTTCCTACTATTAGATCTTTCTATTTATTTTTTTTTTAATTGTTTGGCCCCATCTTTACTGAGGAATGATGTTTTTTTTGTCGTTTCACTCCAGATTTGTCAATAGTTCTTTGAGTGGTGGCTCAGGTATTGTATTGTCATGTCTTGACTCAGGTTCTGTTAATTGGCTGTAACGTTGTAGCTGGGTCTCTTCTTTCTTCTTCCTGTTGTCACTTTTGTCACCATGTTCTGTGTCCTTTTGTGTCTTCTGTCCACCTTTGGCAGTCCCCTGTACAATATCTGTGACTGGGTTCAGGTACAGCATAGCCAGGTTGGGGGGGGATTACAACCTCCCTGCTGCAAATCTCCAGGGCATGCAGGAGTCACCATGGCAACCAGAGTGTGTGTGTGTGTGTGTGTGTGGGGGTGTGTGGGTGTGGAAACATGTTTTGCTGTTGTGGTTGAGGCTTAAATAATTGATTTTTCTCTGAAGTACTTTACATGTGACTGTCAGTATCCAGGCCACATTTATGCCTAGATACTTCTCCGCTGGTGTTTAGACTCCGTGAGGATCAGAGAAGAGTTCTTGATTTATTTAACACCCCCACCTCCCTCCACCCTGTCTACTCTAGGGGCTGCTGCGTCTTCTATGCTGCCTTTCACGTGTTGTGGCATGCACTCATATCCTGTGAAACACTCACTCTGCACGCGTGCGGCGGGCACATGGATGTCCTCCCAGCTCTGAGACAGAATGCCTTTAGAAGCAGAAACACCGCGGTGTCTGCCCGAGCTCCTCTCCTCTCCTCTCCTCTGTTGGCTCCCCTCTCCCTCTCCCCACCACTCCTCTTTTTTCCATTCAAACCTGAAATCCTCCTACTGTAGTGCCTCCCGAGAGCAGCCAGATTTTGTCATAGCTGACGTGTGCGTGCGAGTGAGAAGAGCACCCAAAAAAAGAACAGGAGGGGAAAAAAACCAAATAAAACAACCATTCAAGTGTGGGGCTTGTGCTGTTGCCATGGCAAGAATGCTTTTTGTTTTGTTTTTTTTCCTCAAAAAACAAGAGCTATAGCTAGTTTAGCTAGATCTCTTCACTTTCATCTGTACAGTAAGAAGATTATGAATGAGGTAGGGGGTGACTCATGGGGCAGGTGTTATGGAAGGTGCCAGCAAGTCACGGCCATTCAGGCGGCACACACGCACACAAAAAACTATAAAACTAATCTATGTAGCCATACTCCTCTCAGTACCATGTGCAGTTACCGATGATTAATGATGGTAATTAATTTTTATATAAATAATTGATTAAGTGATCAGCTGGAGCCTTATTCTGTGATTTTTGTGCTTGCATTTGCGATGACTGTCGTAAGGTTTCTGAGGGTGGGCGGTATAGAGTGAAGCCGGATGCTGGGAGGTGTCATGTGACATGGAGAAGCATCCAAGCTATTTTTCCATTGGGTCATGTTGCATATGAAGTGTTGTGCCCACATGATGCCATCCACCAGGTCTGTTTACACATATCCTGCGTGCCAGCCCATGAAGCCTGTTTAATGCCGTTAGCTCTCTGCCAGAGTCAGCCGGTGAGGGAAGCGAATCACGCTGCAACGCTGAGTTTCACTCCCTGTCGTAAATACTTGTACGCTCACGTGGTCAATTCGTACTGTGTGCTTTCAATCACGTAAGGCTCCAGGAGTCAATGACATGGCACCATTACAAATTGGCACCAGTACTTGCGGATTTAACTTAATTTTAAAAGTGTTGGTAATAGTCGGAAACAAATGTTTGCTTTTATGGCCAGAACCATAATTCTGGTTGGATGTTTTAACTCCAGTGCTTCCTGACGAGAAAGTCGCGAAGTGTTTTGATGAACAGAGCAAGACGCACTGTTGGTAATGCACTGTTCTCTGTGTGGACTAGGTTGCAACCCGTTGCGTGTGTGTATTGCTGCACATTGCAGAGCCAGCCTGTAATCTCTATGGCATGGGGGGAAGGGGGGGGGACTCGGGTGTTGCCAGGGACATAAAATTTGCGATGTTTCTCCAGGCCTCCGAGCCTGTGGTTGGCAGGCCTGAGTGTTGATTAACCCCATGCTGTAGTCTGCACTAATGCCATCTCCACTGCCTGCCGGGCGGTGGCGGGGCGGTGCAGCTTCATGTGTGACGGAGCCTGTGACGTCTTGCCTGCTGTCGTTCGCACCCACCCTTCACAACTGTGCTGGGTTACAGAGGCTTGCCGGTTTTATGGTTTTAACTGTAGTGCTCATCTACTTTCATCCAGTCACTCATCGTAGAGCAGAGCCATCCAAGTCCTTCATTCTCTCTGCAGGAATTCCTTTTTCTCCAGACAACCAGTTCTTCAGTTCTTTGTCTTCTTCTCTTTCTTTGTGCCACTCCCTTCTCTTGCTCGGCTTGTTCGCTGCAAGGTTATTAATTATTTAAGTAGGTTTTTTTTTCTGATTTGATTTAAATTATTCAGTGGTTTACTGAATATAAAGAAAAGCTTCTGTTTTTGTCAGAACTTTTGGCTTGTCCCAGATTATTTTGACATTTTAACATTTAATCTTCTGTTCTAAACCTTCTCAGAACAGAGATGTACACAAACAGCATATAGTTAAAGGCCAGGCAAAAAAGACAAAATAAGAGTCCCATTCTCTCTTTCTGTATGAGGCCGCGTCATTTTTTCGTAGATGCTGATTGCTGTCATATCCTCCCCCCCGACCCCACCCCACCCCACAGATGTAGAATTGCTCCTTGTGGGTAGCTGAATGGACTTGTGTGGGTATCTGCACAAACGCTTTGGCTTTATTTTGCTCTGCCGCAGATCTTGGGCTGGGCCGCACGACCTGCTCTATCGGCCAAACACTCGGGCCATTGTGCGTGGCCTCGGTCTGGGCCGTGGTGATTGAGTTCATAGGCTGTGGCCCACCAAGCAAGCAGGGGTGAATTCATGGCATCGGACTGAGCTGAAGACCAAGCATGCTGACTGAGTCTTGTTCAATGGGACCCAGTCTTCAACCACAGGGAGAAAAAGCCCTGGAGTCTTGGCTGTGAACTAGGGCATGTGTAGGGGGTGGGGTGGAGAAATAGGACAGAACCGTGTTGTCCTGAGAACACTCGACTGCGAGCACCCCGTTGCAGGCAGGATGGAAAGAATCCCGCCATGAAGATACCCTGCAGTAGCACACCACAGATTCTTTGAGTTTTCCTGAACCCAAGCTTGGTCTCTCTCTCTCTCTCTCTCTAGGAAAGTTTGTGGATTGACTGCTAAAATTGGAATCACTAGGATCCTATAAAAGCATCTTTGCTCAAAAATGTTTTTTGATTTTTATAAATTTTAAAACATTTTATTTGACTTTGTGCACTGAATGGCCTTCTAAGCACAGGGGGAGCCAGTCCTAGATTATAGATCTTTCTCTGCAGTGCATGTGGACACATTCTTCATTCCCACAGTGAACTTGGACCACTGGCAGTATTTATTGTATACTTTGCTTTAGACATCTCTTCAAGCTGAGGCCTCCTGTATTTGCATTATGGTTACTTGAAGACCCTCAAGGGAAGAGCGTTGAATGTCAGATCGGGAAGATTTGCCGTTTCGTTCCACGTTGCGGCTCTTCGCTGGGATAAGGGGCGTCCCTTCCCTCTTTGCTGGGCTGTTTGTCACGTGAGCACTTGGGCTTCTCTTGTGCTGGCCCTTGACCCGCCGCTCACAGGAATAGGTCAGAGCGAGCTAGGGAAACCCACTCACCTCTCACCGCTTGACTCCGGCTTCGAACTGGCGAACACAGCTCGGTTTTGGATTTGGCTTTACTTTGGGTGCATACGGTCTGACCCGTTACTGACTCGGATGGTCCTGTGTCTTTGGCACAGCACCGGGCCCCTGCTGATCTCTGCTTTTCACATTCCTGAAAAAGACTCTAGTAGAAAAACCATTTAAAGGTGCTTTAAAAAAAAAAAAAACGGTAGCCTACTTCTTCCTAAGGAAGTAAAGTGATTGTGATCTTCAGTGATCTTTCTAACCCTCTTGACGATTATTACCACCTGCTTCCCCTTTTGCTTTAGGCATAGAAAGTGTTTCCTTTGCTCCAGTTGGCTGTGTACGTTTCGTCTTCCGATGCTCCAGGAAGGCGGCTCACACACAAGTGCTTTTTAAAAACTCCATGAACTCCACTTATTCCGCTTTTGAGTCACTCCAAAGCAGCACTACAGTCACTCATCAGGCCTCTCTCTTCAGACATTTGTGAAGTGAAAGCAGCCTAACACTACCCCCCCCCCCCCCCCCAGTCCAGCAGTGCTCGTGTGCGCAGAGGTGGGGCTTGGATCACTTGGTTCTCAGTTTGGATGCATAATAGCTGGTTTTGTATATACAGAGATAAATAGATTCTGCTGGAATCTCAGATGACCTGTACCACCAGGGTTTTACAGTTCAATGTTAAGAGCTTAGCAGCATCTTCCCAGCACACTCAGGCGTGGTGGACAGGTCCTGACCGTATGTGTGGTCAGTCATAATTTAGCTGTTGATGAACTTGTAGGTCTCATGGCATTTTTGTTTGCTGGAAGCCTTCATCACAGTGAGCCTGTTGTCTCAGTAAACCATGTTTTGTTTTCTTCAGATGTTTTAGTGTAACGTGGTGATTGCAAATCAATGGTCTGGACCCACACGCAATGTGGTGAAGCTATCATCCAAATTCCACTTTCCCCCTCACACACACACACACACACACACACACACACACACACCCGAGGCCCACTGACACAGCCATCTGAACACAACTCTCTTCAACATGGCCAGCCTTCGCCGTGTGTGTGTGGGATTCAGAGCTTGGGTGAGCTGAGGCACCCCGCGGCCACGACAGAAGCCTTCGCATGCCATTCCCGCGAGCAAGACATAGCATCCGCACAATGTGCCTCTCGGCTACAAATATCACATACAAAACAAATGTATTAAATGACGCATCTTTTAGAGATCATGGTTCCCTTACCTGACTGCATTCTTTTCCCCATGTTCTGTTTACCAGTCAGAATGCAGGATTTGGGCCGGGGGAGCGGAAGGGCAGGGGCAGTTGTTGGGGTGTGGTTTGTATAGGGCTTCTGATAGTGTAATGATTGGGGGTTTTTTAGCCCTCAGTGAAAGGTAAGTTCTCTCTTCCTTTTCCCTTATTTTCCTTATGTGTTGTGGTTTATGGAACTACTACAGAAGCCGTTTGTAAGCGCTCCTAATTGTGAGGGTAATGAATAACCTTTAACGCTGGTAGAAGCTGGAACCCAGGTCTAACCCTAGACGAACTCAGCAGTTCCTAATTGAACACCGCCCACTTGGAACTTGGAGGTGAAATGAGGTGTCCATTGGCCTGCCAGTGAGCTCGCACCCATCTGGAGTTCTTTTTATAAGGGTAGCCATGTGGGTGTGAGGATAATGAGTAACTCTTTACACTGGTAGACTAGACGAACCCAGCCATTCATGTGTTTGTGCTTACCGTGAGCCAATCAGTTGCTGGGCCCTCTTGCTCACCTCTGTTGGACTTTGACCCTGTCTGGCATTACCCGTTGTTCTGTTTTCACTCTGTCTGCTCCTCATCACATGACGTTGTATCTAATGCCGATCTACTCACCTCTGTAAATCGAGTGAACGTTCTGTTTCTGTGTGAGGTTAGATGTCGGTGCCCCACAGTTCACCCAGAACTCTGAGCTGTGTGTTATTCTTTCAGAAAGACCCTGGTGAGAAGCAGGTGTGTGCAGACAGCCTTTTACCCTCTCACCCTCTCACCCTCCCACAGTAGAAACCAAGCTTTTCCCCGTCACAGCACACAAAGCCACTTGAGTATTTCCCTCCAGGATAATTTCAAGTGAACAAGCTAAAATGATTGGGGAGTTCATGATAGTCACCCGTAACCTGAAACAGATTAAGGTGTTCTTGTTCCAGGCCGTTGGCTTGCAGCCAAGCTCAGTCTGAGCCGTTAGGTGCTAGCTCCTTCCCTTCTCTGCGCTGCTTAAAAGGCCTAATAACTGGCTGCAGTGCTGAAAACTTTGGCAGCGCGACTGCCGCCGTGAGCGACAGGTTGGGGAATCTGTCAGACGTGAGGTCACGTGAGTGGCGGGGAGTAAGGGTGGCCATGCAGCTTCCCACGTGACTTGGCCCACACGTATAATAAATCTTTATTTGTACAGCGCTTCTCTACAATGAGTCACAAAGTGCTTCACAATACAAATAAAATGCACACAATTTGCTCCCGCTGACTGTCAGCGCCTCTGTATCCATCATGGGCGACTGGGTCAAGCAGTTAGCGGTTTTAATACAAGCGTGTATCCACAAAATGAGCAATTAAGTGTTTGATAGTGAAGGTCACAGAGTGACCTGTGGCCTGATTATTGACGAATCAGGGTGTTTGTGTGTTCAATACGTGGGCAGACACATACAGGCTGCTGTTTTCAGAGCAGAAACAGTCCAGATATGTAACGCAAAAATGCACATGGACAGCTTTACTGTGGTCTGGGACCACAGTAAAGTCTGGGACTCACACACGGTCTTCCCAGTAATGGAGCTGATTTGGACTTGTTGAAGTCTCACTGAATCTGCCATTTGATTACATTACCATGCTTTCTGTAATTTTGTGGTCATGCTGTGTAACTGGGACTGGTCCATAGTTGTGCTGGTCTTGAACTTTACCACTGAGCTCACCTAAATTGATTGATTGGTTGAAAAGCCGGTCGGAAAGAGAGACAGGCCGACTGAGGAACGTTGACCAGTAAATGTGCCTTGTTTGGGTGCGTGCTGAAGTATAATTTGGTGTAATGGTGTGGAGTGCTTACTGTATACAGCACATGGCACTGTTTCCACTTGACTACCAGCTGACTGGTCATCCAGTTTGCTGGAGAAGGTGTTACATTCTAGGCATAGAGATTTAAGCTGTGTGTCTGGACACAACATTTCTCACCTGGTATTTCACATGAAACTATGTCCATAATGAGCACCTGACATTCTTATGGAAATTTCTACTTTAAATCAAAGTTGTCAGACTCTGTTTGGACTGTGTGTTTAAGAATTTGGTGCTGTTTTTTGTTTGTTTTTTAAACAAGTACCATTTCTACCATCATGTTTCATTTCATTCACGTTTCATGAGTTGTTCTTCCAAGGACACCATGTGTCAGGACTTGGCTGCAGGCTGTCGCTGGTGGGAGGTGGAGTGCAGAGAAGGCGGAGCTTAGGGAAGGCGGAGCTAAGGGCCAGAGTTCTTCCACTGCCTTCGCAGTGGGAGGATCATCTGCCTGTGTTCCCTACCTGGGCTGACCATCTGCCACGGGAAATATATTTTCAGCTGACCCAAAAGCAGTTTCAGAGCATCACTTGAAGCTTCAGTGTAGAATTTGGCTTCCAGCAATTGATCTACAATCAGTTTAACTACAGGGTTGTGCCCAGATTCTTGTGGTTAATGGCAAGTGGGTGTGGCTGTTGCAGGAGCAGGTGGTGCCTTGCAGCTAGAGGGGGTGTGCCCTACGTCGTTACGCTGCACGTGCAACAGTAAATGGGCTGTCAAAACAAAAAGAAGTCTTTGTTACTTTGTTTTTGGCAAGTCTTTGTTACTTAATTAACATCTTGATTAATGCATTGGTCCTTAACAAGAGGCCTGGAAACTGTCAGTCCTCACGTACGTGAGCAATGGCTCGTCATCAAAACAAGGCATCCTCTGTACCAGACGCAACACTTCAGCTGAATTTAGTACATCTATTAACAGACATTTTCTCAAACCAGCTTTACAGCAATCCAGGTCTATAATGAGTAAGGCATGGACGACAGCAGCAGGTAAAAAGTTCCTTTGTGGTATAACGTGGAAATGGCCCCCAGGCAGAATAACTTTGGGTGTGCCAGACTCAAAATGAGTGACGGTGGATAGAAGCATCCATAAACATATTTTGATTTATAGTAACACAGATGGAATAACTCTGTAATTTCTGATCCAGCTCTAATAAATTATGAAAGTGTGGTATCCAGGTTAGTCTGCTAATTTGCACATCAATATTGTTCATGACATTGGAGCATGTCGGACGTGACGGGACTGAGTGTCACACAAGCATCTACCTTTAGGTTTTGTTCTGTTTATATGAAAAACATATTAAATGCCTTTAGTGTGAGCAGGCTGGAGGGGTTGTGACCAGGGTGGATAAGGGCAGTTACAAGCTTTACTCACCTTGCATTTACTCTTGGCTGGCTGAGAAGGCGGGATTGGGCATCGTGCTGATCATCATGCCTTGTCAATGTCCTGAGAAGATTGAAACGGAGTATGTGAAATGTAGATCTTTTGAGAAACTCGATTTGATAGTGAGACAACCTCATGTGTTTTGAAAGAAATGGGTTTCTTCTGTTTTTTTTAAAAAAGAAAAAACCAACTCCTGGACTTGTTTTAGTTAAACATTAGTGGATGTGTTGTTAGTTTGATCTGTAGATATGCTTCCTTGTTCACCATTCTTGCTGAAGTTTACACAGGTCTCTGGGCTTAGGAAATCTATGTCTATCCTAAGGGTCGTTATCAGCGCTGAGCCACTGTGCAGACGTCCCAAGGGAGCTCCGTGCACTTAACCTCAAGCCCCTGGTACAGATAAACAAGTGCACAGTTAACAGGCACGGGTCTGACAGATGGTTATCTGCCCTGGGCTTGTCGCTGCCAGGCTAAGGCGTCAGACAGGCCTAAGAGAGCACCATGTCCCCCGGCTTCACACCCACAACAGAGGCCTGTGACCCCATTTAGCCACACCCAAGACCTTAACCTTTAATCACATCCATTTGCCATTGGGTGGTACAATACAAATGGATGCCATCTGCATGCAGACGTCTTTAATCTTGGCAGATTTTGGCAAACTTGAATAGATGCTGTATGTGTTTTTTTTTTTTTTTTTATGGCTTAATTAAATACACAACACTTGCCCTAATAGTTTTTTTTGTTTATTCAAGTAGTCAGGGTGTATACCTAAAATTTACAGTGTCCAATATTTGTTTATTTTTGAACCAGTCTTTCTACCCTTATGACTACAGCCAATGAGTCTCATGTAATGGTATTCGTAGACATCTCTTATCACAGGTGACGATTCCTCACACATCATTCCACGTGGTCAGTACTGATTGTGGAATGGATGGAACGCAAAACCAAAACCTGCGTTCGTCACCTGGATATTCTGCACAAACTATTCAGGCATCACACTTGTACTGTTTCTCTTAAAAGGAAAGGCAGTGCAAAAAAATTCTTGTTAAAAATCTGATTTAATAGCAAACATATATTACAACAGGCAAGAAGCTGTAAATAAATCATGGTGCATGCACTTCAGTCATTATTGGAGTGGATCTGTTTCATTAGCTCCATATATAGCAGCTCAGGCAGTTTGAATTTAGCTTGAAGTACATTCTTGTGTTGTCCTCCCTGGCTGAAGTCTGACTTTATTAAACCCCTATTAAACCTCACTTTCGTGTGTCCTATTTGGGAATTATGTTGGTGTCTGCAGCTATTTCTGTGCCACATAGCACTGTTAACGACAGTGCAGTCTCAGCTAGCCATCCCACAGTGATGTAAGGTGTTTACCCTCATCCTCGTGATGTGCATGCATGTGATATGAATGTTATATGAATGGTTGCAGAATGTGTCACCAATGAAGATGCAGCAGGTGCCTTCTATAAGGAACGAACTTGCCTATTTGGGAAAAGACACCACATGTGCTACAAGGTCACCCCCAAAACAAAGTCAGTCCATAAAAATTATCATTCAGAAAACTAAGCCATAGCTTTTCACATCGGGGAGGGTACTATAACAGGTCCTATAATAATTCTGAACCAGGATGCCCACCAGCTCTTCCTAACTGGATCACTGTCACAGACATGCACCACGAACCAAAAATGTCTTTGGCTCTTGGTTTTCACCAGTCCTGTCTCAGTCCAAGCTTTTATCAACCTTGGCCCTGAGTACTGTCGGCTTTGCGCCCGCATGACATCTCTGATGGCGCGCAATGCGGCACGTGTGCTGTGCAACACGCAGTTTGGATGCTTTGAAGCCTGACCACTGGGTTTGATTGTATCAAAGTCTGATTCACCATTTACGTCACATTCTCCATTGTGTTTAAAAGTGGTACCCTCGTAAGAATCGCAGAGCTGCAGTCGCTCTCAAAGTCTCGATTATAGCATTTGCGCCTTATTTACAAGGAGCTCAAGTGCCTTTTTGTCAAGCCGCCACCCCATTATTTGCGTTTCAGGCTGTCTCAGAAATCCTTCGAGGAATTAAACAATTTTCTCAAGTTAAGCTATACACAATGCCCCTCTTTCATTGCTTACACATGAAGACATGCTGGCAAACAGCCTGTTGCCTTTCTCGGAGCAGCTAGCGCCCCCACAGCCCAGTAGCTGTCACTGCGGTTGCTTTGCTCCCTGACATATCCGGCCCAGGTGCGTTTCTGTCCCTCAGCCACCACCTGTCTGGCCTGCTTCTTGTGTGTGGTGAAGCTGTTAGATGAAGTAGTGCGGTCAGAAAAGAGAGGCTAATTAAAGAGCATATCTGGACCGTCCTTATGCCTGGCCCTGCCCCTGCCTTTGTACAGGGTCTGCTTCGTGGGCTCATCACCGCGGAGATGATGAGCATGAGCTGATCACGTGGCATCTATGTTGGCCTGAGGTGGCTTCTGAATATGCGTTTGCTGGTGTGTTGAGTCTCAGGGCGCAGACCGATCTGTCACTTGGCAGACACACATCGTTCAATGTCCTGCTAAAGGCTAAGAATATAATAATGTGTTCCTCTGTAACTGGAACTATATGTCTTATTATCCAGATTGCTCACCTAAGTGGGGCTGTAGCTATTTTTGATTTAGACAGTTGATTTGAGTTTCTCAGACTCTATCACAGATCATACTAGGCTGCCTTCCAATGGCTTGTCTCTTATTTAATTTAAGATGAATTTAATTTCTGTTGTAAAGCCATTTTCTCTAAGGCCTTACATTTATGGTCTGTTCTACATTATACTCTTTTTCACATACTAATTCTCCATTAAGGCATCATAGTAAAAGCAAAGAACGGGTCACGTAAGGCAGTGCCACGCAGGCCAGCATTGAAGGCAGTCTCCCTACACCCAGCCCAGGTCTGGCTTCTTCCTGGCTCTGGTATCCAGTGTGGCAGACTTCATGTCCCGAGGTGTCTCAGCATCTCGGCGCTGCTTCAGGGCCAGGGGGCCGGCCTAGCAGGGGCAGTCCTCATTGAGTGACACCCCCCCACTTGGGTTGCATCCCTGTGGTCTCCGCCTTTCACTCTATGTCTCTGAATTATATGTCTGAGAACCTTTATTTTTGGGGGGTTTTTTTAATTAATTTTTTGTCCTCTGGGATTAGTGTCCACTGGGTACACTAATAAATATAAAATGTCATTGTCCCTTTAAAGAGGGCTGTAGCCTAGACAGCTGTACAATTTGATTTGAACTAAACCCCATTTTTATTTTATCCTTATCTCGCCAGTCCACAATTTATTACTGCGCATGTTTACCTCCAGCATGAACGTTTTGGAAACAAAACCCTTCACATTGATAAGGGTCTGCACAGTGCGTCTCACTTAGTCAGCCCATCGGTGTTCTTACCGTACCAAGTACACCCCTGGTTTCCCGTCGACAGCAAGCCCATAGAAGACTTTGTCTGCCTCACACCTGATCCTGGCCTCGGCTTGCGGTGATGACCGGAAGCTCTGCAACTTTGAGCTTTCATACAGCTTTTACGGCAACGCTGAGGTGGCAATCAGTCCTGCCTCAGTGCCTCTTATTAGCAACATGATAGCCATTCTTGCTCAAATAACAAGGTTGTTATCTAGGAGTTTGTGTCAGGGGTGAGGGCTGGCATGGGTTGGGAGGGGGATTGCAGTGGGCCTTGGTGGAAAACATCTGGCAGCTAACCCCTGGGATACCTGAAACAGTAGTCTGTACCACAAACCCATTCTACAGATTAGCCAACCCCAGAAGGAAAAAAAAGAGTTCCGAGTTCCCTGTCAGGTCATTTTTGCCTTCATCTTTGTAATAAGGTTGATAACATTTGATATAAAGAATATGATGATTTTGATTTTCTTTCCCCTTTTTTCCTTCTGCGGTTCAGCCTACATTTCTAATGCTACACTGTTATTTTAGTGATTCTGTCTGGTCTACTTTGAAACTGCTGGCTTATCAGTTCATGCTTGTATTTCCAAAACACTTCTGGGACTCTGTAATCCCCCCCAAAACGGTTATCCACCTCTGAACAAACAGTCCTGACAACAGTGACTCCTGACAGCCTCTTGTTGAGGTGGGGAGAAAATGGTCAAAAGTTCTGTACCTCCAGGGATAGAAAGCGCGCGCGTGCGTGTGCGTGTGCGTGTGCGTGTGTGTGTGTGTGTGTGTGTGTGTGTGAGAGAATTTAAAGCCACATTATGACAAGATGACATTAAAGCTATATGACTAAGCCTTTATTCCCAGTTCCAACTGCTTAGATACCTAATCCTTAATTATCGTAGTTGGAAAATTAAACTGTTTAAATGACAAGTGCATGTTGACTTAATTGATCTGTATCCAAGGGGGTGTGGACTACACTCATGTGTCTTGCACTTTTATCTCCAGAGCTTCTTTCATATTACTGTAATACGGGCAAGGTCACAGGCTTTGGTACACAGGCTTTTCTGTTCATGTCTTTGGTCTTGTGTAGATGTGCGCAGTTGCCTGCTGCCGTTTAAGCAGTGGACTGTAGAGGCATACCTGTCTTGCAGAGAGGTGTGTGTGTGTGTAACTGGTGAAGACTGGAAAGGATATGGGCCAATCCCTACTTGAAGTCAGAGTGGTTCTTGGTGTTGCAGTATCATAGGCTCAAATAAGGAAGAGCAACATTGTTATTATGCTGTTATGTCTTATCACTTGTGCAGTATTAGAATGGAGGTCTGATAAAGGAACTGTCCTTCTCCTTGCTGTTACTGCAGTACTCATGACCCATATATGGAGGCTAGTCACAGAGAGCATGATCGATCTGCTTGGCAACAGCATGTCCTGCACTATGGCTGATTGGTGGAAAGTATGGATGTACTCCACCAGTCAGAGGTTTTGGGGAAAAGTTGTTTTTTCATTGACTGCTTAATTGAATATTTAATGAACTTTGGGGGTTTCATTTTAAATATATAAAAGTCCACCGGAATCTAGTCCAGTAATCAATAACAGGTTTGTCCCGTCCTAACTTTGACTGTTATGAAAGGGTTACTGTTCACTAGAGGCTGCACAGAGAACCCCTGTCTAAAAACACAGAACTTCAGCTAGTAGATTATTAAAACACGAAGAATACCACGATTCAAACGTGTTTTGCATGGGTTGAAGGCATGTTTCAACTGCAGTCCCTCACAGACACTGTTTGTGCTGGCATCTGTGTTCTCTCTTCCAGAACAGTCCTCCTCACTGTGAGGAGACAGACTGCTGTCATATCGCCTGCTGTGTGGGCCTGAACTGACTCGATGATGCAATCGTGTGCTGGGTTAAAGAGACACAGATTCCCGTCTACATTACAGCCTGGCTTGGCTGTCTGCCATTCTTCAGTGTGGTTTTAGGAAATCAGAGTCTATTTTAAATTATATATTTAAAAAGAAAAAAAGTCATTTTGTCCTGTATGTTTTGTGGAACACTGTGGCATGGTTCTCAAAGCTGGTGTAGAAGAGGCAGGCAGGATAACCCCACCATCCTGGTTAGGAGCCATGAATCTTATGAGCTGTGAATAATCACCAGAAGTCCACACTGGTGGCCCTCTTGCTATGTGCATACCAGTGAAAGCTAAACAATTGTGTCTCATGCTCATTTTGGGTGTATGTGCCAATCCCAGCATTAACGTCCGGACCGAGAGGCCAGTGACTGCTGGACTTTACCATTTTCATTGGTCACAGGTAGTCATATATTTCATAGAAGATTTATTTTGGCATTTGACCCTCTCCTCCCATCTTTTTAGGCTGCCTCTGTCTCTGTTTGCTGTGTCTGAGCTGTAAGAGATGGTCTGGGGTCAGATTCTTGCCTACCCATAGTCTCATCTCTGCTACGTCCCCGAGCCATGGGCCAGCGACATGGCTCCATGACTCCCTACCCTCGAGTGCCCGTCCACTGGCTGAAGCCTCCTTGTTGTATGACCTTTTGCCCTTCAGTGGCAACCCCCACCCCCTCTGTCCTTTACGCTCATGTTGGCAGGGATGTATGGCATGCCATTAGCTCTCCCTGGACCCGACCTGATAAACGCACCATCGGTGACCTGTCTCGCACCCACCCGGCCTGGCTGTCTTACAGGTCAGAGCGCCCCCCTCAGTGACCTGCCAGGGTGGGGAGCCAGGACACCTCCGCTTTGTTTAAAGCCTGTCTTTGTTGTAATGTCTCTTACTGCCCATTTACTTGTCATGTGACTGCAGCTGCTCATGCCAAGTACTGCTGCCTCTGTCCTGTGTACCGCTGGGTCATCCATGTCGTAGGTGAACCTTAAAGGCGTGCTGGTCCGGTGTCGGATGCAGAGTAGAGAAGAGGCAGGTGCGGATTGTGAGAAGAATGCCGGAGTCCTTTGGGAAATGAGCAACATGAGGTGCTTTTTGGCTTGGTCCTGGACGGCATGAGGAGGAAAACCCGTAGTGGCGTTTTGCACTGTGACCATACCCATACGAAGTGGTGACATTAAAGAGGACAAGGCATGGATAAGAGCAGGCAGGTAGGCATAGTGAGGGAGGCATGATGGGGAGAGAGACAGACAGGTAGGCAGGGTGAGGGGAACACGATCAGAGAGACTGGTGGGCAGAGGCATGGTGCTGAGCTGATCGGGCAGTCTGGTATGGGCGTGGCAGCTTGAGTCTGCAGGGCTAAATATAGCCACCAGGCTCGCGCCGGTCACTCAGAAGCAGCACTCTTTAATCTATGCTGAGACTAGGCCTGAGCGAGGCAAGCATGAGATCACCAGATCCGTTAGCACGGCCCTCTCCAGAGCAGCCGGTGCGTCGAGTCCACCCCCTCTCTTTGGCACAGATGACCACGTGGACTTTGGAAAGTGGATGGGGGGGGTACACCCTTCATCTCCACAGTAACCAGCAAGCATGTCAAGAGGGGGATGAGCGAGTCGGCCTCCTGCCAGTTTCATGTTTGGGCCTCCAGTGCACAAGTCATTAAAAGGCCCAATTAAAACCATAATTTTCCATCGACTGCAGAAGTATATGTTGGATTCCTTCTTCCTTAAGGGAACAAGGAAACATGCTTTTTTTTTTTTTTTTTTTTAACCTCCCATGTTGTTTTTGCCAGTGAACATGGAGGCAACAGATGTCTTCACTGCTGATATACGATGCGTTGTGATGGTTTGTGGCTGTGTTGGACAGCGAGGGCCTCAGAGAGAATCAACTTGACCTTCGTTGATGGAAAAGAACAAACCAGGCATTAAAGGCCCAGTAGTCTGTTCGAGGATTTATTGTCTGTTCCCCTGCCCCTGAATGGCAGAAATGCCACATGACAAAGACCGTTATTGGCCCATAGTATCTTACAGCTCTAGATTGAAATGCCATAATTAATTTGAGACCTGTTACCTCTAATAGGTTATTAATATCTTAATTGCTAGTAGTAATATTGACTAGTAATAATGTCACCCGCTGCCTATACGCCTTGCGTGTGCATTGTCTCCCAGTTGCCTTGGCGATGGTGCTTCTGCTGTGACTTGCTTTCCCCATGGGCCTCAACTCTGAGATGCTGCCCGGAACAAGACCTGCTTGCATGTAATAGAAAACCGCCCCTCTTTGGCCAGGGATTAAAGGAACCAGAGATTTAGCCAAACCTAATCTCTGGGATTAAAATAGGACAGCCCAGCCCTCTGATCTACTGCGGACCACCTCTGAGGACAATTGTTGGCACTCCGACCGTGTTCCCTTTGTTTCATATTCACTGAGGAAACTTGGAGTCACTAATATCGTCTCTCGCCCACATGCCCCATTTAAGAGCCCCGGTGAATCCTGAAGGCTTGTTCAAACAAGCTTTGCGTAGACAAGAAGTCATCCCTCTCTAACGGGATGAGCAAGGGAGGCAGAGCGCGAGGGAGTTCTGGATGTTTGAGGTTAGAATAGCCCTCTTTGAGCCGCTGGGTTTCAGAAGGCCTTGAATACGGACACCACTGCGCCTTTGGAATTAGAACAAGAGGTGCCCTGTGTCTCGGACAGCTCGGAGCAGGAGCTGTTTGCTTAAGGGTGGTGTGCTTCATGAAAAGCACTGACATTCTGGACAGTCGTGTTTCCTGTTGCTATTCCCCCTGCTGACTGGATTTTGAACTGAGTTTCTTTTAGGCTGCAAACCAATATAAGGGCTACAGATGGTGGGCTTGTTTTTTCTGCATCACAGTCCCCGTTTCTGCAGTGGTGAGAGGAAAGCACATCAGGACTGTGTCTCACCTCTCTGTTGCACAAATTGTTGCCGGTGCTAAAAGGACAAATCTGTCAATGGAAATGCCCACCATTGCATACGTGTGTACACTCACGCAGGTACACACGCATGCATGCACAGAGCCACATGCGTGCGCACATGCACGAAGTTCTGTTTTGAAGGAAGAGCTTGTCATTGTAGGGTGTGGGATAGAGTGAAATTTGTGCTTGAGGGCTCATGAGAATGACTTCTGGGATGAATTCCAGATCAGAAAATCCCTCACTTGCTTCTGAAATCTGATCTGGAATGCGTGAACAGGGGTTTTCTTTTTTTTTTCTTTTTTTTTTTTTTCTTTTTTTAAATGGCATGTTGTCGAATGATCATGTGCAATGGTTTCCAGGTCACTGCTGATGTTTAGCCACAGTTATTTGGAAAAATAGAATGTGTTGTGAAGATTATAAACAGTCAGTTGTTTTCTTTTTACATTGTGGGTAATGAGTTGCTCTGGATCTGTAGCGTATGGGGGGGTGTTAAATGAACCTCTCCATCTTCCACAAATGGCACTACAAAAGCAGTTAGTCGCTCCTAGACGAGGTTAAAAGTCACCTCCAGCAGTGCAATGCTTTCATTCCCTGTGGCAGGTGGGCGGAGGCGGGTGGTGATGGACGGGGGGTGCCCGGCCAACAGGGACCCTTCCCACTGCGAGCTTTCAGACTGGCCTGCTGGCTCCAAGATGGGGGCCCGTCAGTGTTACCGCCCTCTGTCTGAGGGCCCCCTCCTTCGGAGCGTCTCAAGGCCTAGACTTGGCCCTCTATGCCTGGGGCACACCTCACTGTCACCCCCCTGGTCCTGGTTCTCAGGCTTGTCATCTTCTCCTAGACTGATCTATGATCAATTTTATGGACTTTCTATTTCTATTAAAATGAGTCCTAAATGAAATGAGTCCTAAAGGTCCAGCACTCCTTGACAGTGATGGTTTAAGCGTGGATCACCTGATCTCATTGTATCTTGGTAATATGTTTTTTTTTTAAACCTTCTGAAGATATCACTGGCATCGTGAAAAGCATGTTGTAATTGTGCAGTAAATAAAACACAGCCAGTAATATCATATACACAGAACTGCATATTAATTAACAGCAGCGAAGAACAGCTCTGCACCACAGATGGCCTTATACAGCAACACAGCTGTATGGCTATGAGATCAGGTGGCTTTTAACAAGCAGGCATAATGGTTTAATTCAAGCAAAATAAATTATTTGATTAAAATGAGACAAATCAAAATTGTTTAGCTGATTCTGATTGAGTATCCAGTCTGTTTAAAATGATGTTTAAGCCATTTAATTTTTAGTTCTCCACTTACAGTCTAAGCCTATCTTGAAATTGGCTGTATACAGAATGACTGGCTGTACACAGAATGACGTGGCAGGCTTGTGGTTGGACGTATTGAATGCATCAGACACATTCTGATTGGCTCCTGAAAATGCAATGCATAATCCCATGGAAACAGCTCATTTACCTTTCTCACCATTGTGTTCACATTCCTGTTAAAACTACCAGTGGATATATATGCTTAGGCATTACAGAGCCTGTAAGTAGGGTTTAGGAGTGCATTAAAGGGGCAGGCATTGTGGACACTTGCACTGCAGGAAGGCCCTGTAACCCCAGTAACACACACACACACACACACACACACACACACACACACACACACACACACACACACACACACACTCTCTCTCTCCTCCCTCTCTCTCTGTCTCTCTCTCTCCCTCTGCTTAGTCCAAAGATGACCTCATAGTCTTGCACTGGTGGGCTTGCAGGGAGGTGTCAGTCACCCATGTCCTTGCCTGTCCCTGCCTTTCCGCTCTCTAGCCTCAGTGTGATTGTTTGGGACACTTGTGTCAATCTTGCCAAAATGCTGCAAAGTCTTAGCATTTTGTCAGATACCTCTTCCGTCGTGAGCATCTGTGTCAAACGGATGCTTTAGTATCTGAGCCTAGTTTGGTCAGGCCAGCACGTGTGGCTGACTCAGCTGATCTCTGACCTTTGCTCTTTCCCTCCCTCTTCCCGTTGCAGGTGGCACCAGAGACATCGGTTCCGCTCTCACCCGGATGTGCATGAGGCACCGAAGCATCGAAGCCAAGCTGCGTCACTTCTCAATGTAAACAGGCCACACGCACAGTCTCATCCCTCAACTGCCAACAGCCGCAAAAAAAACAAAACAAAAAAAACTCCTTTAGCCTTTGAGAGGAGCGCGTTTGTGTGGGACAGGGCCCCGCCCTGAGTCGAGAGTGTTCAGCGCACATTCAGACGTTTACACAAGCACAAAGAATTACATGGTTTGCCAACAGTCTTCCATCACCCAGCAAATGGATTTACCAGGCTATGAAAACAAGTTCACCTTCACAGTGTGATCTCACTGTTTGGCATTTGGTGATATGGTTTACTGTTACAATTGCAGCATGGCTATGCCTAAAGTTAGTAAATTGAATGCCTCCTGATGTTCTGAATAATCTGCTCCCCCTTCCTTGTTAATGCATTTATGCCTGATCTGTTACACGAAACACATTAAACCCTTGGGTAGCCTTTAGAGTGGATGGATTTTTGCCAAATGCTGGGTGTTTGAACTATGGATGAGGCTTAAAAAAAAAAAAAAAAAAAAAACAACCCAGACTTCCATAGGTCATAATTACTGGACATCATTTTGTCATTTGAATTTCCAAAAAAAAAAAGACTTCCTAAAACATTTTTATACAGCCCTCACAGTGGATTAAAACGCGTTTTATCTGAACTGCGAGGGCAGAACCAGTCACTGACCCTGCCCAGTTTCTGCCCTGGCTCCGCCCCAGCATTCCACACTCCGCCCAGGTTCCGCCCCGGCAGTTCTAATTTGGGCAGACACTTTGTGGAGAAGCTCGGCTGTGCCATAAATCGGCAGCTGGCGGGCCAGGTTGGCGGGTTCCCGAGCGCTGCAGCTGACTGCAGGACTAAATTTAACACGCTCCTTCTCAGCTGCAAGCCATGAGAAACGGATAGAAGGAGAGAACGATTAACTCAACCCAAGGCAAACAAACCTCTTTGTAGAGCACGTAATGTCATTAAGCACAGTTTCCATCCTGTGGAATAAATTTGCTGCAAATCATTAATAAAAAGTTGATGTGTGGTAGAAATGAATTGCTGCAGTTTCTGGTGTATAAATTATACTTTTTTTTTTTTAACTTTTTTTTTTTACACATAACCAGTTTATAGATCAATATGTACTTTGCCTAAAAGCCTCCAAACCTTACCAAAAAAAGTATTTTTTACACTAATGGACATGCAGATGTCACAGCTCAAAGTCTGATGGCTGCATTCTCTTGCCTTCCTGCTGCGTTTCAGGGCATTCGTCGACTGCCTGATCAGCCCTCTGCAGGAACAGCTGGAGGACTGGAAAAGAGGTGCCAACACGCTGGATAAGGACCATGCCAAAGGTACGGCATGCGGCCCACCAGGGCATGCGCACATATATAATATTACACACACACACACACACACACACACACACACTATGTATGTGTGTGTGTGTATATATGTGTATGTATGTATGTATGTGTGTGTGTGTGTGTGTGTGTGTGTGTGTGTGTGTGTGTGTGTGTGTGTATATATGTGTTTGTATGTATATATGTATGTGTGTGTGTGTGTGTGTGTGTGTGTGTGTGTGTATACACACATATATATACATATGTATAAAATATACATGTATGTGTGTGTGTGTGTGTGTGTGTGTGTGTGTGTGTATGTATCACACACTATATGGTTTGTGTATTTTGAGGAGATATTTTGTCTTGTCTCTGTAGAGTATAAGAAGGCCAGACAAGAGATCAAGAAGAAATCCTCTGACACATTAAAGCTGCAGAAGAAAGCCAAGAAAGGTGAGGCCTTCCTGTCTGCATCACTTCCTGCACAGGGGAGAGAGGCGCGAGCAGTGATGAGTGGGCAGACCAGCGTCACGCAAGATAGCAAATCTGGACTTGCCATGCTTATGAAACAACAACTGTCACATCCTCTGAGCTGCACCCGTTTCCCACGCCAGCAAAAATCCATGCAACGCTGCTTTTGAGAGATGAAAAATCATACAGCTGCTTACTGCCAGTTTTAACGATGACATGGCGCGCAGCCATTAGACTGTTGTGTAAGATTATGTAGAGAACTGGAGAGAAGACTTCAGTGTTTATAGAAGTATGAGAGAAGGCACGGTTCTGGTTCCTGGGTGGAGATAGCTGGAGGGTAATACAGTGGCACTGATCAGCACATATCATATCCTTTCTGGCAGCAGATTCTGGATCCCTCCATTTCATCCAGTTTCCCTCACCCTGCATACATGCACCTGCACGGTCATTCAGTGTCCAAGTACAAGGCTGATTAATAAGTTGTGCAGGGTTGTACTCATCAAAACCTTTTGTACTCTTGCCTCTAGTGGCGGGGGGGTCAGTCAGTGTAAAAACATCTGGCTTGATTTGCTCCAGATGTTCATTTTTCTTCGCTATTTAACAGTTTTTGAGGCAAGTTGTGCTCTGTTACATCGCTGTCTGAATGATACCTGAAGGAAATTAAACGAAACAAGTATTTTCCCCTTTAAAACCAAACACTTTTGGCATGCTGATCCCATGAGTATTCTTTCAGCACCCGAGTAGATAACTCCACCCCCACTCTGCCCTAAATGCACAACGACTGCAATTGTGGCGTTGTTTGGATCCTCCACCAACATGTTTTTCTAGACTGCAATGCTTTTTGTGCACACAGTAAAGTTCAGGATACTTAGTCTGAGCCAGCCATTCAAGGGATCTACAACCATCTGTAAGTAGAGCTCCAGCACTGTCAGGATATTGCATGGTGACTTTACAGTACCTTTACAGCCTTTGCATTAATGGAAAAGATGGTAGAGGTATGTTTGTGCAGTTGTGGTTGGTCTTCTATCTGTTGGCATCTGTGTCCAGGGCTCTCACATGGAGACTTGGATGTCCTGACCTCTGACCCTGTACACTGACAAATGCATATTAAAAATAATTAATAATTGGTAAATGCACAATGTACATGCATGTAAGCGCATGAGAGAAAGTGTAAAATGAAACAATGATAATGGCTGGTCATATCTCTTGAATCCGCATTAGGTTCTCATTTCTCAGATGTTTTGTAACATGAGGAACATTTAAAAGTAGAAGAACTTTCTAACCCTGCTCTCTGACTGGCTCACTAAGACTCTGCGCTTTTGGAACACCAGAGCCCAGGGTTCTGGTTCTGGTGACCTGGGTTATACCCATCCTCCAGAGGAGCACAGCGTAAGCTATCACTGGTTCTGATGGCCAAGCTGACAGGGTTATTTCCTCTTTTCCGCTTGCGGCCTGTGGCGCTCTGCACCGTGCCGTGCACCTGTCCTGAGCAGCTGACGCCCTGGGTAAGTGTGTCTGTCTGTGCCTGATGCACTGTGTGTGGTCCCCTGAGACGCAGTCAGGCGCCGCCATGATCACCCCCCTGCTGTATGTCTGCTCAGTCCTGTAGTCCGGTTTGCTTCCTTCGCTTAATAATTTGGTATCTGTTCGCCTTGCTTTGTTACACAGAGGCCATGTGGCCAAAACTGAGTGTGTGTAAGTAATACTGAAGGAAGTGTCTCTTATTAGCTGTAATCCCTTCTGCCACCTCAGAGACAGTGCTGCTCTAATGAAGAAGCTCTGCTTTGGTGAATGTAGCCTAATAAAGCAAATTTTAAACAAGTGTGTCAGCTGCAGTTTTGAAGGAATTGTGTGTTAATGCCTTTCAGCATTGGTGGTTTTTAATTATATTTTATGGTTTTTGTGACTTGGCTTAAATACAAAGTGACCTTTGTCAGTCGTGTGTGTGTGTGTGTGTGTGTGTGTGTGTGTGTGTGTGTGTGTGTGTGTGTGTGTGTGTGTGTGTGTGTGAGAAAAATGTTGGAGAGGAGAATGTGAATATCGCACACCATTGTAACTCCCCGAGACTCCCTTCTCAGCCGTGTGTGTGATGTGCCTGACAGTTTGCTCGTGACCCTCCTTAAAGTGCTTCTCTGACCCTGAGGGTCAGAGTGGAGGAGAACTGCAACCACAGGAATTGTAAATCACTCCTCATGTGAGTGAAGACCGCCGAGGATAATTTCAGAAAAGCATACTCTGAAAGAGGGCATGTTGCATTCTGGGCATAATACACACACACGCGCGCGCACAGACACAAGAGCAGGGAAAATAATCACCCGAACAACCTTTGTAATGAGCCTTATTGTAATTCCATGGGCAATAAATCTCATGTCATGACCCTTAATTGGGACATTAAGTGTTGTGAACACAAGATCAGAGTCTGTGGCCTGAACTCTGGCTGGCTGAAATTCAGTCTGCACTCTTTGGCCCGCATTTCCCAACCTGTGGAATCTGGACTACATTTCCCAACATGTGGAATCTGGACTTTTGTTTCTCAACTCAACTTCTCTACCTTCAGAAAATCCATCATCCGCCTGTGAGGGGCCGGTCCTCTCACTTACTCAGACATGTACCCCTTGCCACACACACACACAGTCTTACCCAGACATGTCTCCCCACATGTAGACAGCCAAGCTAGTTTCTGCTCTGAGGCCCCTGCAGTCTGCCACCTCACCAGAGCCCCAATCTGAGAAAGCACTAAAGGTTTACTCCATTCAACCAGTTGCCCCTTGAGGATTTGGCAACTCTGTCTGCTCTGTCTCAGAGGGGCGGTGTGGGGGTGGTAGGGAGTGGGGCCTTATGTGTGTTGGGAGGGGTTGGTCTTGTGTACAAAAAGCACATTATTATCTGCGGGTTTGGAGGGGTCTGATGCTTAAGCATGGCCAGTATCCCCCTGCATGTGGACCTGGCATCCCCAGTTCGTCTGCTCCATTTGTCTGTTGGTCTCATATAATGGGTACAATTTCCTGTGTCACATCTCACTTCTTTGTTCTGTCTTTTCATTAAGATTAATTACTGAAGACTGCAGATTTACTCAGTGGCTCACCACATCTTTGGCTTCAGCCATATAAATATGAATTGCATTTTGCTCGTCAGTTGTAATGTTGGGTGTCTGGTTGCGATTAATTGAAAGCAACCCATTAAATTATGCAGTAAACCAACTTCTAGAGATACCTCTGTAGTGTGGGGGGGTTTACTATTTTATTTAGCTTTCCCTGACAATGTGGGTTCCATCAAAATTGCCCTCATAAGAGCGTGCAGGGAAACTGGAGGGTGTGTCCCGTATGCGAGAGCAGGTCCCCAGTAGCTCCAGTGCTGGTTTCTTTTCTGGGTGAAGATGGAGTGGGAACGGCTGCCTTTGTAGTGGGTCTGTCACGGTGCCTTGGTTCTGACTGCTGGGACTGTGGGAGGTTCTGTGCCATTTCAGTGTGATGGGACCGTCGTTTTCTGCCTCATTTCCATCTGTCTGCTCCAAATGTCCCTTGCAGAACTGCAGTAAGAACTCAAACCAGCTCACTCCTACTGTCAGAAAGAGTTACAATTTAATAAACTGAGCAGAACTGGGCCAACGACAACATCGTTCTGCACGATACCTTTTACTTATCTCAGTTCATTTTTGGACGCCTCGTGGCTGTTTTTGGCAGTCACTCGTTGTTAGTTTGGTGATGATGGTCAGTCAGCGTTCCACGCTCAGGGTCCTTCAGGATCTCCAGGAAGGTCATTGGGTGCCAGCTGGAAAACCAGCACTGCAGACTCTTGGAGTGCTGGAAGCCCTGCCCGTGAGAGAGGCGCCACCTCCCTCATCAGCAGGAACTACATTCTGCTGGCCATGTTTAGAGATAGAGATGTTTATATCTGGATAACAGCCAAGCAACGATAGGGGATTACAAAACATTAAACACTAAAGGAAACTTATAGTGACTTGGATAACTAATGCAGATGTATACCAGTTGTAATGCACTCAGAGATGCAGTTCAGTGCCAGTGAGTGCTCTAAAAAGCCCAATCAAAGGGCTGCATGGCAGATTGAGTGTTATAAACATAGGCTAGATGGAAATGAGCCCTGCAGTTGGTGTCGGTAGGAGACCCGGGGATTATGGGCACACCAATTCTGCCTTCCATAAACCGTGAACGGTGTAATCCAGTCCCTAACCAATGAATCCCCATCGTATCTAGTGTTTATGTGGCCATTAAGGCACTAGGCAGAAGAGCCTGGTGAGAATGCCATCATCCACTTGGCAGGCAAAGGAGACATCCAGCTTTACACATCCAGTCTTACACTAAGTGATGTGTAGTGTACCTGTGTCCTTTGACAGTTAAAGGGTCTTGGAACACGTGTCCAGCATCATAAATTTGTCATCATGTTTGCAGATGTCCCTGTCTATATACCTTCATCCACTGGAACATGAACCCCCAGAAAATGATCTCAGCTCAGTTCCCTTGCTCTGGGATCTTCCATACTCATTGGTTATATTGTAGCCCATTGTGTGTTATGTGACTGGTGGCATTGTGTCCCTCCCCACAGGGAGAGGGGACATCCAGCCCCAGCTGGACAGCGCCGTGCAGGATGTCAACGACAAGTACCTGCTGCTGGAGGAGACGGAGAAGCAGGCGGTGCGGAGGGTGCTGGTGGAAGAACGCGCGCGCTTCTGTGGCTTTGTCTCCATGCTCCGGCCTGTCGTGGTGAGCAGGCTTGGGACAGACACAGACATACAAAAACAGGCACATCCAAAAATACACACACACACACACACACACACACACAATACACAAAGGCATTCTCATACACAGACATGCACGTCCCTTCATCTGGTGTTGGCTCATTGAAAGCAGAATCTTAACCGATGGTGGTGGAGCATGCCCATGTTTGGGTAATTGTGTAATTATGACCATCAAATTTAATTCTATATCAGGTCCAGATCTCACTCATCTTATAAAAGATTGAAACGCACGCACGCACACACACACACACACACACACACACCCCTCACCACTGAGTAGATTAAGTATAAATGGCCATTGTGGGTTAGAACTAAGCTTTAGGTAGAAGAACTGCATGTGATAGGCTGGTTACTATTGAAATGAAAATTGCACTGGCCAGATGAGTTACAAATCTGGTATTACCATGCTTTCACACGTGGCTCTTCATCAGCAAAACATGGCAGCAGAATACCACAAGTATCTCAAGATAATCAGACGATAGACATGCGTCAGCGTGGTTTTGTTCAGAACTGAAACCTGTTTCCATGTGTGCGTGTTTCAGGACGAGGAGATGTCCATGCTGAGTGAGATCATTCATCTTCAGACCATCGCAGATGACCTCAAAACTCTGACCATGGACCCCCACAAACTTCCCCCAGCGAGTGAGCAGGTTCGTTAAGTCCCCAGACAGGCCCCAAGATTCACCCCTGAGGCACTACACACAGGGGCCACCAACTCCCCATCACTTTAAAACAGCCTTCTTTTGTTATTTCAAAGTGGAACCTCCTGTGACAACACATCTCAACTTTCTGTTCGGCGTTAACTGATAGTATCCGTAGTCAGTAACGGTTGCCTAGATATCACTGTTACTGCAATAGGAGTGGTGTTGTTGATGCTGTCTGTGATGAGACATTGAATTGGCGTAGACCCGGGTTGTTGAAGCGTGCCGTTGCTACCTCAGTTGCCTGAGGCTTCCGGTCTGTTCTGGATAATCTATACTCAAAAAATGAACCCACATCTCACACCACTGGATTCTGCCACTTCTCAGATTGTGACATGATCATGCTGAATTACAAAGGTTCCACCATAGCCAAGACTGCTAATGGAGAGTGTACGAAATCTACAATAAGGGTCTTCATTTGACTTATCCGGCTTATAATCACCTGTCACTTATATATCCCATAACTATGCCAGTGGCTTCTCTGATATGGTAATGAAACTCCCCTGAGAGGCCATTGAACTTAATTTGCTTATGCACACTGAACTAATTTGCGTAGTGTGCAGTAGATGACCTTTTGTACTCCTGGGCAGGCAGACTTTACCTGATGGTGTGTCTTTCGTCATCAGAACAATGACTGTGGTAGAGTTGAAGAACCGGATAGGGAGCAGCTGACTGGTCCCTTCATGCGTGTGATTTGACTATCTGTTCAATTGTGTCAGTCTCGTCCAAGCTGCAGGGAGAGATAAACTATGAGACACTGACACTGTTTCCGCTTCTGCACTGCAGCCTGAAACTGAAATCCAAATGAACTTTAAATGTAAAAATCCAAGAGAGTTGGTTGCCAGGGCTGGTTATTTACTCATGTGTGTGCACGCACCCCTAATAGGTGATCCATGACGTGAAGGGCTCAGATTACAGCTGGTCTTACCAGACTCCTCCTTCCTCACCAAGCACTACCATGTCCAGGAAGTCCAGTATGTGCAGGTAAGCATCTGTACTGGACAATTTCTGGAGCGTTGAGATCACAACAAAAATGTTTTACTGTTCAACAACTGATATTGAAACGGTGGAGGGGAAAAATGCTTGCAGGCATCAACTTGCGTCTTTCCCTGCTAATGAAAGCCTATTTAAACACTCATGCTGCCCCCTTGTGGCCAATTTGGTTATATTTTTTGCATCCTCTAATTTCAATTGCACTTCACTTTTAATCAGTTTCAAACTAATGTTGGTGTTTTAGACTCTTGCTTTAAGAAGGTAAGCCATTACTCAATTGTTGTATAGGTAGAAAAACTAAATGGAAAATTGAAATCTTGGTGAAAAAAAAAGATGTTAAGATTTTATATTTTTAATGTAAATATTTTCTATATTTTTTTAAAGTAAATAGAAGTGATTAAAATTGTAGGGTTTATTTAGCTTCGTGTGAGCTTTCAAATGACGTCTCCTATGTAAAACTTTGAGTACAATAAGAAGACCCCTCAGCGACCCTTGTGTGACCCCACCCACCCTCACCCTCCTATCCCATATATGTTCAACTGTCCGTGTTCCATATGGTCAGCTAAACTGTTTCTATGGAAACAGTTTGACATGTCACCTGTGTTGCTTTGATTTTGATGCCTGCTGGTTTTCACAGCCGAGTCGTGGTTTGACCGGCGAGAACCGTAGATTTGCACTTCAGTGGATGTCCTTACTGTCTGTGTTGATTCCCCCACGTGCACCCAAACTGCCATGTGTGTGTCCGTGTTTCTTCGTTACACTCTTCCCTTTGGCGAGGTGCTCCTACCTGATGCAGAGGGTCTATAAGAGCTTCGTTTGCCAGGAGATCCAATTTTAGAGCAGTGGCTAAAGATACCAATCAGGTCACCCAGTAATTATCGTGGGTTATATCAGGAGGATATTCTGGGTCTGCTACTGCATGCTCTTCTCATATGCAGCTGGTAGGATTACTTTTTATGTAGTATATTAGTAATGGCATTGTGTTCCATTTGAGCTTTGTATAAGGTTTTGGTAGGTCACCTTGTATACAATAACTTCACATTAGACTGACCCTGATGTGTAGAAATGGTCTCAAAGGGAAGGTGCATGAACAAAGAGCATGTTTTGTTTTGTTTAAATGTTTTTCTGTCACACACCTTGTATGGTTTGAATCTCATTCTTTTTTGTTGTTGTTGTTTTTGTTTGGTTCGTTGTTTGTTTGTGTGGGGTGTTAATGGTTCCCGGTCTCCCCTCCCCGCCCTGTTCTGTCTCCCTTCCTGCCTGTGCCCCATCCCTTCCTGTCTCTAACAGCAGTCTGAACAGTGTGAACAGTAGCGATTCGCGTTCCAGCGGCTCACACCCTCACTCCCCCTCCACCCACTATCGCTACCGTAGCCCCGCCCTGACGCAGCCGCCACCCGGCAGACTTGCCAGCGTCTCCTCGCACGACTCCGGCTTCGTCTCGCACGACGCCTTCCAGTCCAAGTCACCCTCGCCCCTGCCCCCTGACCCGGCCCCACAGGTAAGAGGTCACGGACGTCGCCTCAGCCTCCCTGTCCGCTGTGTCCTTCGCGTCTGTTTGTGGAAGTGTCCGTAGTGAGCTTCCCTTCTTGATGCGATAGGGGATATAGGAACGAGAATCCCAAACCAGGCCACTAATCCCACAGTCTGAGAGTCAAGTGTTTTGCTCGTCTTCGAGTAGAAGACGAAGCCTCGTGACCTTGTGTTTAAACTCCGGTAGGTGTGTCATATTGTGACTTTCAGGACAGTTATTCTTCAGCAGTTACATTCATTTTGCTTGTTTTTCTTTTTTCTGCTGAATCATACCAGTTTATGAGCCCCCACCTCCACTTTAGCGTCTAGCTCTCTGGCGACCAGTTGTGATCTTCAGTTTCCTCTCCCATAGTGCTTTCCAGTTCCCCATGAGGCACCGGGACTTCCTGTCCTCAGAAGGGCCTGTGTGACTGGTCTGCTGGTGGAGGTCACCCTCATGCGAGGGACCTGAGGCCAGCTCTGTTTGCGCTCGCAGCAGTGGTGAACCTTAAAGGGAGAGTTTAGCCAGCGGCGGTAAGCTAGCTAAGAGTCGCTGGAAGCTAATGAAGCATGTGCGGCCACGCTAACCACTAAGCGGCTCTGCATTATCATTAGGCCTATTAGCATTGGCATTCTTGGCTGAACCTCTCCTTTATGGGTTTGAACGTGGACTGATCTAGATGACTTCAGCTCTTTGCTCAGGCTTTGCAGTCCATGAGTCCCTGTTGAGTAAGCCCTGAGACACCCGCCAAGCGCGTCACTCTGTCTGCCAGTGGTGTGCCCCACTCCAGCCTGCGATTGGTGCAGAGGAATGGGCGACGTCCCATAGACCATTGAAAAACACCCTCCTCGCTCCCCCCCCTGCAACCGCATACCCCGGGAAATGCCGGTGTGGGAACGTCAGGGCAGTTGAGGTCATCCCAGCTGAAGCAGTTGGCGGCCCAGTCGCGTTGGAAGCTCTGCTTTGCCTCCCAAGCTCTGTGAGAGCCCGGGGCTGAGGTTTAAGGCCCTCCGCCAACTATTCTGTCACTGGAGCTCGAGTGGCAGCCTGCCAGTTGCTGATTGGTGCCTCACTATCCTTCTAATGCAGCTGCTGATTGGTGCCTCGCTACACCTCTAATGCAGCTGCTGACTGGTGGCTCGCTACACTTCTAATGGAGCTCTTATTTCAGCCACTTGCACTAACTGGCAACGTAATAACTCCTGCCTGAACTTTCAACTGCCTGTCTTTTTATTTTTCCTCTTTTTCTCTCTGTCTTGCTTACTCTCTGTGTCTGTCTGTCTGCCCTTTTCATGCTGTCTTAATGCTACGATCCCTTTACACTGTGTGTGTGCGTGTATGTGTGATGTCCTGTGTGTGGATTTCCCACTGTCGCCATGTGCACTGTGCATGCAGCATACAGCCTCCAGCTCTGGCTCATCGGACGCCTCCGAGACGTGTCAGTCCGCCAGCGAGTGCAGCTCTCCCGCATCCCTTGGCTCGGTCGGAGCCGCCGCCGCCTCCTCTGAAAAGGTGACCTCCCCTGTGAGACCCTTGTTCGCTGGAGCTGCTTCCCATTGGCTCCCCCATTACTGGGGCTACCAACCATTGGTCCGCCACTCTGTCAGGCCTGTCCCATCAGTGTATCCCTGCTGTGTTCCTGTAGTAGAATTGGTTCCTCCTTTTCTGGCCACCTCCTCCACAGGCGCGTTTCTCCCATATGGATTGAGCTGTCCAGCATTGTTTTTCTGCACCTTTTCTGTTATCATTTCTGTTATTATTTTTATAATTATTATTTCTGTCGGTATTGCACCATATTGCTGTTTACTTTGCCATGTTTCACATTTTTTCTCAGCACATTTTGTGTGTTCATTCATTTGTATATTTTGTTTTCTCCCCATTCTGGTTGGTTGGCTTGTTTGTTTGTTTGTTTGTTTGCGGCCCTGTCCTGTTGCGTTCATCCCTGCCGCACATGCTCAGTTGTCCAACGGCTTCGACCGCTACGTCCTGGGAGAGCCCGCCTACCCCTTCCTCCCCCCTTCTTCCTCCATCTCCTCTTCATCCTCGTCCTCGTCTTCCACCCTGAGGTCGTGGTCGCGGCCAGGCTCTGTGCTCCTCCCAGACTACCCCCTTTACTGCGCACTTGGCTCTGGCGTACTGCCCCCCTCCTCCAAGGTCCCCAGCTGGAAGGTTTGTCCGTCCGTCCCCTCCTCTCACCTTCTCGCCATGTTCCTCAGAGGTGATGCAGTGTACAGACGTTGCCCCTAGGTGGCAGCACCAATTCACTTTTGCTCTTAGAGGTCAGCGATGGTGCATTATACTCACATAAATGCCTAAAATAAACCCAAGTCTGCATGTAAATTTCACTTAAACCATTTCTTTATATTTCATCAAATATTTTATGTGGAAATGAAACATTGACATTTAATTATTGGAATAGGTATCTTGTCTGACTCAATCTGAAATGATATTGAATATAAAATGCCCATCAGGAGTACCAGTGGAGAGAGTATATATCAGAGTCATGTATTATTCTCTTTTGAACAGCCTCTTTTATCCTTTTTTTTTTCTTTCCTTTTACGCTAATCAGATCAAAGTGGCTGTAAATTCAAGGTACAACAATACTGTATTGGTTCATTGAACGGTCCCTGTGAGATCAGCCCTCCCTCTTAAGGATGGACACAACAAACCATCACTTATGAACCTTCGCCAACTGATGGTCACCTTCCATCAGCTCACTGTTCGATTTATACTCGATTACACCTCGATTACTCTTGTGCCAGAGGAAAATGGACACCTGCCACTTCTCAAAGGCTTGTTATAACGAGTGCACTGAGTTCTGAGTGACTCCCTTTTCTTTGTTAGTTTATTCCTTCCATAAAATTGCATACAGTAAATGTCAAGGTAATGACACATGTTCCACCTGTTCTCTAGATAGTTAGCGCAACAAAGCTACTTTCCATGTAGCCAAATGTAATGTTAGCTTAGCGCAGTGCCTCAGTACATCAAGCCACTATGTGACAAAAAAGCCTTATGAAGTTTGTGTCTATATTCTCATTTTAAGTCAAATTTAGACTGAAGTGCCAATCAGAAAACTTCCTCGCAGCCAACCGCCAATGCCGATTCAACATGCACAATCAACCATAACGATGCTGACAAGTATCAGTCAGAGCCAACGGTGCAGGACACAGCTTTCTGAGTATAAGCAATGATGCGGAAACGGTGAACTGAGTACAGGCGACAGTGCAGAACATAGTGTGCTGACTATGGGTGAGAGTGCAGAAGGCAGCATGCTAAGTTCGCGTGACAGTTGGTCTCCAACGACCTCGAGCGGTCTGACGCGGTCAGGGTCAGTGCGTCCCTAGCCTGAGAGGCACCAGTCACTAGGGCTGGACTGAGAAACAGGGTGGGGGTTCAAATTGTGACTCAGTTCCCCAGTCATGTTAGACCTTCACCTACAAAGACTTGGTGGGTGTTTTTTTTTTTTTTGTTGATGTTTGTGACAGGAAGCAAACCATGACCAAGAAGAATGAACATAAGCTAGCTGTCTTGCTGTCAGCGACAGCTGCAGCTAAAACTAAGTTTAACACCTGATGAACAGTCCAACAGTCCCTAGTAGATATCAGTGGACAGAAAATGTAACCACTGGACTTCATAGCCTGTGCTGATCTTTCTTAACAGTACATGCAGCAAACTGGTACCTGATCAAAATTACTAGTCCCAATAAAAGGGTTAACAGTGCCACCTAATGGCCAACATTAGCAGTGCAGTAGAATTCAGTTGGAGGCCTTGCGGTTGTCTCTCACATCTAATGCTAGGCCTGTTGCCCTTGGCTACAGGACTGGGCTAAGCCAGGTCCATATGATCAGCCCATGGTGAACACACTGAGGAAGAGGAAGGAGCCCAGGGAGGTTTCGGATCACTGTGGCCCCGGGCCCTATTACCAGCTGCCACAGGCAGCCTCCTTCCCCGAGGACGGACCCAAGACCAGGAGCGCCTTAGTAACACCAAAGGTAGGTCTGCTCCAACACCAGACTGTTATGGGGGTGATCTAGAGGTATTAAAGACATTTGGTTTAAAGAAGACATGTCTTCTCTGTGCCCCCCCCCCCCCCCCCAACAATATGGTTACACCTTAATACTTTTAAGCTTTTACTAGTCAGTGAGCATTTTTGACATTGTAATTTATTTGACTTCATAGATTTTGCACAGTCTTAACCATAAGCAGGCTACTGAGCGTTGTTTACTTGGGTTTAAGATTGAAATGGTGTAAATTCAACTTCTTCGGACTCTTCAGTTGTGCTCAAAACGAGTCAGAATGAAGAACATTCACACCAGATGCACCAACAACCAGTATCAGATGAGCAAAAACACACTTCCTCTTTGTAGTTGTTGTCACTAAGGTGACGCTCACTCGCTGCGCTGCTGAACAAGCTGACTTGCAGCTGATCAAAGTGAGCACAGAGAGAGCAGGACTGACTACTCTGAGCGAGGAATCTGGAGTAACCACAGATTTTACAACAATGTTTTGACAGCATATAAGAAACGTTGTTTGTGGGCATATTCCTGAATGACTGACAATTCTGCAAGAACATCCTGAGTGAAATACTCCACTGTCAGGGAACTGTAAAAGTTATTTTTAAGCCCAGCTGTTGTGGTTGGCAGTGGTATTATGGCAGACATCTAAACACTGTGTGTGTGTGTGTGTGTAGGTGATGATGGAAGAGATGGAAGCACGTGAAGAGCTGGCTCTGGCTCTGTCTCGTGGGCTGCAGCTGGACACTCAGCGCTCCAGCAGGGACTCCCTCCACTGCTCCAGTGGCTACAGCACTCAGACCACCACTCCGTGCTGCTCCGAGGACACCATCCCCTCTCAGGGTACATGCGCAGGTGTCTGAAAGAGAGCGTGAGCGTGTCTGTGTACATGTTAGAAACAGCTGAACTATGCTCTCAGGTGTTACACCAGCACTTGGTGTGTTTGTGAGCCATCTGAGCAGCTTTGACGCCAGCCTTTTTTTTTTTTTTTTTTTTTTCTTTCAATCCATAACTTTATTTCTGTTCTAACACTTGCGTCTGCATCTTTTCCTCAGTGTCTGACTATGACTATTTCTCGGTGACTGGCGACCACGAAGTGGACCAGCAGGACTTTGACAAATCCTCCACCATCCCGCGCAACAGTGACATCAGCCAGTCTTACCGCAAGCTGTTCCAAGCCAAGCGTCCCGCGTCCACAGCCGGCCTGCCCTCCACGCCCGGCCCCGTCATCGTCACGCCCGGGGTAGCCACCATCCGCCGGACCCCCTCCACCAAACCTTCCGTCCGGAGGGCAATGCCCGGTATCGGTCCCATCCCCATCAAAACGCCCGTCATCCCGGTCATGACCCCAACTGTGCCTGACGTCACGGGGGGCATCCGGACCCCCGGGGAGGAGGGCGAGCAGCCAGCCAGCCCTGGTTCGCCCACCCTGGATGAGGACTCAGAACAAGAGGCTGCCCTGCCCGTGGCCTCCTGGAGCGGCCAGGCCTCCACCAATCCCCCTCTGCCCCTGGGGCAGCAGGTGTTGGGCCTGGAGGCACTGGATGGGGAGCTGGAGGAAGACGAGGATGAGCTGGACCTGGCCGAGCCACAGGGAGACACCATGCTCCTCGCCATCCGGCGCGGTGTCAAGCTGAAGAAGACGATGACCAACGACCGATCCGCACCGCGCTTCGTATAGGAGGACAGCGACAGTTCTTGTAACTTTATTAAGCTTCATTTAAGATTCATTGTGACGTCGTTGTGGGTTTCACTACGCCGGTGGTCTGTCAGCCTCTGCTTTGTCCAGCTTCATGTGGGATGCACAGAGGGACTCGATCCCCTGGATGGCCTCTGCAGAATGTCGCAAACCAATATGGAGAGACAACACATGGCAAAAAGGACAATACCTTTCCTTGTTGTATACCCCGTGTAGAATTGTCACTGTGGCCTCTTTGAACTTGCCAGCTCTCCCTCGCTCTCTCTCTCTCATGCTACTATTTTCTGCAGTCTTTCCCCTTCCACTCTCTTGAGGTGCCAAATTGTGCCGTGTTGTGTGTTATGTTCTGACTGCTCTGCGGATGAGACGAGGCCTTGGCCGGACATCCCCCCACCCATACCTCACTCTCGTCCCACTCAGCAGTGACGCCGCAGGGCCTCCTGACTTCTTGACTGCTCAGGTGCAGCTGCTGTCAGCCTGCTATTTCAAAGCAATACTCTGCATAAATCTGCATAACACAAGTTTCCTATGTGCCATGAAGAATCAGTACATGACTCTCTACAGAGAGACTAAGTGTTCATCCTGGGAGCAATGAAGTAATGAAGGCTTGAAGAAACCATGCAGCGAGTCAGAGGCGCGTGTCAAAGGCCGGTTTATTTTCTTATGTTCAGACTGTTTTACGTTTCAAGAGAAAGTACTTGTTTTTAATGTGTGTTCTTATGCACATATATCACAAATGCATGTCACCTTTCCCCTTGATAAGTTGGCTGATTTAAATCTTTTTACACCGTCAGTAATATATATTAAGTTAAACTCATAAGCGGTTTAAAGGCATCGATTTCTTAGTTCTTTGTAAAAATCTATTAAGCTTTTAGAAATCAGGGCCCTGAGGGAATAGTTTAGTGATGAGCACAAGCCCTTTTACAGTGTGTACAGAAATGTAAATAATGACGGGGTAATCGGTGACCCACCACCTTTTAATTTATTCACCTGCTCAGTTCTCTGATTTGCTCTGTCAGATCTGGTTCTTTCATGTATGTATGCTGTGAAATATGTTGTATTTTATGTTAATACGCTGATTTAATTGCCCTTAAAAAAAAGTGTGCGCGAGCACACATGCATACACACACTTTCACCCACTGTCTGGTTGTTCTCGCATTCATAAGCAGGGTCCACTGTTGTCGGCGATGGTATGCAGGGCTGCCTCAGGAGCACTGCTAACCTTGGAGAGCATGTTTGGGGGGGGGCTGTTGCAGACATCTGAAGTAACACGTCAGCTAAGCTGCATACAATCTGTGTACGACCACAGAACATCTGGAGAGCTCGTCAGTGGGTCGCTGGCGGTGCTCCCACCTCGCTGTGGTGTCGAGCATTACAACAACCACTTTCTTGTTTAGCATTGCTCTCCAAGCACGAATGCTGACTCGCTGGTTTGGAGCTTACCTGCATAAAATTATACCAGGGTTCACACTTTCAAAATATCAAAGTAGAATTTTGTATGGGCTCTGAAAACTGCCTGTCACTCAAAATGTATCCATGGGAACAAGCAGAAATGGCCTGGACCCTGTCCTCCATTGCACACGTCTGTATCTCTTCTGCTTACGTTGTTCTCCCACACCACTGTGTATGTTAATTCTTTGATTTTTGACTTAATCTGCTGGAATTTCCATAAACGTGCAGCTAAATGATTGATTTTGTCTGCTTAGAACAGTAGTGTAAAACAAATTCATTGTCATCTGTGACTTGTGTAATTAATCTTTAGTTAATGATTATTTAAAACAGGTGGTCTGTTTTCTGTTCTTCCTCATTGTTGTATTGAACTGTGGAACATTTGTGTTCGTTTTAGATGAATCCACATAGAAAAAAAAAAAAACACCACTACTTAGCTTCTCCTGCTGGTGCTAAAATCGCTGTGTGCGATACAGAAGCTATATACAGTTCTCAGTCGCAAACCATCAGTTGAACCAATTGAAAGATACTGCTGTAAAACTGCCATTTACACACAGCACCTGTTGGCTGGTTAGCCACAGTGCTTTGGTACTTGCCTTAGTCTGTTGGTTGTCAAGGGTTAGATTAAAGCTATGATCAGTAAGTTTTACAGCTAAATTGTAAACTACCCAAAGTTAAGCTCTTGATTTACACATCAAAATGTTATTTTTCTGGGTGGTGGATTGGGACACATGAGGTCAAAATCAGCTACTGAATGAATAATAACCATCTAAATGAAAGCTTGTTTTAAGAAATCAAAGAGGCTCTTGCTTTATTGCATATTTCTCCAAAAACTATAACAAAAGTAAAATTAAATAAACTGGCTTTGAAAAATCCAACCCTAAAACATCCTGACCTTAGCTTTTAAAATACATGTATTGGCTATGTTTTAAATAGCACTCTAAATTGGCAGGTTGGTCATTATTCCTATACAGAGTAGTGTTAAAAACATGGGACACAAACCTCATCACCACCCCCGTCCATACGTCTGTGGACCAATCCATTAAACTGTATTAGAAACCACATGTGCAATATTCTGAAATTACTTTATAACTTGGTGGATACTTGTATGCATATGATGCTATAAACCTGTAGGTAAAAGCTGTTTCAATATTGTCTGCATATAGGCAGTTGAATAGCTGTGTACAGCTAGAGAACATCTATGGCCCTTTTTTTAGTCTGCCAAAGTCTATGTATACTAAATGCTTGGGTTTTTTTCCTTCTCTCTCCCTTCATATTGCAGAGGACGATAAGTAATGTGGGTCATCCATGACTTTATTTAAAATATAGCGTAGTTTATACTGAGAGGTGACCCGTTTTCCTGTGCTATTACACTAACTTTGTATTGTTTTCCAGTATAATGACTGCTTCAGCATACATTAAAGACAAAGCACATTGACCAGCTGTGTGTATGAAAAATTATTAACCACCCTTAACTCATGGGTCCTATCGCTTATGCCACATGGTTATCAGCCCAGTGATAAAATAGTTGGAGTTTGTAGACTAAGCTGTTCTTTCTAAAATCCAGAAGCTTCCTGGATGATGGACAGTATTTTCACTTAAAGCTATGGTGAGATTCTCAGTCGTTGCTGGAACAGATCCACTTCTGACAGATTTTGCTGACTGAGTACACCCCTTCCTTTCAGCTCTCAAAACAAATGCCTTTCCTAAGCCCCTCCCTTAATCTTCACTACTATGTACTTTTCATGCCAGTACAAAGTACTTGACAGGCAGAGAGAACCACCTCCATGTAGGGAAGTTTTCTGATTAGTTAATACAGCCAGACCTTATTTGACTAAAGTCCTGGACAATAACAGATTTGATTTGATTTCTCAGAGCATCTATTTTAGCCATATCTTTAATAGTTATAAGGATGTATAAGCAGTTTAGCCTATTTATTTAATTGTTTGCTTGCCCTCAAGCATGGCATATGAACTGAACTATCAGCCCTCTGTTCATAAACAACATTTTGTTATGAATATATCTGTGGCACTCCCACATGGTAAAGGGGTGGGTTTACCTTCAGCACTTACACTTCACACATCAGTTTAGTAGCTGTTGGCCTATAGTTAAGTAGGTTTACTTGCTTTCCAAATCAGAAATCCTGTCAATAGTTGGTTTTAAAGCACTGAATTCTTTAAAATGTAATGCAGTTTTAAGTTTGTTCATGCCCGATGGAGATTAGCATGGTTGTGATTCATGGTTGTGAATCTCTGTCCTGGCTCTTGGGCCCAGGATTCAGACTCTTTAAATCTTTAAAATAGATAAGAATACATGGCATTGGTATTATCTGAGATCACACAGATCCATACATCACTTTGGAACTTGTATCCCACACAAGTCTGGAAACCGGTAGGTCAGCGACTGCTCCAGGGTTCCTTCTCACTCACCTTTAGCATCTTTGAGTCGTGCTTAGACAACGGCCTCCTCATCCATGTCAGATCACACACGTGATGCTCTTGAACACCAATTTCAATTCCTTTGTCAACTTGATTTCAGCTGAGTCACTCTGCACAGAAGTTAAAAGCTTGTAAAGGTCACGTTTGGGTGCTAGGCTACTTGCTGCCACTACTGTTGTGGTTGCTTCTAAAGATGTAGCCCACAGCACTATCATCAGATTCTAGTAAGTAAACATTTATTTACATAGCACATATCATATACATATTTCCAAGGTGGGCTACAAATTGTTCCACAGAAAACAACATAAAATGCATAAAAACATAATAAAACAGGACAACACATCGTCACATAAGCACTATAAGCCAAGACTAGTAATGTCCAATCTCAAAGGCTAAAGCATACATACCTTTTCATTTTATTTTAGCGCTTGGGACTAGCAAAAGGCCATGGCTGGAGCAGCTCAGTGTCCTAGCATTCAAGTAAAGGACTAAAAACTTAGAGATATCGTCCATCACCATGCACTAGGTGGTATTTTAAGACACACACACACACACACACATTATATATATATATATATATATATATATATATATATATATATATGTGTGTGTGTGTGTGTGTGTGTGTGTGTGTGTGTGTGTGTGTGTGTGTGTGTGTCTTAAAATACCACCTAGTGCATGGTGATGGACGATATATATATATATATAAAAGATGCCAGAACTGGTGTAATATGCTCCCTCCCCCGGTCCACCAAAAACAACTTTATCAGCAAAGATGGCAGTCTCAGGTCTTCCACATGACTGTGCTGACACCATTAACACTCTATGTACAGCAGAAAGACTAGTGCACTACACTTTGGAAATTTTCAAAAGGGGACGAGCAAAAACATCTTGGAAAAAAGCCACATACATAGGAATTAGATTTAGAGCCCGACACGACCACCTTCCAAGCCATCAGGTGTCACGTGCTGTCACCCTTAGGGCCAGGAACGTGCAGGGTCAGGGTAAAGGCGGAATGCTGTCAGGGCCCACTGAGAGCCACATCTGCCCGTTACGCAGGTCCATGCGATCAATAACGAATGTTGCTCTTTCGTTGTCGTCAAAGCCTAGCAAGACACAGCTTTTTAAGTTATCAGTTGATTTATAGAGCACGGAGATTACTGGCGAAGCAACCCAGCTCCTGAAGAGCCCCCATACAGCTGTTTACTTCCCACTCTGTATTCACTGTTTGCTTTACTGTACAGATGCACATAAACCTCATGGCTCTAGAGCTGTGTTAGATTACAGATGGAGCTCAGTTTGGTAGCTGTATTGAGCTCTCCTCATTGAACTTTGAAAACAAACCAACAGAAAACTAGGTCACGGTTCCACGCTAGTGATGTTTACGAAAATTGTTTTAGCGCTTAATAATGCTCGTCCAATTTTCGCAAACGTCACTTGAATTGAAACGTAACCAATTAAGACTCCGTTCTAATTGTCAGATTACTCCTCAGCTATTTTCTACTCTCTAATTTATAACAGTGTTTGAGTTAAAACAATACCCCCCAAAAAATCTATGCTGTCCTTTCTAGCCTACAGTAAAATGTGTTTATGCGCTGGTCTTGCCACTAGTAACTTTAACACAAGGCGTCAGTGTTTGTGCTCGACAACCGCGCCGGCCTCGAGAACACCTGAAACACGTGACGTGTTGGCGCAGGTTACGCAATGCGCGTAACGCCCCAAATGTGGGAAATGTAGTTTCGACGGAGGCTTACGCTCCACCCTTTAGAAAGCTGCACGCCTGCGATCAGGAATGCGCTTCCCGTGTTTGAAAGGCAAGGCTCGGGCTTAAACGCAGCGGCGAGGACGGCGTTCTAGCACCTGGACGCGCCGCCTGCGCATGACCCAGTGCAGGTCCGACCTCTGTCCGGCGGCGTCATAGACACGTAGAGACCGAGGTGACATTCCCAGGCTACAAAGGAGCGGTCGCAGAAGGACGTGGATTTAAAAAAAAAAAAAAAAAAGATATGACCGTTTTCAGCTTTCTTGACACGGCCGGCGTTTGCGGATGTGTCCGCGTTCATTGCACGGTGCTTCTGATGTTGCACTGAGCGCGGGACGCGGCGGCAGAGCCGTGCTCGAGGTAGGCGCTGCGCGTCCTCTGCGCGCTGGGTGCACATTAACTTCACTTTTCGGGCTAATGCAGAGTCGTTTTTTTTTTCCGTGTGACTGTAATTATCTTTGTCTGGGGACTGACCTGTGCATCTTTCCTTCTCCAGGGTTCCCGACATAGCCTAGTGTTCCCCCCGACTCCTCCTAATTCTTTTTCCCCATCTGCAAAATGTTGCCGTGTTTGCGAAGCGCTCTGCGGCCGGTTCTGGCGCTGAGGTCGCCCGCGACGCTGGGACGAGTCCCGACCGCCGTCCTCAAACCGTTACCAATAACGCCGCTCCACAGTTCCAGCATGGGCACGCATCACCACAAGGAGCCGATGGAGCCCTTGAACTCACCCCAAGGCGCGAGGGAGTTTATTTATAGACTGCATCCCACCGAACGCTCGTGCCTGCTGCGAGAACTCCACAGATTTGAGTCAATAGCGATCGCCCAAGGTAAGGGGAGGGGAGAGAATCAGCAGAAGCTGAAAGGGACGTTTATGTAATTCTGTCGTTTACAACAGTCTAAGGTTATATGAAGGTTAGAAATGTCACAATTTAATACATAATATGATAATGTCATGTTGTTGCAGTGTAGCATAACCTATTAGACTGAGTGATGCAGTCCACAAATGGAATAGCTCGTGCAAGTCTTTGCACACGCATACCTGCACTACACTTTGCACAGGTGGATATAGATCTATATGAATAGTCATATTAATATTAAAATCGACTTTAATTCTGCGTGTGAAGAAGTGGTCCCCACTCCCAATCCAGGTGTTTTAAGGTGCGCCGGTCAGACATGGGTTTGGGTATCCCAACACTCACCTGGTAGCTCAACACACAAAAAGGTTTACAATAGAAATCAGTCACTCTTACTTCTGTGTTGCTGGAAAGACACAACAGCTCGGCAGCATCTTCTCGGTGGGCTCCTCATGATACGGTAACGTGCGTCTTACTTTCCATGTCAGCTTCAAGCCCCCCCCCCCATTATTCTGTGAGGAGCCTCATGCAAACTTTCCTCCCTCCACCAGGACACCTTGCGTTTGAAAATCCGCTTTGTCAGGGGGTATAGATTTAGCAGCAGGCCAGAATGGAAGATGAGCCTTGAACACCAGTATGGATTTACACCCATTATATCTAAAACAGCAATGTGGGGTGATTTAAGTGAGCATTTTGGGAAAAGGCACAAGGCCTGTCTATGCTTCATTTTTTTAAAAAGCCACGGTTTGATTTGCCTGCGTTTTGATTTGTACGTCTGCGCTGCAGGCTCTCCTGAATTAGGCAGATGTTGAAATTTGCTGCTTTGGGAGTTGTGTGTCTGCATGCATCTCGCAGGCGTTTCTTGGTGCTTCTGTGAGTGTGCGTTTTCACATTTGTGCCAACGTGTGTGTGTGTTTGTGCTTTTACCCCTGACCAACCTTAAAAAATTCTATTAAAGCATGGCAAACCCAATTTAAAAAGACAATTAAATTGACAGTGAAACTCACAGTGGAGGAAAAATCTAATTTAATACTAGTATGCCGGGTAAGAAGCTTTCACAATTTTTGATGCAGTGAAGAAAGAAATGAAACCATAACCAGATAAAGGCTTGAGTCAGGAAAGAAGGTAGACTTGGTATTGCAGCAGATTTGCAGGATTGGCTGTTGATGTATTTATTATGTAAATGTTGAAATGGTTGGAATCCACAGTGCCATCAAACATTTAACTCATGTCGGATATGTATATTAAAATTGATTGAGGGTAAATGAAATATAGTGATGGATTATAATAACAGATTTTTAAAACCTGTCAGGTTTTGAGAAACAGGTCTTTTATGATGCGCTTGTATGCATGAGTGATGTTTCCTCGAAGAAAAACACTCATGAGGCTGCAGATCTACCCGTCTGACGTATTGCACTGCCGATGGCTCCCAGCAGAATTGTGGTGTTTACCGGAGATGGTGTTTCCTGATATGAGTTTCAGTGCATCTCTCATCTTCCCCACCGAATCAGCCTAGAATGTACCGGCCACTTTCATCTCTATCTCTCGCGTTGTGGATGATTTTATTTTGTCCTCACGTTTGCCATGTGATTTAAAATAAAAAAACAACACATTTTTTGGGGCGGGGAGACCGGCGACTTACGGCAACGTGCTCGTCACTGACCTGCGTTACAGGTACTCCAGCTGCTGTTGACAGGAAACCAGGGAGAAGTTGCACTAAGAACTAGTTGCCTTTCTGCTGAAGACCCAGACCCTGCGTCTCTCAACTCTGCCAGAACGTGAGGGAGGGAGAGCAAGAAAAGGAGAGAGAGAATGAGAGAGTAGATGCAAGCACAGGAGAGAGAGGGGAGGGGGGACGCACACTGCATGTAAGGCTCGTCTCTTGCGCCTCTGGCCAGCATAATGAGCTCGTTACCATGGCAATTAGACATGAGCCTTTAAATAAGTGGTTCCATTGTCTGGATCCGATTTCTCTTGGGGGCATGACCCCGGACGAGTGCTTGTGACGACACCCCAAAGCATCCTCCGTCGCTCGGGCAGCGCTTAGCAACCCGTTGCTGTGTGCTCATGGATGCACGGATGGCTGAGATGAACTGAATATCATTTTAGGGCACCTGTTCCATCCGGTTGCTTTGGATTAAAATGTTTCCCTGCCTGGGTTTGAACTGCAAAGTGAAGGCAACAGAACTAAACCATCCCAATCTGTGCTTGTTCCAGAGTGTCATAAAGCAAAATGAAGCAGGATTTTGAAGATGATTTCAAAGCGTGAAATAAATGCCACATGTATAGTGGTTCACATTATTCCGAGGTGAGATGAGCACTACTTGGATGAAAATGAGGAAGCGGTAGCAGAATCTGGAGCGTGCTTAGATCAATAAACGCAAAGCAACATCTCTGTGTCTCGGCAGAGCAGTTTCCTCGAGCTCGGTGTCTCACCTGTCCGGATTTTTAGCCGGGTGTCCGTTGATCCCTGGGAAGCGTCCCAAAGGTGGCTGCGGAGGCGCCTGAAGGACCCGGCTCCTCCCCAGTGGCGGGAAGCGCACTCGCCGGTTCTGCTTACATCACGCACAACGGACCCTGGGGACCTGGGTAATTATAGATGCGAGGGGTGAGCTTGACCTTATGGAGTCCCCGTCATAACCCAGGCCGCCACAGGCGTTCCGTGTTCCGCCCGCCTCACTGACAAACGCCCACGTGCTGGGACACATTTATAGAATATTATAGATGCGTTATTAAGGCTTTTTTTTTTCAGCACATCATTCTACTCGAAGCTTCATGTCTCGTGCCAGTGCGGTTGCATAAGGGCTCACTTCCTCCGACCTAGTAATCTGGAACCCTCACGTCATAAAACCACATTTTGCCCGATTTGATTTCATTCTTCCCGCTGGTTAGCAAGGTTTGCGCTGGAAGTCTTATTAAAACGCCGTTTTGTTCTGGCTTGTCCTTTTCAAACCAGGCTCACAGGACTGGGACACCAGTCTACGGAGTTCCCCACTTCCACTGAAGCTGTGACTAAAGTGTTTCTCCTGTACCCCTGTGGTGAATCCATGAAATTGTGACTGTTCCAATTACTTGAAGCTGTGCAGACAACAATTATCCTGAATGCTGTTGAATTTTGTTAATATCAGCTCTAGGTGTAGAATCTGTTATATTGGGTGTCATTTCTTGTTCAGTATATTGACAGGATGAGGCAAGGTTTACTGGCTCCTTGACCTCAGCTGAGCGTGATGTATACATCCAGTACGAGTGTGTATCCAACTGTACCCGGAACTGTCGTGATACTCTGTCATGATAGTGAATCATTCCCCGCGCAGCCTGGGTAATCATATTGGACAAAATCCAGCAGGAAGATCATATGTGGTGCCCTAGATGATTTGATTACCTGGTTTACAGCATGCAGTGGCCAGGATTAGATCATATGTTGTAGGTCAGGTTTTTGCCAATTTAGGAGAAACTTGCAGTGTGAGCAAATATTGGGGCAGGGTGAGCACCAAGCCTTCCTAAGCAGGAGGGTAACTGGGTAATTCTGAGTGAAGTCCTCCACTTGTACTGCCCAGTTGCTTGCTGTATGAACCAAATGTGTCTGGGCTGCACTTGATGTAGGAAAATGGCATCTATCTGAAACGGTACTAGAGTTGCCCTAGTTTTATGATTTCCATATTAAGACCTCATTTTCTAAAACTCTGTGTGTGTATAAAAATATGAGTCCAAATGCCCCTAAATGGAATTACTCCACAGGTTAGATGACCTCAGTAGAGTCACGATTGTGCTTTGCTCAGGTAGGAAAAGTAGTCCCAGTTCAGCACTGCCCCTGTCCGCAGGACAGCGTCCACGGTGCCTCTCCGCAGTAATTTCCCATGATTTAGTCACCATTGGTGTGGCGAAACGGTACCGGTGGAAGGTGCGTTGGTGAATCGCAGAGTAGGTGGATGGGGCAAGCAATGGCAGAAGCAGCGTCAGGGCTGGGGACAGACGATCCATCCACCATCTCCTCCTGTTTAGCCAGCGCTTGATGGGGCGGGAAGATGGCTCCGTCTTAACCTGCTCCATTAGTCCGAAAGGAAATGAAAGGTAAATTGTTTTAAAAGGATTATCGAGCTGCTTCCGTGCATAGACGAGTTTGCATGAGTGGCGGAGAGGTGTAGCGTGCTCACTGAGAGGGTGGGATTAGCTGAGGGAACTGTGGCTCAGGCGTTCACGGGGGCCGAGGGGTACGAGCATGGGGGTGTGGAGAGGAATTTGCCCTTTTGCCAAAATCGCCCTCCGCCTCAGTGCGCTGATGGTAGCACAGCCTTCGTCCCTGTCTCTCAGCTGCCATTTGCCATATTTGGTGAATAGTTTTAGGGAATTCAAGGATGACGTCGACGCCTGTGCGCGCCGCGCTGCGGCCACGCGCTGTCCCCGGTGCTGCGTGCGATTTCATCCATCGTTTGTTTTCGACGGCCGGTCAACATTTTACATTTTCTCCCTCTGCGCTGTGCTGGCAGGGCAGAAGTGGGTGGAGCTGCAGAATCCTTCACACGAACCGGACCGTGAGACGGGATCGTGATGAAGGAACCGACCAGGTGTGAGATGGTGTTTGTGATGAAGGAACCGACCAGGTGTGAGATGGTGTTTGTGATGAAGGAACCGACCAGGTGTGAGATGGTGTTTGTGATGAAGGAACTGACCAGGTGTGAGATGGTGGCTGTGATGCAGGAACTGGTTAGTCTGGAGTCCATCGTCACATCATCAGGCCGGGAGAGCGCTTGACTGCCTCAGCTCGGGATACGGAAAACCTTTTCCTGGTAATCCAATCCCCCTTCGCCAGGGTCTGGTCAGCGCCAGACTGGGCGTCTTAACACTCTGAGTGCCATCTATGAAATGGAATCTAATAAAAGATGGAGTGCTGTGACATGAGAATAGGAAGCGTTTCAATTCCTGGGCCTCATCCTAGTTTCCTGATGGCGTAGTGAATCTGAACCACGGTGGGATAAAAATGCTTCATTGTTTTTCACTTCATATCCTGCCAAAGAGCAGAGGGGCTTTGCTGCAGCCTGGGTTTGGCAGAACACATGAAGTGAGACGAAGACAATGGCTCGTCTAGAAACGGAGCGCTGCTTCACTGCTTTGAGTTCGTATGGTTCAGAGAACTGGGGTCTTCGTGGAAGTACCTTCTTTAAATTGCATTGATACCATCTGGCAGCGAGGACGCAAAGCGTCTAATGGATTTTGGTCTAATGTGCTGCAAGTTTTAGCTTTTTTGAAAGTTCCAAATAACTTATTTTTGCTTGTTGTGGTCTGTAATTGTGAAGTGGTTTTTGCGGCTTAGCTGACTGAAACATCGCCTGAATTAAAACCAAACTGAAACATCAAATAATAAATATACATATATAAAAGTGACATGGGTCTAAAACAGTGAGTTCTGATAATACAACAGATTTATCAGTTAGAAAGTTAGAGAGAGAGAGAGAGTTGGAGAGAGGGAGCGAGAAATGGTCCAGCTTCATATTTGAACACTGGCAAATATCTAAGGGCCACTGCTGTTCTCCTGCACGAGGGGTTTTCATCACTGAGCGCCTGGCGAGAGACGTACCGCCGTGAGTGTCCGAGCTCGAGGCAGGGGGCCATCGCCCCGACTGGGCCATAGTAGCTGCCTCATCGATTTGTTCTTCTTGCTTTGTCTCTCCGGGCCTTACCACATCAGTGAGAAGCGGTCCTCGCAGGCAGCCTGATACAAAGGTTTAAATGATTTATTACAGTGGTTAGAGATTACTGCTGTAGTGCACTGCTGAGACCCACAACCACTGATCAGATTTACACATTTTAGCAAGACATGAATTATGTAATTGAATAAAGAATAAGGTCTTTAAAAAAAGGGTCTAGGTATCGTACAGGACGGTGAGTTCAAAATGCAGCTGTTTAGACGAATTCTGGGAGTGCATGTTGTGTTCTCAGATCTGAGACAGTGACTGGTAAGTTGCTCACTGTATGGAAGGTACACACAAGAGCACCTTTGGAAGGGCGAACGTTTCACTGGAAGACCTGGTCGTTGTCCTTGGACATGAGGCTCGACGTTGAGATCCAGCTAAGGCACAGAATCTTCTACGGTAGCCATGCTTTCGTCCCCGAGCGAGATAATTGCTTATCTTTTTTTTTTCCCTAGACAGAATTTTGGGCCAACTGTAATCTTCCCATTTTCTCTTATGGTTTTTTAACACTCACCAGTGCTCCGAACACACGGGCATCGTGGGCCTCTTTTTCACTGTAGGGCTGACTGGTTATGAATATGGACATTAACCAACCGCATGTCCATACAACCACGACTCAGCACGACTCTGTCCTCTTGTGCTTTGCACACGTTAAAAAGAAACGCTAAAAATGGCTCCAAATTTGTTCATCTTTTATTCAGCAGCTGTTCAGCGACATAATTACGACAAGAACTCATTGCCGCCACAAATACTTCCTGGCCCTATTTTCCAGATTGACACTCGTGGAGAAAGAAACCGTACTCGACCTCAGGAGTCTGACGCGACCTCGGTCGTTGTTTGTCCCTGCAAATCGTATTCCGGCACCATCTTCACCGCCTGTCCTTTCTGTACAGGTGCGCGCTCTTATTCTGCCCTTTGGCCTTACCGTACAAATGCACGCTTTTAATCTGCTCTTCGCCTTAGCGATCTGCACAAGTGCATGTTCTTATTTCGCTCTTCACCTTGCTTTTCTAAGCTTAACCTCGCAGTGTCTCCGACACCCCCCGCCATACCACGCTTCTCTTCTGCGACCGAGACGGTGGGCTCCAACCCTTCTTGCCTATAATAAAACATCTGTTCCACTCCGTGCCACCAACAGAAAGAAGAAGAAGACGAAGATCAGTGCGTCACCCTCCTGCCTTATCCTGTCTGTGGTTTTAAGGACTCGTCAGCAATTCTGTGGGCGTTCTGGTTGTTGGTTGTTGGGTTCTGGCGTGATTAAATGCTGGCAGAGTTCCTTTGCCCTCACAGGTTCCTTTCTCTTCCCACACATTGCAGTGCATCTCCGCCCAACATTATTCTCTGCATGCATTAGTTTACCCCCCCCCCATCGATTTTTGTACTGACCGCTTTCTCCAAGGATAGAGACTTTACCTACGTGGGTCTGGAACAATGTTTACAGCTGTATTGGTTCCAGCAGACTTTTTCAGGCAGCAACACCAAATGTTATATGACCCGTCACATGACAGACTGGGCCTGGCAGGGGAGTCCGAACGGCCCGGGCTCTTGCGGAGACAGACGTGCTGGAGTGTGAAAGTGGGAGTGTGAAACTGACATGGCAGCAGACACCTCCGCCCTTTTACTTTGAGCCTGGAGCACTGGAGCTCTAAACTGGGCCAAGCACAAGGAGACGAGGAGCACGAGACACATGGTGACACTGCAGCTTGTCACAGGAAAACTTGTAACTCAGCTGTTTGTTTAACAACTTGACATAACAGGCCTAAACAAGTCAGATCACAGGAGCTCACACGCACTTAGATGGGCTGAGCATTGCAGGCTTGGAGAGCTCATGCAGATGCTCTTTTGGTGATCACCAAGTGATCATGCAGAAAGCAGAGGATTCTGTTCATCCGAGGAGCAGCTCCGTTATTCCGAGGTCTCGGACCCTGGGAGATTCTGGCTCCTTCTCTAATGGCTGCTGTTGGCACAGACTGGCTAGAGCCCTATGGATTTCTTTTCACAAGAAAAAAAAAAGCGTTTGCATTTTGGCTTCGCTGGAAGCTAAAACGGTTGTGGGAGTCGCGAAGGCTGTTTTTGGTATCCTTAGCTGCATGATGGCTCCGTGCCTTCCGTGCTAAGCAATTGATACGCCTTGTAAAAGTAGCAGCTTCTGTCAAAATATTTTTATTTTTATTTACTTATTTATTTTTACACAGCAAAAGATGTTTAAATGGCTCTGAAGTTGGCATGTGTTAAACATCCAGCATGAGACATTTATATGGAAACGGGCCTAGCACAAGACTGCTAGATCAACAGATGTTGATCCAATGGGGCTGTGTGCAGTCGAAGCCGGTTTTAATGATGGATGGTCAGCAACTACAGAATAAACGCTATCTATAATCGTGGGGCAAGCCATCGGTTTGATGCGACGGTGATCAATAGCGTTGTCGGAGCGGGCGGCCACGCGCCGCTTCATTCGGTGCGCGCTCAGTGCGGGGAGTTTGCCGAGCCCGCGCGGCTGCATCCAGACGCCGCTCCCGTGTCCATCCTCGCGCGAACGGCCTCGTTCCGTCTTGTGCAGCGCAGTGATCTCTTCGCATCGCGTAGCTTTCGCCACAGAGCCATACCGCCAGTGTTTCTGTTCTGTTAGGCCTGTAAAGTGTATTATTTAGTGCCGTGTAAAGTAACTCAAAACCTGTTCCTAAAGTAAGCAAGATATCAACATCAAGCTCCGTTTCTCATCATTTCACACAGATGTCCAGTGATAAAAGGGAAGATAATGCTAAACACCTATACCATTCGAATATTGAATTAGCACCTATACCAAGATCTCATCTGTACCCACGGGGACAGACTTAGATATGATGAAGCCCACGCTTACGTTTTTTTCCTGAAATTCTTCTGTAGTGCGTGGAGTATGCGGCAACACACACACACACACACACACATCTTCACATCTTGGAACTCTCTGCCCTGTCCACGTTCCCTGCAGTGCATCATGCAACTTTATTCGTTTGCTTTTCTTATAACCCAGCAGTTGAGTTTTCTGTCCTTACTAGAGTTGCTCTTTCATCTATTTATTTTTGTAGATTGCAGCACTTTTAACAGTGAGCAGGCTGTCCACTGAAAGGAACCCTGGCCGACCCACTCAGTAGCTGTAGTGGAGCAGATAGTTTACTTATAAGGAACATTTATCAGTGAAACTGAGTGTTAGCTGTAGTTGTACCTGTTTAGCTGAGGTTATGGTAAGCCTGCGTGTTTGTTTCTAATGTGTCTGATTTGACATTGGAGCCCTCAGATCCATCTCCTGTTGTTATGCTCCTGCTCCTTCCCACCAAGGACTCCTTGGCCTTGGTTCTTATTTATGTCTCGGTGATGATACGAGTGTCTCTCTCTCTCTCTCTCTCTCTCTCTCTCTGTGTGTCCTACAGAGCAACTGGTAATGGCTCCTCCAACTGCAGCACAGCTGAGATATGGTATGTACATACGTGTGCGCCCCCCCCCCCCCCCCGCCCCCCAAGTCGAGATATCAAGAAAGCAGCCATTTTTAATGTTACTAATATCATGTGCTGTTCTGAAAATGCATTTGCTTGCTGAATGGCATGTTGTTTTCAGGCGCTCTCGAGAAAATGTTCTCATTTAGCATGCGAGTGGAATTCGAGTGCGTTTTGAGTTGTGATCAAAGGGCTGGCGGAGTGAGATTTGGACGTGTAGGGGGATGGGCGGATGCGACCGCTTAAACGGGCAACTCTGCCCACAGCCCCGTCCGACTCCGACCCGTATCCGTGTTCCTGCCTACACAAGCACGCCGCTCCAGGCAGCTCCGAGACCGACGGCTAATTCAGCACCTTTTGTTTATCCGTAAACACTCCTTCCATTTGTGAGCAGCAGAGTATAACTGGTGTCCTTCTACCCATTTTTGTTTGTTTGTCTCAAGCATTAGTGTGTTTTCGTTTAGTTTGTTGTCTTCTGCCTCCAGAGACTCAGGGCCAGTTGTCAGGTGACACTGTTGTTAGAAGTTTTTGCTTCCATGCTGTCAACTGTAGCTGCTGTGCTTGCCTGTTCCAGTGCTGCTCCACAATGCCATTCCCTTCGTCGGCTTTGGGTTCCTTGACAATGCGATTATGATTGTTGCGGTAAGTACCTTTTGTGTATGAAAGTGGAAAAAGTGACTTATTTTTGTGTGTGTGTGTGTGTGTGTGTGTGTGTGTGTGTGTGTGTGTGTGTGTGTGTGTGTGTGTGTGTGTGTGTGTGTGTGTGTGTGTGTCTCTCTCTCTCTCCCTATCTGTTTGCGTGTGCGTGTGACCTAATAGCAGCTGTGGGCTGCTTGTTTAGTGATGTAACCCAAATATCTGCTCGAGCAGACCTGATCTGAGGGCAGCGTCTTCCCTAACAAGCTCTCCACAGGCTGGAAAACACCAGGCCTCTTGCTGTGCACTAGAGCCTCTTTAAGTGAGCCTAATGGTGCTGTTAGCCATCCTCTGTGTGAGCGTGCTAGCTCTTGTCTTCCCAGACCTCACACACTCCCTGCTCTCACACACAACCTGCTCAGCCTGAAGGGCTGCACCCTCGGCCGCCTCAACAATATTCCATCTGTAAAGCATCACTGCCGATTTAAACAAACCAGGAACTGCTGTATGACTATGCTCATCTGATCTGTGTAACTACGACCCTCTCATGCAATTGACTACTAATGCATTAATTTGGATCCAAAAATGTATACCAGACCACTGTAAAAATAAAACTTCCCACAGATGTTGTTAAACGTGCTTCCGTGTGGGAGTTGATCCCAGATGTCTTTGTTGTTTGCAGGGCACACAGATCGAGCTCTCCATAGGCGTGATCCTGGGAATCTCCACCATGGCAGGTACTGTTCCCGCCCACAGGAGGCCTGTTGTTTCTTGTGCTGTGGTGTAGGAATGCTGGGGGGGGGAGAGAAAATGAGAGAATGAGAGAGAGAGAGAGACAGAGAGAATGAATGAGAGAATGAAAGAATGAGAGAGAGAGAGAGAATGAATGAGAGAAAATGAAAGAATGAGAGAGAGAAAGAGAAAATGAAAGAATGAGAGGGAGAGAGAGAGAAAGAAAATGAAAGAACGAGAGAGAGAGAAAGAGAGAGAATGAATGAGAGAATGAAAGAACGAGAGAGAATGAAAGAATGTGAGCGAGAGAGAATGAAAGAAAGAAAGAGAATGAAAGGACGAGAGAGAAAATGAGAGAATGAAAGAACGAGAGAGAGAATGAAAGAATGTGAGCGAGAGAGAGAGAGAATGAAACAAAGAGAATGAAAGGACGAGAGAGAGAATGAAAGGACGAGAGAGAATGAAAATGAGAGAATGAAAGAACGAGAGAATGAGAGAATGAAAGAATGAGAAAGAAAATGAAAGAACGAGAGAATGAAAGAATGTGAGAGAGAGAGAAAATGAATGAGAGAGAATGAAAGAACGAGAGAGAATGAAGGAGAGAGAGAATGAAAAAGAGAGAGAATGAAAGGACAAGAGAGAGAGAGAGAATGAAAGGACGAGAGAGAGTAAAGATGTCCGGTAGTGCCTGCCAGTCTCCTAATGCGAAGTGGATCACACCTGTAACATTTTCTGTCTGTGCATGACTGAACCACCAGCATATGACCGACAAAAGAAAAAACATTTTTTCACTGGTGAAAAAACATTTTTTCACTGGTAAAAAATGTGGTAGGGTGGATATTCCCATCACATGCCCAGGCAGCTATGGTTTTATTGATTTTTCCTCTCCAGCAGTTTCCCAGCAATGGATTAGGGAGACATTCTGGGATCTCTGTACTGCCAGTCACTTCAGCCGCCCATGAGGTTCTGCCTTCTAGCTGTGAGGAACCGTTCCAAATAAACACTCAAATGCATAGAGACACACACACACGCACTGTCTCATCCCATTTTCAGTCTGGTGTGCTCTGCCATGTCAGTGGATTGTTCCAATTTTGCCCTGCCTAATGGATTGCAAGCCCAATGTGCCCATCACATTTTTTAAATCAAGCTATACATACAGTGCTGTCATGCAATATTGGACTTCCAACACACGCGCACGCACGCATAGCAGTCTTGAAGAAGACCGGCCAGCTCTCTAAGCAGATGGCCCACTTCAACATACATGGACTGGGGAAGGGAAGAACAGGGACCTCGACATTTAACTGGACGAGGCGTTACACATTCACTGAATGAATAAACAGTTATAAAGCTCCACACCCACCAGGATGCTGCTGTGGTAATCGGTGCACCAATCACATTTACCGCATGGTTCTATTCCTGCCCACCGTGAATATGTTTCTGTGTAATGTTGCATTGACACTACATGCGTTGGGTACCGCGAACATCTGAGGTGTGCAGTAGACACGTGGGATCGCATGCATCTGTGAGACAGTAGGCACCGAAGTATCTTCTGCACAATTCATTATTAGAACGAAATGACGCCCTGCGCATATACGATCAATTAGGACCAGTAACCGCCGGGTTAATAAACAACAGACCAGGGCGGCTGCTATCGTCGTAACACGCAGACACGCACAGGCGATTTGCAGAGGGGGACCAGCGCCGACGATGGCCGCGTTGATCGTGCCTACGGACCTTGAACGGTAGCCCCGGAAAGACCAAGAGGTGTTTTAGATCCTCCAAATCCCATAGCATCCATGGTTCATATCCGAGAGCCGAAAAGCCAAAAATGTGGCCCTCCACGGGGACCTCTGCACCAACAGGCGGCCCAGCCGCTGTGCGGCCCTTGGGGACAGTCGCAAGCTTAGACAACGGGTAATAAACGAGGACGATGTGGTTCGTGACGCTATTCTGAAATGTTTTGTTGCTTCAGCTTGGATCATGGAGGTAAACACAGTGATACCACGATGGGTTGCTCAGGACCAAACGCAGGAGTTTAGAATCCTGCGCCTCCTATTGGTTTGTGAGCATTGGAGGCCAAGGTCTCAGTCCAGCGCTGGGGATGCCTGATCTGCGCAAAGATGGTTGATTCGCAGCGGGATGGCCGAACTGCGGCAGACCAGAGAACAGAGAGCACACTGAGATAAAGCCTGCCCTGTGTGTGTGTGTGGGGGGGGGGGTGTTGAGTGTGTGGGCAGATTAATGCATGTGTGAGTTTACGTGGGGGGGTTGTGAGTTCGAGTTTGTGTGTGAGTTTAAGCGTGCATGTGTGTGGGTTTGTGCATGTGTAGATTGGTGCGTGTGTGTGTGTGTGTCTAGTGGGGGGGGGTTTGTTGTAGGTGTGTGGGTGGATTAATGCATGTGTGAGTTTGTCGGGGGTTGTGAGTTTGTGTGTATGTGTGTCCATATCTAATGATGAGCAAACAAAAAATGTGTGCATCTGTTTCGGAGGACCTCAGATGTGACCCATCTCAGGACGTCACATTATAATTGGTAGTGAAGCCTCCAAGAAAACAGATTTTTAAGAAGAGTTCTGCTTTCCTCTCTTATTGCACCGGCAGTTGTGTTACTAATGGTGGCAGCTTCCATTTTTCATGCTGGTATTTAGCTTTGGCATTGGCTAACAACACGGCCCTCCTGTGGAGGCCGACTCGAAGAACACACCATAAGAGTCTTGCGTGCATGTGTGGCACTACACAAATGTGTGTCGGCACTGGAGATCACCGGAGCTGTTTTGGTAGAGGATTGGATCCAACAGATCCCAGGAATGATGACATCAATCTCACAATTCCAGGAACATTAAAAATACCTACAAATATACATTAGTATGGGTGCCCATGCGAAGCTCTTTGCAGGAAGAATATGCTGCCTGTACCCTTCGTATTTCTGAGATACATTGATGACATTCCTGGTACAGCTGCCTGCACATTTGAAGAGCTCCAAGTTCCTCCCAGCTCTGGAATGCAGCACATCCTGGCATGAGGGTAACCTTTTTAGATGTTTCAGTGAAACCTGTACATTCTGGTTTAAATACCACCATCTATTATAAACCTATGGATTCTCTTTATTGTCATTCTTACAGTACAGTTCATCCCAAGGCCTGCATAAACCCCATCCCGTATTCACAGCTACTTGGACGTAAACGCATTTGCAGTGAGAACAGCAGAAAAGCATGGAAATGCAGGAATATCTTCAAAACTCTGTGTTTCGTAAGGAAGTCCTAGCTGATGACCTATAAACAATCTACTGTTTGACAACTAAGACAACAGGAATTACTTTGGTGCTCACTTATCATCCAACCAATAGAACAGTGGTTAATATTATACTTCAACACTCCAGAATCCTCCAGGATAATACAGAGACCGCATCCTCCACTGATCTCCTAAAGACGAGACAAAAACATCAAAGCCATGCCCGTCAAGAGTGAGATAAATGAGTTGGAGGGGTTGCAGGCTACCACATCAAGGTCGTTGGAGCGGCCCTGGATGTGCTGCATACAAATGTATCAACACAGACACTGAAATAACGAATAACTGTGAGAGTTGTATTACCTGCAAGAGATGTAATCATCTTTACACTGGAGAAACCAAAAGAAGGCTTGTTTGCATTGCCCATTGTTGGTATTGCAGCAACGTCTTGTATTTATTGTATGGTATTATTGCACTCGTGTAGTGTGTTGTCTGTTGCACTTGTTCTGTGTTGCACCATGGCCCTGGAGAAACAATGTTACGTTTTGCTGAGTACTTGCATATAGCCGAAATGACAATAAAGCCTTTTGAACTTTGAATGAAAGAAAAACGACTAATGTTCACTCTTGGGACTTTAGAACTCCATGGAATGAGTGTTATGATTTAAACCTCTACCTTTCTGAATATAAAGATCCACCTGTAACTTCAGAAGCACTTTGCCTACACAGCTGTTGAAGGACCTCTGTCCAAAACATCCCTTCTGTGTGTGTGTGTGTGTGTGTGTGTGTGTGTGTGTGCTGAATTATTAGTCTTTAGCCTTTGGGTGATATTTCTTAAATCATGCTTAAGTGAGAGCACACTGTTCTTCCCCACCCTTTCTGAGTTCATGAACATCCATTTTTCCTCCTCATTGGAAGCTGTGGGGTGCGTCAAACTAGCGGATTTGGGTTTCTGACGTTCTTCTCTCTCTCTTGTTCTCTCCATTTCCATTTCCAACACTCTTCACACTTCATTCGTTTTTCCTATCTGAAAATATGGCCGAGTCCATCACATTTGTGCAAACTCTAACATTATAGTGAACCATGACCAGCCACCACTGCACACTATTCTTCTTGACTAGAATCTGACTGATTGTGATTCGATCAAAATCTGTAACTGGCAGAAACCAGAATGTAGGCCCGGTAAATTGCAGATACGATGCATCTCGTCATCATATGAGATGGTACATAAAAGCCCACATACCCACAGTACACAGACTCATCCAGATGACCTCTAACCTGATAACAGTCACCAAATTGTATGAGGAGGACAGTCCTGCTGTTAATCTAATTTTGGTGGAAATGCGGCAGCTATTGACCAGAGGAATCATCCATCAGTGCTGTCCAAGGAGCCAGTGGGTCTTCTTGCTTTCAGCTGATCTCTTCTGTTATTCACGGTCACCGCTACACATTTTACACCCGAGATTCGACGTTACCATGATGCTCTGGATCAATCGCTGCGGATTGATTGGCTGAGCCTGTCTGCAGTCCCAGAATTCCCTGTGCTGAGGCTATCATTCACTCTGCCATGCTGAGTAGAGGACATCCAAAGCCAGGCCTAGGCTCTAATGAAGACACATGCCCAATGGAATCTTGGGAGGTTGTGGTGCACTTTTTTTTTTTTTTTGCAGTGACAATACACATCTGTCCAGTGGTTCACTATAAATGTGTCGTGCTAGTTACCTGTTAAGTTTTGTCAGCGCATTCGACCCTTCTGTGTGATGTGGTTGTCATTAATTCCACTTTTTCTTTTCTTCTCTCTCTCGCTCTCTCTCACTCTCTTTTATATGCTCTTGTTTTCTCTGCAGCTGCTGCTCTGGGTAACCTGGTATCAGACTTGGCAGGACTCGGGTAAGTACGAGTTTTCCTACAACTAAAAGCTCCTCCCCTACCTCCCTGCCCAGTTTAGCTGGACGTCCAGATAAGCCCCCCTGGCAGGTCAGGTGGTCCACCCAGGCTCTTTATAACACTCTGTAACGAGATCACATCACTACCTCCAGGATCCCACTCCTTTTTTCAGTCAAGTCTCTGCATTCAGATGTTCAGTCGCTAACAGAAACGACAACTTGTCTTGTCCTCCGCACGGCTGAGTCATATTTCCAGTGACCTGTTTCAGGAATGTCCCAGTGAAGGTCGACACAGCATACACAGGACAGTTATTTGACAGACTTCAGAGCACAGTGGAGGCAGCGGTGGCTGACTGATGCCCCAGAAAGCCGGCTCCGCGGTACCGTGGCCCTTGTGACGAGGAAGCCAACTCTGGCGTTCCGGAGGAGGCCCGCGCACAGGCTCACGGCCCGGGGAGTCAGACGTGGTGGTGTATTGCCAGGGGAGGTGCTCAGCTCTGGAGCTCTGCTAAGTGCTTCAGGGTTGTGCTCGGGTTCGAGGGAAAGTGGACGAGAGAGAGAGAGAAAGAGAGCAAAAAAATGGAAATGTGTGGATAAAATGTGTATGTGTCTGAGTGTATTTGTGTGTGTGTGTGTGTGTGTGTGTGTGTGTGTGTGTCTGCATGTGGTTCTGACCAGAATTTGCTAGTTCTTGTGCTCCGCCTCTTACTCACTATCCAGATGGACATCAAACACCAGGCTGCTTGCTCTCACCACATTACACCCTCTCACCCCTTCACACCCATCACCATTCCTCACACCCCATCACACCGAGTCTCACCCCATCACACCCAGTCTCACCCCATCACACCCAGTCTCACCCCATCACACCGAGTCTCACCACATCACACCGAGTTTCACCACATCACACCGAGTTTCACCCCATCACACCGAGTCTCACCCCATCACACCCCATCTCACCGCCTCATATCTCGTCACACCCATCATCCCTCAGCAGACTGGTGTTCTGGCTGAGTGCTTTTGCAGACTGCAGGCTTTGTTATGGTGGGGGATTATCCGTAATGGACAGAAAGTCCCCGATAGACCAGTACGTTACCCTAAGTGACCTTTCTCGTCTGTTCGTGCTTGCACTCTCTCTCTTTCCCTTTCACAACCACTTTCCTTCTTTCTCTGCCTTTCACACTCTCTCTCCCTCCTAGTCTCGTTCACCCATTCCCTCGGGACGTCACGTACTCACGCGTGCCCACCCAGTTGAGGAGAGAGCGTCTCCTGCAGGCCTCCTGTGTAATTCGCCTGCCTACGGTGTTACACCTCTCATCTCTGATCAGGAAATTGCAAGCGGATTTGAACATTCACATTTAGCTCTTAGACACTCATCATTAAAAGATAAATGATGAATGAATTTGAAAGCGAACTTGAATTTATAGAGGACTTGAAAAGACTTTAAAGACAAGTCTCTGTTAACTCGGAGCGAAGAAACATGGTTTAAGTACAGTTTGAGTACCACTGGGAGAACAAAGTAGCCTTACTTATAACAATTTTCCTTGCAAGTAAATTACATTATTGGGCATACTTCACAGATATTGGTTCTTTAGCATCACAGACCCTGTGAAACCCAGTGCAAGTGGATTTCACGAACATGTTTTAATGATGGTACACACGTTTTCTCCCCTTGCTAAGGCAGTTCCATCACCTGCTGCTAGAAACCGACAGCCTGTTAGTAGTTAATGATGTGTATTACAGAGGAGATTGTTCGGCGCCACGGCGAGGCGTCTCTGCGGTGACCTGCCTCTGCGCTCAAGTGACCCTCCTTGATTGGTCAGGTGCAAGGGCAGGCAGTATTACCCACAATCTGAGGTGTGTAACCACACAGGTCAAAGGTGGCGTGTCCTCCATCAGACACCGCATCGAGTTCCCACATGCCACCTCGTCGCCGAAATCATGTCGCGCGATTCCAGGCTCAGCATGCTGGCTGGATCGTTCTGTAGCCTTATTACGGATCTGCCCCATTCACTCCTCCTTATTCCTGTGCTTACCGCTGGCCAGTTGTTATCAAAATTCTGTTTTTTTTCATACGTTATTGTATGAAATTTGGCTTGGACTTCCAAAAAAATGAAAACAAACAAGCAAACAACTATATATATATATATATATATATATATATATATATATATATATATATATATATATATATATATATATATATATATATGCAGAACAGTATGCTTTATAGTGTCTGTGAACTGGGCAAAACGTATGCAAACAGAAATGTAGAGAGCCTCACATCTCACACCATGGATGCAGTAGGACTTCATAGCTGTAGTTTCATTACGCTGTAAAATCACCCTGCTGTTCATCTCCTTTAAGTCTGCACGACGCTGCCTACAGCAGCGTGAACAGCCAGCGTCCGGCCCATAGCAGCGGCATCTCTCTCGCTGATGGGCTACAGCTTGTCTGGGGGGAGCCTGCTTGTAGCCAAATGGGCTAGCAGCCCTACTGTTGCGGCAGTCTAGGCCAGTATGATCTCGCTGGCTGCATTCATGAACGAATGAATGCAGCAGCGTTGCAGTGGATGGTGATTTTATTGTAGCAGGATGGGGGTCAGAGGTTTTCTCATTAGCCTTGTGTCATTTTTATTAATTAGCCGAGTACCTCTGTCACAGTCATTTCCGTTTGAGCCATCCACCGTGGCGTCTGGCATCAAAGGTTCCCACCCCCCTATCGCTCACTCTACATCTCTTTTACTCTCGCACATTCGCTCTCCTTCTCGCACCTCCCTCTCTCCTCTTCCTCTGTCGCTCTCGTGGCCAGACTGACTGAGGCAGTGACACACTCTTCGTCGCACAAGGTGCCGCCAAGCCAGCTGTGAGCTCAGCACGTTCACTAAGCAGAAAGACGTTCGCCATCCTCCTCGTCGGAACTTTCCGGCGGTCCTCATGACCAAAATTAAGTCTGTTCGTCCTAACAGGCGGGTGTATGGGAGGACCATGAAGCAAACATTAGTGGTCTACTCCCTCCATACCCAAAGTCCCTGGGTTGGGGACAGCTTGAAAATTACATGCAGTGATGAAAGATGTTCTTTCCCAGAAGCCTTTTTGGATTTTATAAGATTTTTATTTAAATTTTTTTTTTTGGGGGGGGTACAAAATTGATTGGTGTTTCTGTTTTTGGCTCTCCACTCTGTGTTAATCTCTGATGGACACTGTGTGTGGTTGTTTATGGGTGTGTGTGTGTGTGTGTGCGCGTGTGTGTAGACTTGCAGGCTACGTGGAAGCTCTGGCGTGTAGGCTGGGTATGCAGATCCCAGACCTGAGCCCTAAACAGGCCGACATGTGGCAGACCAGAGTCAGCTCTCACACCGTGAGTGGTTCTGCCGCCTCTTCGAATCTCCTTCACGCTCTGCCTTTCTCTCCCTCCACCTGTCCTTCGTCATCCCGCGTTCTCTCTCTCGTGCACGTGCTTGCCTTCGTTCTTCATCTCCGCCAGCGCGTCCTTTCCCTGCATTCAGGCGCTAGCTCTCGCCCCTCTGTCTGAGACTCGGACTGGCCAGACGGGCTCCATCTGTCCCCGTCGACTCTCCTCTGCCCCTCCACTCCCTGGCTTTACCAGAGGACTTTACCCCCTCGCACTCCTGGTGGCCAGCTTCACACGCATTTTTCCTCCCCATCCTCACGTGCTGGTGTCGCGTTAGCCGCTGTTCCTCGCCATCCTCACGTGCTGGTGTCGCGTTAGCCGCTGTTCCTCGCCATCCTCACGTGCTGGTGTCGCGTTAGCCGCCGTTCCTCGCCATCCTCACGTGCTGGTGTCGCGTTAGCCGCCGTTCCTCGCCATCCTCACGTGCTGGTGTCGCGTTAGCCGCCGTTCCTCGCCATCCTCACGTGCTGGTGTCGCGTTAGCCGCTGTTCCTCGCCATCCTCACGTGCTGGTGTCGCGTTAGCCGCCGTTCCTCGCCATCCTCACGTGCTGGTGTCGCGTTAGCCGCCGTTCCTCGCCATCCTCACGTGCTGGTGTCGCGTTAGCCGCCGTTCCTCGCCATCCTCACGTGCTGGTGTCGCGTTAGCCGCCGTTCCTCGCCATCCTCACGTGCTGGTGTCGCGTTAGCCGCTGTTCCTCACCATCCTCACGTGCTGGTGTCACGTTAGCCGCTGTTTGTCCCTGCGCTGAGAATGGGGAGCTCCCGGGCAGAGGCCTCGTTAAGACGGCGTCTGAGTCTGCCTGTGTAAAGAACGGCGAGGCCCTGTCTCCTGACATTTATTAGCCAGAAACTCACTCAGGTTCACTGCGAGAGGCTCACCAGGGCGGGAAAGTAACTGAGGCTGTCAGAATGCCTCCAGACAGCTCTGTTTTGGTGTTGAAAAGGTCACTGCTCTGCTACGACCAAAATTCCCTCCGACAGCTCAGATCCATTTTTCCCCATTTTGTTTCCCCTCGTCAAAACACTGCAGGCTTGATGAAGATGAGTAGTTACGGTCGTCAAAACGCCACAGACTTGATGAAGATGAGTGCTGTTAATAACAGGACCCATTTTTCACCATGTAAGAACTTGACAAGCTCCTGTTCCCTCGAGAGTGTGCTCCATGATGGGTAACAGCAGATCGAAGCCCCAAGAACTATGTTATACACAATATTGTCACTTAATTACTGTTGTAGAACATATTCATTTGCAGTTGCTATAGTTTCCATTCATTAGTGTTCTTTTTTATGTGCAGTACAGTCTAAGGTTGCCCAGTGCAGGATGGGTTGCCTTCGACTATGGTCCTCCCAAAGGTTCTTCCTGCAACCAAGGGAGTTTGTTCCTGTCTCTCTTATCTCTAGTTTGCTCTAGGGGTGCAGACCTGGTGCCCGTAAACCTGCTTTCAGACAATATTTATCATAAAAAGTGCTTTATCACTGAACCCTGTGAACAATGAGGAGCTCCACTAATTACTTTACTTTGCTCACTCTTGAGTTACGCACACTCCAGAGATATGCTCACTCTTGAGTTACGCACACTCCAGAGATATGCTCACTCGAGTTACGCACACTCCAGAGATATGCTCACTCTTGAGTTACGCACACTCCAGAGATATGCTCACTCCTGAGTTACGCACACTCCAGAGATATGCTCACTCCTGAGTTACGCACACTCCAGAGATATGCTCACTCCTGAGTTACGCACACTCCAGAGATATGCTCACTCTTGAGTTACGCACACTCCAGATATGCTCACTCTTGAGTTACGCACACTCCAGATATGCTCACTCTTGAGTTACACACACTCCAGAGATATGCTCACTCCTGAGTTACGCACACTCCAGAGATATGCTCACTCTTGAGTTACGCACACTCCAGAGATATGCTCACTCTTGAGTTATGCACACTCATGTTCAAGGCAGAATGTTCTGCCAAGCACATACAGTTTGAAAGTGTTCTGAACTCATTGTTCTCCCTTTACGCATGTTTATAGCTCCTCCAGTGACTTCTTTTTTAAGCGTGGTCTAAGCATGACTGAAGTTTATGTTGTGGCACATGTCGCTGTCCCGCAGACACATGTAAGGGCCAGGTGCACGCCGGCTGAGCTCTGTAGGACCGTGGGGGAAAAGCCGGCCTGTGACTGCCTATGGTGTTACCCCCTGCAGGGCAAGGCCATCGGGGTGGGCATCGGCTGCATCTTGGGCATGTTCCCCCTCCTCTTCTGCAAAGACGACGAGGACAAGAACGCGGAGGGGGGCGAGCAGCAGCCGGCACAGCCTCCTCCGCCGCCCGCCGCCGCCCCCAAGAACGCGTGAGGAGAGAGGGGAGGTGCATCGTGGGGGAGGGACTGCCTCAAGCCCCGCCCCCGCACACACAAAGGACATCCTTCCGGTCGGACTTTCTCCTCGAGCGGCTGATTGCATCCATGTTTCCCCCCTCCGTCACGACAGACACCCAAGGCCTCCTGCACCAACGCCACATGCATGGGCAACCGTTCGTGGAAGGACAGACCTCCTGCATCTGTGATTTCCACACTAAACAGCTGTAGTTGTGGGGGAGGGTTTGGCTTTGGAATCATGATCTCGGTCGTCAGTTTGATTAATAGTGGGCGGAGTCCACCCTGACAACTCTGTGGCAACCATGGAGGTGGGGTCAGTCCATTTCCACTCCGTTTGCATCAGTAAAAGAATGCTTCAGGCCACAATGCTAATGAGGCTTACCAAAATGCTAATGAGGCTGACTGTGAATGGAGGCTAATGGGAAATAATTAGCATGAGCTCATTTGCATGATGTCCAGAGTTTATTTTACTGTTGGGTGGCTTATTCCTTTAAAGAGTGTAGAGGTGGCTTTGATTTGAGTTGGAGGTCTTTGAGTTGTTTGTGAGAGTAGGCCTAGTTGTAGTTCAACCTGGCAAATTTAGCTAATAGGATAACTGCCTAATTTATATTCACAGTATACTGCATAGGTCAACTTAACTTTGTAAGTGGAATTTCTGCTCATTTCCTGGTTTTGATAGTATGAGAGAGGAACTGAATCTTCAGGAAAATTCAGAATCACATAATCAATGTAAACACGCAGATGCTATAGCCAGAGACCCACCACACCCCCGAGATCAGGCCATGTACAGTGGTGGCCTCTTACGTCCCTGGGTCTGCAGCTACGCTGGACTGGCATGTAGCCACGGTCTCTGATTGTATCCTTACGTTACACACATCAGCAACTGTCTCATAGTGACTTTGCAGAAAGCAGGACTTGGCAGAAGCCCAAGGGTGTGTTTCTTTTTGCCCAAAAATCCAATGTAACCCAATTTAGTAGTGCAAGTGAAATGATTTCTTCACCCCACCACCAGTGGGCAGTAAAGAGGCAGGCTTGAAACAGAAAGAAAATAGGGGTGGGGGGTGGGGGGATCTGAGAATTCAGAATTCAGGGGATCTCAGAACATCCCTCCTTCCAGGCGAAAGCATACAAACACCCATAAACACACACACACACACACTCCCACACACGCACACACGCGCGCGCACGCACACACACACACACACACACACACACACACACACACACACTCACACACGTACCTCAGCCATGCTTCAGTGTTATGTGCCTTAATGCAGGGTTGGCCAGTTTCTGCGGCATGGAGGAGGAGTCTTGCAGACGTGTGTTGAGCCGCTAGGCCAACCCTGGTTTAACTCGCACCGCAAGCCCGCATCCTGCTAACGCCATCAAAACAAAGGGGAAAGCTATTACATAACCGTGTCCTTATTTCCAGAACTGGAGCTTTGCACACTTGTTTGATTTGCTTTTGTTTACTGGTTGTTTATTTGTTTTCATCAAACATGCTATTCTCTTTATTTATTTATTGTTTATTTCCTTTTGTGTCAATCATAAAGTGTTTTCCGTTATTTAAAGTTTTGAACATAAGAGTACCAAGGCAGCAGGCTCCGCAGTTCTGCCGACGGCTCCAGGCTCCCGATGTTGGAATCTAGGGTGCCGTAACCATGGGAACGCAGCGTTCTTTCAGTAGGGGCTTCCTGCTGAGTCTGACAGCCAGACTGCAGCCACGGCAACGAGATCTCGCTGACCTCACTCGCTTGTTGTCTTTGCCAGAAAAAGAAGGAAGAAGCACAATCATTCATTGACAAAGAGCAGCGAATGCTGGCCTGACTGTGTGCGTGCGTGCGTGCGTGATTTCCTCGTTGTAGAATCCAGTATAGGTAAGGCTGAATGAAGTAATATAAAAAAAAAAATGTTTCCATATCACAGATGTGTTTATACAGAATATATTGGCGGATTCCACAGAGTATGAAGGAAACACGTGTTCTATGTAACTGCAGTGCACAGATGTCATTTGAGACTTATCTGGCTTGTCACCATGCATTCTATAAACATGCACACACCACTATAAGGAAACATTTTTTTATATACCTGCATGCATGTTAAATTATTTATTAAAGTTTCTGAATGGGATAAAACACTGCCTTTAATGTTCTGTTTTGTACTGAGCCTGTTATTTTCTCCAGTTTTGTTCCTTGTTCACAGAATTCAGCTTCTGATTTGCATATGGTAATGAGAAAGTTTATCGTCTTGAACTTAACCAATCAGCAGACAGAGCCCTGGGGACTTCATCAAAGATCTAATTAAGTTATGACGGCCTCTTCCTTTTTGTTGAACTAACTAGCTTTGAGATCTGTAGCTGTGATCACTGAGCTTATTGTTAAGTATTAAAGACTAGAAAAAATTTACTCTAAAGAATTGAGTTTTGTATCTAACTTGATGGTTAATCTCTTCTATTTGAACTGATGCTGGGGTGTTAAAATCTAAAATGGTTCTTTCTCTTCACTGGTGATGTAGTATGACACAGTTCTCTAACAATCCTTGGTTATAGTTTTTTGTTATAAATGAACATGTGACTGTTTTGTTTTGGGGTTTTTTTTTTGGGGGGGGGGGGGGGGGTTGAATGGTTGAAAATGGTTCCCATCATTGGTACACCAGCCATCATGCTTCCAGATTAGGCTGCTGTCAGGCTGATATTACTGATATTAAACAAACCAGTCTGAGTTCGATTTAAAGACCCGTGACTCCACTTTCAAGGCTGTGGATGTCGCCCTCAGTCCATCGACGGCTGCATGTGGTTGCTGTTCACATGTCAAGCTGGTGTTTGTGTGGCTCACGGGCAAAGAGCCACCATACCGGGGGCTGGACTCAGACCGTGATGGGACTACACAACCCCTGTCTGGGACAGACCAAACCGGCTGTAAAGGTGGGGTGTGTAAAGGGGGACAGTTGTGTGCACCGTCTGAATGTAAAAGTGGAGTAAATAAACACAGATGTGTGCTTTGTCTGAATGCAAAGTGGAGTATGTAAGGGAGAACGGCTGTGTACGTATTCTGACTAAAAGGGGTGTGAAAGGGGGCAACGTTGTGTAAATTTTCTGATTGTAAAGGTGGCGTGTATGAGGGGGGCTGGCTGTGTATATTGCCTGACTGTAAAGGTGACTGAGCTTCTAGTCCAGGGCAACCCCAGAAGGGTGGCTGCCAGTTCACTGGGGAAAGCCTGACCCTGAAGGCTCCTCCTTCTCCTCATCCTTGCTGCTTCACGTTTCCACTGGTGTCAGCCTGTGTTCAGTCTCAAGCCAGGTGATAGCTTGCCCTTCCTGCTGTGGAACGCTCATGAATTATTCAACATCATCTCTCTCCCATTGGTGAACTGTTGTGGCTGGGACACTTTTTTTCTCACTGCAATACGTTGCAGTGACCTTTTGCCTTGCATCTCATATAACTCCCAATTTAACTTGTGCCAGGAGGATGCAGTAGCCAAGAAAGTTTAGTACACCAATCGCACTCTCCCTCTCCTTCTGTGTATTGGATGTTTGGCATGATTGTGTGCACACATTTCAAGTGCATTCCCAATTCTACTGTGGGCATGATCAGTGTGTTTTACTCTGCACACAGTAATAGCAACAATATATAATCAAATGGTGGTTGTGGGAAGAGTTACTGTAAAGTTGTTAATTACTGGATTTTGTTGTCTGGGGGCTTTGTTTGTTTTTCACCCCTGGACTATTTTTAAATGACCATGTTTAACCACATTTTAAAGTTTAAAATAGAAATAATCACTTTCTGTTTTTCACTTCATTATAGTGCAGCCTTGCCGCAGTTAGGACTACAAAACTTCCACAATGTGCTGGCCACAGAACTATGACTGCTGCAGCATTGCCACTCAGGTACAGTGTGTGCTGCTCACAGAGTTTTAACACTACAGCCACTCAGCTAGTGTGTGCTGACCACAGAGCTATCACTGCACAACCGTAGCCCATCAGCTGCAGTGTGTGCTGGACACACAGCTATCACACTACAGCCACTCAGCTAGTGTGTGCTGACCACAGAGCTATCACTGCACAACCGTAGCCCATCAGCTGCATTGTGTGCTGGACACACAGCTATCACACTACAGCCACTCAGCTAGTGTGTGCTGACCACAGAGCTATCACTGCACAACCGTAGCCCATCAGATACGGTGTGTGCTGGACACACAGCTATCACACTACAGCCACTCAGCTAGTGTGTGCTGACCACAGAGCTATCACTGCACAACCGTAGCCCATCAGCTGCAGTGTGTGCTGGACACACAGCTATCACACTACAGCCACTCAGCTAGTGTGTGCTGACCACAGAGCTATCACTGCACAACCGTAGCCCATCAGATACGGTGTGTGCTGGACACACAGCTATCACACTACAGCCACTCAGCTAGTGTGTGCTGACCACAGAGCTATCACTGCACAACCGTAGCCCATCAGCTACAGTGTGTGCTGGACACACAGCTATCACACTACAGCCACTCAGATGACCAGTAACATGAAACACAGAATCAGTTGTTATAATTGTAATTTCCTGGATGGCTAATTTTAACCACGGTGTACTGGTTCGGTGCTCTGCTCGTCACTGGCAGCAAACGTGCAAACTAATATGTTAAAGCTTTCTATATAATGAGCAAGTCGCTGTCGTGTGATTGCATTTTGCTAACTGCATAACATTCATACATTTTTTACTTCACACAGTTAAATGCTGCTAGTGAAGCAGAATGGGAAAACCCAGTTTAGCATGTTTCAGCACTAGTTTAGCATGTTTCAGCACTAGTTTAGCATGTTTCAGCACTAGGTTTTCTTATGTGTTCGGTGTAATTATCACAGATAAGGAATTGTTTATCCTGTTATTTCGTTCCTGTGATTAGCTTAGTGGGTCTTGTAGATGGCAGAATGTGATTTTAAAGCTCATTAGTGTTTTTCCTGGTTATTGCTTTTCCGAATTAAATTGTGGATGTTTCAGGCGATTTACTGACTCGAGATGATTACACTAAAGCAAATGAATGGTCTCCACATTCCAGGTGTTGACTCTAAAGAAGACACCAAGTAGCTATGAGATACATACCTCTCAAATGTCTGGCTCTGAAAGCCCTTATCGTAAGCACTATGTAAACGCAAGGACACAATGATAGATCAGTTACACCGGTCAACAATAATTTTGCTTCATAAACAAAAAACAGTTTATAATGTATCTTTTGGATGCTGAATTCAAGTATATTTTCAGGTTTTTAAATTTTTTCCCCAGTGTACTTGCATGTCATTGTAGCCTAGTGTGCGACCCTGTTGGCAGACTGCTGCTGGACAATGAAGAGGGATGTGCCTGAGGCCAAACACATGCCAAAAAAAAAACATACACTGTAAATTTTAGAAGTTTGTAAAAAAACAAACAAAAAACCTTTTGTCCTCTCTTAATAATAGTATGTGATATAAAAATTCTAAGGCCACATTAGAATTCAGCGTAAGTACTATAAGATCCTAAAACAAAAATGTAGTTTGTTGCCCAGTTTCACGGGATCTGTAAGATGTAGGGTAGCTACACAACTGAGGTGAACCTTGTTAAGGATTTAAACATGGAAGAGTTTCATCCACTGATTTTGTTTTTTGCTCTGTTTGTATTTGCTCTAGAGTGCTTGAGTAATGTATTTTGGATATTTTTTACAACAGTTTCATCCCTGTAAAATTAAAATGTGTACACTTCACTGGCGTACGACTCTGTGGTTTTATAAATCCAGGTTTTAGTCTGTACGGTGTTCCCGAGTTGCCTATCCTCATAACGTACTTCAGGGTGTATATTTAGATTTTTTAAACACAGATTACACATTTCAGGTGACCAAATGTGCAGCTTTTTAATTCCCATTTCCCTTTGGGTTTTTGCCGTTTAAATGTGTTCTGCTGCGTTTGAACTGTAGAAAAAAAAATGTTTGGAATTATTCCATGTAAAAAAAATAGGTTTATAATCAAAGTAAATCTGAAGAAGGGCTGAGTAGTTGCCTACTCAGCCTAGCTGCCCCTCTGGGACAATAGCAGGGCTACTCAACTGTGCTAGAAAACACATTGCTGCCAGGTTCTTGTCAGGAGAAAAGGCATGCTGTCCTTTTTTTTTTTTAAACCACGTGTGCTAAAACATGTTTTGGTCCTCTGTTTTTCATTAAATACAGAACATTTTTCTCACCTGTAGTATTTTCTTCCTCTGAACCAGTGCCAGAGGTCTGGTTGCCAGAGATTTCTCTCAGGATTAATGGGAAAGAACGACTCTACCATGACGTGACTCCCGAGGGAAAAGGAGTCTGAAAAAGGTTTCCAGTCTCATCGTAGTACTAACGCCATGCAAAGGTTAATATCCTGCAGGCCTTAACGTCCTGTTCTATGAAGTGTCACTGACGGTAAATCGTGGCCATTGCATGGATTAAATTACGAGGAGATCACTTCAAACGCCGTGACGGACCACGTGACGCGATTAAGCTCCTAGGCACTGGACCTCATTCGACGTCCGCGCGCCGTTGTGCAATAAAATGTGTTTATTGCAAAGCAATACTTAGGAGAACATCTGATCAGTCACTGTCATCGGGGATGACAGGTTTTTATTCGCTTTCTTCTAAAATATTTTATGCTTACTCTTTATCCCTCGCCAAAATAGGAGATCCCTTGGAGTGTATGTTCAACGAAGCTTGGCCACAGATGCGCTCACTGGTGTGACTGGAGATATGTGTGCGTATTTGACCCCATGTCCAGGCTCCTAGATGGAGGAACATCCGTCCACCTCGCTGTCTTCAAACGCAGCATGAACCCTTCTCTGTTCGTGCGGTATTTTAGATGCAACCTCCCCTGCCCCGGGCCAGACTTGTCGGTTGGGTTAAGTGCGCCCCCTGCCGTTTGAACATTTGGTGAGTCTAACGAGTTATTCCTAGACATTTGTCTGCATCATAAAAAGAAGTTGACGAACATGAATTCCTCGTCTGAGAGGTTCAGCACAATTTACTTCCAGTCCCAATATGGTGGTCATAGTCACCCAGAGAAGCTTGAGTTGGAGCTCAGTTTTCTAGTTTTTCCCTTTCACCCTTCTGTTAAACGAATAAGACTTTCACATTTGCCATACATTTACCACACTAATGAGCACATCTACAGACAAGCTATGCTTCCTGACCGCTTCATCTCTAATGAAAGGCTACCTAGTGTCCCTGCTGCAAACATTCACAGCTCATTTCGCATGCCTAACTTGCTGACCTCAGCGTTTGGTGGTAGCATTTCCAGGCACAAGTTTACATGCTAGATCTTAATCCAACTTTTCCTGATACTTTACATCTAACCTACTTTTATTTACACCTGCTGACTATTTAGAAATCTTATCTACATAATTTCTACACTCAAACACTTTTTAAAACTTGGACGCATGATTCAGCAGGAGTCTGCAGTAAGTCAAGGGTCAAACTGATTGGTCATCTGAATTTCCATCAATTACACAGTCACTATTATTTGAAACAGCTTTATTCTTTATTCAAAACAATGTAAAAAGGTACCACAAATCAGTGTTCCTGCTCCTTGCAAAACCAAATCCAGTAACTAGAATGCTATGTAGACAATAAATAGACATTAGACATTATTGTACAATTAGGCTCTTCTCTCCAAACTGTCTAGTACAACATGTTTAAAGTTTTAAAAACCCTTAACAAGGGCAGAATTAATTTACTTAGTAAAGGTGCGGCGCCTTCATTCAGTCGTTCCATACAGCGGGCTCCTTATGCAGGTGGCCGTGGTTCAGCTTGACGCCGTGAATTCAACGATGCCTGTACAATCCAATACAGAAACCTGTAGCACCGGCCTTCTGGGTGCGTGTTCATGCACCGAGCTACCATAGGATTGCGGAGGGTTGAGAGAGAGTGTGTGTGTGTGTGTGTGTGTGTGTGTGTGTGTGTGTGAGTGAGAGAGAGAGAGAACGGAGTGTGTCCTTGGCAAGCGTCCTGTCTGGGAGGGCAAAAGATGTCCAACCAGCCCAGCTGGTCAAGGCCCTGCCGTGGTCTCTTTGTTTCGTTCACACAGAGCAGTCTTTGTCCAGCCTATCCCTCTGCTTCTCTCTCTCACACACACACACACGCACACGCACACGCACACACACGCACACACACGCACACACACACTCCAGGGTTCATTCTGCTTTCACATTATTATTGGAGAGGAGAACATGGTTTCCAGGCTTGACGATTCTGGGTCGGCTGGGTAGGAGAATCACAGCCAGAATGCTGATGACGTGCACATGGAAATACATGGACCTGAGAGAGAGAGAGAGAGGGCATTCAGCCTAGCAGCAACATTTAAATGAACGGAAACAGAAGCAGAGGAGGGCGGGGCCACCGCAGGGGAGGGCGGGGCCACCGCAGGGGAGGGCGGGGCCACCGCAGGGGAGGGCGGGGCGAGGAGGGCGCTTGCCTGTAGTAGGTCAGTGTAGGCTCCACAGCCAGAAGCAGGAACGGCATGACAGCGTAGCAGACAGTGAACTGTGTGGCTGTCCAGGTCACCACATCATAGGCCAGCTTCACGCTGCGCGAGCCCAGGAAGTATGGACGCAAGTTCCTACGTACCTGGAGGTACACACGAGACACTGACGAGCTCATACAGAAGCAGACAGGGAAAGACAGCACAGCACGGTGGTCCGAAGTGTGTGTGTGTGTGTGTGTGTGTGTGTGTATATATGGACGTACAGCACGAGCAGCGAGGGTGATGGGAATGCCAGTGAGGAAGGTGAAGTAGTATCCTGGATAAACTCCATGCCACAGTGCTGACAGCACAAAGGTGAGCGGCGTCCGGTAATGTGGAGCACGGTCATAACACACACTGCACCAGGACACAGAGAGCCATCACTGATCGACCATCGAGGCCATCAAACCTTATTGAATATCAAATATTATTCTACAAAAAAAAAAAAAAAAGCATACACTAAGACAGCAAAACCTGCATCCAAATATTTTTTTTAAATCATCAGCTTCATACAATTGGATCGCTTTTACTTTACTGGTAGTACAACTGTATCATTGTAAAAGTAAAACATTCTGTTATTGTCCTACCAGCTAAAATGGCAGGTTGGTATACTACAGTTTCATCCACAAAAAACCCTGTGTCCTATTAGGTCACTGTGTACGTGTCATAAGGATCCTTTAATTGATCAAAAATGTGATATGCATACCTCTTTAGCCACGCCCCAGTCTGAATATTCCAGTTGTCGACAAAACTTTTAAAGCTGGTTGCGGTCTAGTTATAGAATCAAAGAAGAAACGGAGATCTGATTACAAGTCTGGAGATGATGATCATGCCTGGCTGAACTTCTGTCATCAGAAATCATGGTGAGCAAAGGAGGGTGTGCGAACATGTGTAGTTACGTGTAACATGTGTAGTTACGTGTAACATCGCCAACGAAGAGCACACGCTCACGCCGATTGGCTAATAGACAAAGGGAAATGCCGAGTGATGCTGGGACACGGTATGAGGAATTTTCAGAGATTCCGACACTGGGTGGACTTGCCTCTATCTCCCAAATATGGATGTTGGAGACGAGGTCCCAAGACACCCTGCCCTTATCGTCCATCCCACTGATCCCGTAGCCGGCCGCGTTGTGGATGGCATCAGCTGAAATCCGGGACATCCCACACACTCAGGTCAACTAACACGACAGTAAACCTCCAAACAACAGTTCACTTCATGTTCCTCGTCAAGTATTCTTAACCTTTTTAGAGCAAACAAGCGACTACATCGTGCAACTACTTAACAACTACAAGCAAGTGCATTGTCTTCTAGTAAATGGCCAAGCCTCACACTACATCACGCCACTTCTTTATTAATAACGTTAGCGTTATTCGCCGCTGGACGGGTTTCCATCTACAGCATGCCGTAGGTTTCTGCGCTCACCCAGGGTCCACGCGAAGTAGAACTTGGGCCGCGCGGCCTGGATGGACACGAAGGCGTAGGCCAGTCTGCTCAGGAACGGTGTCTGGCTCACAAACTGGGGGTCCACGTTGTGCACGATGGGGAAGGACCGGGTGACGACGAAGAACCAGACGACACAGCCAACACACACCAGCAGCTTTTGACACACAGCCCGCTGAAGAGGCACAAGAGAAGGCATCAGGATTAGGGCTGCCCACAGGGCCTGTTGCTCTGCTTCACTGAGCGCTCATTGTAACTGGAGTGACTCGATGGGACTACATCAGTCAAACCATACCCATGTTACCAAAAAAAAAGAAGAAGCTTGATTTCGACTGTCTTGCAAAATAGCACATATTGCTGTGCAAAACTGCATACAACTGCATATAAACAAGAGAATGTATGGATTACTTTAAATGCAAATAGGCTTACGGCTAATTAAACTAATTAGCTAGCTTGCATCCTTTTGCATAGTGCTAACTCGTCCCAATACTAATATTTTTTTTCAATTTCATGTTCCAACAGGTTGTGCTTATTTGACTGTATTTTCCATATGTGTGGGGGATGACTTTTGTCATTGCCTCACCACGGGTGAAGGTTCCGGAAGTGAAACGTAGCCATCGTGCTCCAGATCGCTGCCCTGCCGCAGCCTCTCCAGCTTCCGCCACACGTGTCGGCCCTCTATGAAGTCGATATAGTCGTGGTAGTTACTGCACGGCCCCACGAGGATGCTCAGGAAGTTCAGGTTGTAGCTGAGGTACTCCAGCAGGGAAGGCCTGGCGCTGTCCGACGGAAACGCGACACTTTAGCTCAATCAAGCGAATCGCTTAAAGACCGACAGGCTAACTTGCCCTTGGCTGTGAAACTAAAGTGGAATGAAATTACTCCGGTTCACGAGTACGATCATACAGCACCTAAGTAGCTCCTTTGTGTGAGTTCATGTAGCAAATAAAAGATTAAATATGTGGGACGATTCCTGCCGAGGTGGAGGAGCAGACCAGTGTAACAGAGTGGGGTGTGTACGAGCTGAGTGGAGCTTTCTCCTACTCTGTGGAAGATTCCCATGCATGTAAAGCATGCGCTGCAATGTAACTAATTTACTTCAATTTTCCTCACTTCATGGAATTCTTTCGTATGGGAAGGAAATCTGCAGCTTCTCTCTCTCTCTCTCTCTCTCGTTTAGTGAATTACAGGACAAGCGGTGTAAATGTACTTCGGAAGTTCCCCTTCTCAGCCTAATATGCTTGTATGTAAACATGCCTTTTCACCCAGCCACCATTCCCGATGCCATTCCCTAAACATGTGAAGGTATGAGTGATCACATGACCAAGCCATGTGATGACTGAGCACTCCACCAGGACATTTTCTTTTGACCACCATCAACCCCACCTTCTCTGAAGGACCTGTAGTACTTTTGTTAGTAATAGATTCATATATTTATGAAATATGTATTATGAGGTCTTCAATAAGTGGGCAGACATATGGAGAAAAAACAATGGAAAAGTGTTGTTTTCCTTTGTTAATCTTACTGTTGTAATATTGTCATTTTGATAGTGGAGATTCTGCCAATAAGGGATAACGGAAGGTTCATCCATTGTTGAAGGTCGTCAGCTATAATATGGAATACTGGCTTAAAATGACATTTATGCCGCTCTGACAGCTGGGTAGAAACTTTTAACACCCAAATATGTTGTGGTCTGCTGTGTTTGTTATCTTCATACTGAGTGGTAGGATGGTTGATTTGGCCCAATTGAGTAGTTGGATATTCCTGAGTATTACTCAGCTGTTTCGTGAATTGAAGATTGGGTTTTGAAGAAAGAGCAAAATATCATCTGCATGTAGATTTTGTGTTCTAGGATTTGTGTGTCTGAATACCTTTGATATCTGTATTTTGGTGAATGGTGGCAGCTAATGGTTCTATAAAAACTGAGAACAGGAATAGACCAAGCCCAGTCCCAAATGGGGCACTAGTGAACCTGCAGTCCATAGATAAGTGTGCACACCAGTACGCGAGGACGTAGCGTGTCCCCAGTGCTCACAAGTGCCCTCTATCCACCCATACCGTAGCCTTCAGGGAGGCCTGTAACGAAGCCCACTCAGAAGCAGCCTGTTACCCAGAATTAAGGATTAATAGTTGTCAAGTAGTGCAAACACTAGAGTGAAACACAACAGGCAGCATCATCGAGATATTCGAGTCTGTACCACAAGCATTAAAAACTGAGTGCTCCTGAGGACTTGGGCACCACATGTCTGTACATTGTTGGCATCACCACATTGTGGACTTTGCGCAAGACTACCCTGGACACATAGTACGTTATCAACACATACGTACACCATCCACCCAGGACACACAGCACACATAGGACACCATCCACACAGGACACATTGCTCCTCTACACTCTCTTTGATATCTAGATTTGCTCTGTAGTGGTGGGTAATCCATATAAACTGCTCTGGTGCATGACCCTAAACATAATCTGAATACTAAATCAAGTACTCCCACAAGCAGGAATGTGTCTCGAGCTATGAATATACTATACTGACAAACTGGTTTGGCCCCATTACATCTGTACTTTTTCGCACTCTGCTGTATTCACATTACTGTAAAACCAGAGGCAGGTGTTATATTTGCTATAAAGTTAAAAGCCTGGAGTGCGGGATTTGCCCTGAAACCAGTATACTACTGACCGTTTCCAGGTATTTACATAACGTACAACAGCTGTTTCCATATAGAAGTGAAACAGAGTGTAGTGCACATACGTTACAGCCAGTCGTCTCTGCTCTGGGGTCAGGTCATCTTGCTTCCGGCCCATACCTGAGAACGTACACAGAAATCAATTATACCAACTAACCATGAACCCAGAGCTTTTCAGCTGGATCACAGCCTGCTTGGAAACCTCAGTTTTCATCCACTGGGTTGTGACTAATGTCAAGTCATTGCAATTGAGCGTTCTGGTGATGTTTTGATGATTACAGCTGATGATGTAATGAAGATACCCAAATATTTCAAATAAGGAATGTCAAAATTGTAATATGCATTTCATGCAGCTGTGCCATTCTTATATGCAGTCATTACTTCTTACCATCGTGAACCTGAAAGGCTACAGTTGTGATTTTCTGTGTTATCATCATCAGTGGCCTGGGAACAAGAAGACACACAGCTGGATTAACAAATCCTGCTTCACCAACTGGACGTGGATTCAGGATACTACTTCTGGTTGTGAATCAGACCGGGTATTACATCAAGTGTCTTAAATGTGAGCGTCAGTGATTGTGTACTTTAGTGGTTGTGCAAGCACATGGGCTTGGTACTTCCTGCCTTGACCAGAGAAACAAGGCTGAAATACTGTCCAATCAGTGAACTCTTCTCCGAGTGAAGCTAGATTAACCAGTCCTACTCTTCAGAATGTGGCATTCAGTGTCTAACTACTGGGGGAGGGGTGTTAAAAAATTAAATCTCATTTATTAAAAAAAATGAAATATATTTAAATAAGCACTCCTGCTTGGTCATGCTTTAATCAGCCGAGTTCAATAGGATGAGAAATTAATTACATGACGAGCCATTTGCTGACATGTTTCACAACCACAACCCTGGTTTTCTAATCAGAATGCTGTATATTATGGTTTCGATTGGTATGAGCAAAGAGCTTTTAAAAGTATGGCCATGGTCAGCGTTGTAGCATTTTGATTAAAAGAAGCCACTTTTCTGAGAGCGTGGCTGGGCAGACAGCGGGCGTACACCCGACACTTCTCCTACAGCGGCCTCATTCCTAGACTGACTCAGATGGGTGTGGCTACATTACTGGCTCCAGTGTTTGTCCAGGAGATAGAAAACCCTCTGTTTTGCTGACATACTGCTGACTTTGTTCTGGCTCTGCTCTGTGTCTCTCACATAACGAGAGCCGTTATCGGGCACAGAATTGCACTGCCAGGGCACGAAGGCTGGCATGGAGAGAGCGTGCATCACGCCAACACTGGAGTTAGCCAGTGTATGCATGCATGCACGCACTGGAGTTAGCCAGTGTATGCATGCATGCACGCACTGGAGTTAGCCAGTGTATGCATGCATGCACACTGCAGTTAGACACTGCTAGCACATGCAGGCTGACAGCATCTCCATACCGCAGTTAGCCTGCAGTAAGCCAGTGTCTGCATCGAGCTATGCAGTTAGCCATGTCAGAGCAACCCTAGATTTCCATAGGTTTTCATAAACACAGGCTTTTCTGTGAAGTTCTTCAACAGAAGTTCTTCAATACAATGGGCTGACTCATTATGGGTTATGCACAGGCCAACAACAGACTCTCCCTGCAAAGAAATAAAGAAGGTGTGAGATGGAGGGCGTGTTCTCTCTAGAGAAGGAACAGATTCATGAACGGAACGCTGGAGCGTATGGAAAGGGCGCTTCTCTTGCAGCAACAAGGCTGATGATCTGATACGGCCTTCCCCGAAAGGCAAAGGCAGCAAAGCAGCCACCTGAGCCGCCCAGCTCCACATTATCTCAACCTTTGTTTGCTCTCGGGCGTGTTGCAAACTTTCAGTGGAGGAGTACCAACAGGACCAGTAGATAAGTGATGAGATTGGGCCAAAGGGAGTGGCCAGTTTAACGGCGATGTAAATATGTCAGTTTCAGGGTGTGTGTGCAGGTAGATGAAGACAGGGGTCAAAAAACCTAGAGTGTGTGTCAGGCATTGGTTTAAGTTCCATCGGATCACATGCCACCATAAAAAAAAAAAATAAAGCTGAAACGCATGTTTCTTATATGGCGGAAGTAGCGTTCGCCATTTTATCGTGCATCTGTAAAGCGTACGGTCTGGACATGTTTGAATGCCCCCTCCCGGGATCACTGCTGCGATACAGCACCTATATCGGTTGTCTGTGGCGGACCGAGTCACACCTTCTGTTCATGCCGTTTCATCTGGCTGAGCATGGCAGAAGCGGTCGGGCTGGCTACACCCGGCCCCGCCGGGTTACACACAGGGAGACGGAGGCACCCACCCGGAGAAGTCGGTGGACAGGATGCCGTAGTTGAAGATGAACACCCTGCTAACCTGACATGCCGTGAGGTAGCCCAGGGCCACAATCAGGGAGTACCTAGACCAAAGGGTTGTAGAACACATTAACATTTTTCACTCCCAGGATTAAAATCCATAATCTGAAAATCCATAATCCATAGAGAGCAGCCAAATAAATGTAATACATGTAACAGTGGACGCTGCATGAACGAACTGACCAAATTAGTTCACATTCAGTGCTGGCCTCAGTTATTTACTATAATAAACAATCCCTTCAAATTGCCACTTAAACTATGTATGACTGGTCACTGAATGAAAATGATGTAGTGTTTATTCGTAGAGTAACTGATATTTGTTTATGTGATCATAATCACCCAAGAACTTGTTCAGACCAGTATTCTTTTTTTTCCTGATGTCTAAAGCCTAAAAGTCTCTCAGAATTAAAAGGAGAACTCGGCCAACTCCACACTCCAGTAATGAGCTGCCTCTGATCAATTTTTTTCATTCCAAGAATGCTGGGGTTTCAGGAAACACCCACTAGACTTGCGTAAAATCCCCAAAAAAGAAGAAAACAAAAAGAAAAATTGGGCCCACATTGCGGAACAGGTCTGTCAGGCACGCCTTCCTATTTCTTGCCCGAGCAAGTTCCTGACCTTGGCAACGGTTTGTAAACCCCCCCACCCCCGTAACCACAGCAGGTGATGCAACCACACCATTATCTATAGCATGCGAAGGTGCTCGTCTGCAGACGTTTCCAGATGACGGCGTCCTGGGCTCCAGCTCTTACCAGTGAACGGTGCACGCGCTGACTTGGCACAGGATGACGTAGCAGGCCAGTGTCAGGATGAAGATGTGAAACGCATACCTGCGGGAGAGGGAGCGCGTCAGTGGTGTGCTGAGGCCGAGCTGGCGGGTTTCAGGTTGCGCCCGGGTAAGACACGTGGGCAGGTGAAGCAGGCGGGACGGCAGACAGGTGCGGCGGGTTGCTTTCTTGCGCTGGGTAAACCGTGAGCGCAGCCTGCCAGGAACCATAACTGCGGAGCGCGTTTGCCCGCTGTGATTTTCCATGTCACACCCTAATGGCACTCCATGCTGAGTTTATTCAGAACAGCCTCGGTGGCACTTGAATGCCTGGAGAACTACACGGATCCAAAGTTTAAACACTAAGTCAACTATGCACAGTGTTACTCGAGGCAACACTAAAAAGCCCATTTATATCATAAACCAACGCGAGATATGCAAACTGAAGAAAGGTCCTTAAACAGGGCACCGTGTGATAAGAGGTGAGACGCAAGGCGTTATAACGGACACGCCATCCTACCATCCAAAGCAGAATATGACGAGCGATGCTCCCAGCAGGGTGGCCACAGCATGGCGCAGCGCCGGACCCGCACGCTGAGGGTGGAGGCACAGCCGAAACCAAAAGGCAATGACGAGGCCAAACACCTGGCAGATGATGAAATTCACCTACGGCGGAAAATCAGGGTTGTGGATTTAAGGAACAAATCGTGTTCGCTTCTCACATGGACAAATCTATGCTATGAGCATTGAAACTGAGGCGCAGAACAATGAACGTAAGTTTATGATGAAACTTTGGCCAAAACATTGAGGAGCCGCGATGTTTTTCACTGATTTGGACACTCAGATTCCGCTAAGCACACTCGGTGTGGAAGTGCAGATGCCTCAACTGCGCTGCGAGATGCCTCAACTGCACTGCGAGATTACTCAACTCCGTTGCTCAAAAATGAAACTATTTGCTTTTTTTTCTTGCGTTCATTACTCATTCGTCCTACCTGATCCAAAGGAATTCCAACCAAATCGCTTAGAGGACTCAGCCATGTGGAGCCCGTAGTTTTAAACGACATATCGGATTGTTCTCCCATTCCGCATCCTAGATCGCTTCGTTGTGACTATTTCTATGTCATACGACACGCGTTTCCTCTTATAAAAAAAAAAAAAGTCCTCTCCAACGACTTAAGGTGCCTTGTTCTAACAAATCCCAAATCTCAGCGTAAACTCATGTCATCCTTTACATCGCGTAGTCCCTCGGGGATCATTGACTCCTCAGATACTCACAACTCCACGCAGCCAAAGACTTGGACTAAATTGAATCAGGTTCCAACAGGCGGGGCGCACAAGTGTCACCAAACTTGGCGCACTGGCGAGTCTCCGTGCTTCCACCCGCCCCCACTACACTGCTAATCCCCTGATTTGTCACTAACCACAAACCCGGACCACAGCCACCTCGACGTGATTAGATGTCAAATCCGATAAATTAAAAAAAGTAATATAGAGTAAAACGTTTAGTGTAGTGCGCAAGGTTTCCAAACTTAACAGGACGCTTCTTGCAATGGTTATAGGCTGTTGGTTGACTGCAAAGTTAATTTTGTTGCTAATCATATGTAAACTACTTAGGAATATACTTATACTAATGAAGTTTGCCAAGTTGAACCTACATAGTTCTGCGCCTAAATATCACATTTATCATGTTTAGGATTGTGTGGTGACTATTACGCCGCCTCACTGATCAGACACCTAGATGTAAATATTTTTGCCTGGTGCTCAAGGATGTACGTTTATTACGATTCCAATCAGAAGTCATTTAGTGCTCTGTGCATGTTATAAAAATTCATAAAGGTAACTCACTGTGCTACGACAACGTCGTCCATTTTTCCGTACTCGGGCCAACTGTGCGCTCATTTAGACGTGCACAGAGCGCCATCTATCGACCACCTTGTGACAATAACATGAAGCTCGAGAATAGACTAGTAGCTGAGTACACAAGACGTCAGTTAGCTATGGAAATCGAGTATTATATGCAATTAAAATAAGTACAGATGTTCAATTTCAAATTATGATCTACCGCACATGACTGTACTAAAAGCCTATTTTGTGCCTGGCATTAACTTACCTTTTAAAATCAGTAGAATACACCCGTAAAGAGTTAGAAATAAAGTACAGATGAACATCATGTAAATTATGAATATAACAGTAAATTAGCCAAATTTGGTTGCTCACGTTATAGGACCAATATTAATGAAGAATCGATTACTCTGCTGACAAGTGTTATTTAATGTATGAGCGTTGCTTATATAAAAAAATCATGAAAGCGAGTGCTGCACATCCGCGATGGATGTTGCAGTGTACCACTGCCTCGGTTAGAGAAAAAAGAAAAAGATTTTGGGTAGCCTAGTAATCATCGAGTGGTAGAGAAGGTACTTTGAGAAATGGTCAGAGTTTTAAAAAATGTACATCCAAGTACTCTTAATAAAAGTACCACAGTGCTTCCCAACCGTGCCGAACAGGCCATATCGGGTAGTGGTTCGTTACTTCGGTAAGTTCTGGGACATGCGGTGAAGTGGAGAACGACGTCCCAACGATTTGCTGACATTTAAATCGACCCGTTCTCCGGTCAGGAATAACACAAACACGATGATATGTGCATATGTCGTTTCAAAACTTCTAAAACATATCAACAACTGACGGATGACTGACGCTTAAAGTCGGTGAGCAACACCCAGAGTGGAGTGGTGGGGAAACAGAAAAAAAGGTCTTTACTGAACACCACGGAAGGCATACGATTAAACGTGTTGCCTCGAGAACAACTGAATCCATTGGTTCTGAGTTCGGCTTTTATCCCCTGTTCTGATCTCTAGGAAACGTGCTGTGCACTACATCTTGAGTCTTTATTATCCCCAGTCTTCTGGACTACACGGGGAACACCATTATTTATTACCTTTCATTAAAGCAGGGCCTTTGTACGCGATTGCCTGCGAGGACAAACGGCTTCGCTTTAGTCCATCCGTAGCATGTTCAAAAATACATCCTACACAAGTCTCGAGTACGCCAATTTGGTCATCATTAACATTTAACTAGCAAAGCTGTAAGCATTTCTAACATTTATTTGGTATGCTGGCAGAGTATGTTTGTCTTTAAGCAACTGTTTCAAGCTTATTTTTTTCGCTTTTTTGGGGGGAAGGTTCACTCGTTAAAACGGAGCTGTGAATGTGTAAGAAAGCCCAGTTCATTTATCTATACCCTGTTCCACAGCTACAGGCGCGTACATGTGCTGCCTCCAGACGAGTTCTACGTCCACATGACGTACACGTACACGTGCTACGATCCACCAATTGGAGGCTTGCACCTATCTGTCAAATCCCTGATTGGTGCAAATGTCACGAAGCGCCAGGCAGCGCGGGCGTGTCTTACTACATAAATGACCAATCGTTTACAGTATGCAAATTTAGTTTAAATTTTTCCCGGGAATTATGAGTTTCGCGGGAGGGCCTTTCGCGGGTAAACTGTATCCCCTCATTCATTGTCAGCTTCCTGGAGCCATTTTTCAGCTAGTCGCACAGCGCTTCGGCGTAGTTTTAAATCCAAAGCATCTGCGTATTTATGGAATTAATATAAGATCAAACGTAACTATATCGATAGTTAAGAATCTTATCTGCTGCTCGAGATCCATATTTATAAAACAAGTGCGGCGAATTAGCAGAAAAAAGGGTTTAAACTGAGGAGGGACAAAGGACACTCAAGTCCACAACGATGAGAAGAGGGATCTCATCAGCCCCGGAGAAAGTAATAATTGCAGGGCTTGGTGGGTCTTCGCTGGACAAAAACGCAGTTTTAACGGCGCTGTCTGATCGCCTAACGTCTAATCTCCCTACTGCAACATACATACAAATAATAACCCCACCGCCGTGCATTACACAGACTTCCAATGTCTGTCTGTCCGACCCTGCAGCTGGCAATTTATACACACCTCCGCACGGAGCAAACGGAACCGGACAACGACCTGCATTAGGACGCCCGCCGGTAAAATTCACAATTTTGTGATTGTTCGAACTGTCATTTCTGAAATGCCATGCTAAAGCTAGCCAAGTAGCTTGCTAATAAAACAGCGCAGCCAAATGGTGAGCTCAAGTTTGGACATGCCCTACATGCTAGCTAGCCTACGACGGTGGTGCCCCACGTTCGGCACGGAGAGGCGTTTTGACCTCCATTTCCCCCAACAAAAGTTTGCAAGTGACGACCAACTTGGTGTGATAGCGGTCGTAATTACGGCCCGTTATTCATCGGGGGGCTCGCAGCCTGACGAAAAAAAGGTCGGTCGGTACGTCTAGTGGATTTTTGTGCTTTTTGTTTTTCGTTGATCTCGGCTCGCATAGGCGTTCGGACCGACTCTGAGACCGACCCTTTGGGCTGCTGCGAATCCGTCGCGCGTGCAGCAGCGCGAGGCCCCGTTCTTGTTTTTTTTTTTTTTGTTTGGTTGGTTGGTTGGTTGGTTGGGGGGGGCTCGCGATGAGTTGGGGCCATAGCTTTGCTTTCCTGAGGTTGCCAGTGACGATAAATCATCTAATTTCCCTCATCCTCTTGTGCATCGGTTTGCGTTGCTTTGCATTGCCACTCCACTGTGCACTTTCAATTTCATTGTAAACAGCATAGTGGCACTAACTGAAATGAAGCCGGTCAACGTGTAATCTCATTCCGTGCATGGTTACCGGCAAAAAAGTCACGTCTTGGTAAGATAGCTGAGGCGTTGTCGGAGGGTTACTCGTCAGGTCTGTTTAGGGCGGGACAAAAACCGATGTCACTTCAAACCAGTTACACCATCTGGGTGTTTTGCTCGCATGCTCAGCGGGGGAAAATTGGCGATCGTCGTTTCCTTGTAACGTCTGCTAACGTGTTTCTAATAAAAGTGATCTTTGCACGCGTCCTTTACAATGGGGCTGTGCTCGTTCCCATTTGTTGACTTGTGTAATCTTTTGAAATGTGAAATGTCTTGTGCAGTAACGTAAACTGTGGCTCTTGGCAAACATTTATTAGCTAACTATTTAAGATGTTTTAATATGTGCATCTGTGATGGCTTAATCTTCCTTTAAACCTCTTTGTTGACTACGGTGCTGAACTTGCAAGAAAGAGACTAATTCATATATAGGTATTAGTCTCCAAGACCAGGGATTTAAACTTCATTGTACTGTTTACATTTTCACAAAGGGAATCCCGATATACCTCTCGTTTCATTTGTAGGACTAGAGGCCTGGCTTTGCTGCTCATATTCTCCTGTACTGCAGTGTTTCGTGTTGTATTATCAACACCCTTGATTGTGTTCGTCTGGCTTTGAGATGTCTGAATAGTACAGGCAGGCGTGGTAGGTTTGGACATCAGGCTATTCGGCAGGGGAGTTCTTCCACCCGAAATGGGTCACCACGCAGCCACTGTGTGCGTTGTACTGTAGTGCATTTCATGATCCCAGAATGCACATGGTCTCCTAGATGGTGGAGGATTCAGTCATTGCAGGCCCCTAGTCTATCTGAATTCAATTTTTTTTAAATGATATTTTTTTTTAGAAATCTGGGTGGAATTGAAATGTAGATTTCGGTTCAGTTCCGGCAGATGTTCAAATCCAGTCCTGTGGCTACAGGCAGCACGAGCAGCCCCCATGAACTGGGCCCAGGCCTGGAATAAAGAAACAGTACCCTTTTAATGCGTCAGCCTGTATGCGCACACCCACCTCTGATCATGACATGATTGGCTGAATAGAGTTTGTTAGCTGGGAAAGCGGGAATGATCTGTGCCTTTAGTTTCTTGTGCCAGCACTTGGAGTTACTGCCATAAGCCTTGATATCAATACATTCATTAATTCAACAATTCTTTTTGACACTGACATAAAACCATGATTCATTGGGCTGATTATCCAGTGGTCGGATTTCAGTTGGATGTGGCTTGTGACTTATTTAGTCACTTAGATTCAGTTGGTTCTTTTTCTAGTTTGTGTTCCGTCACTGAATAGGAAAAAGTGTGTGTGTGTGGGGGGGACTTAATGTTGGCCAGTGAGCTCTCAAGCACTGCTGCTAGATGGCCACCCACACATCTGTTTCATTTAGCTTCACTTAGCTGATCTGTTTCATCTGGCTCAAATGTTTAGGAATACAGCGGGCTTGGGTGCGCCACATCTGGAACCAAACTGCAGGTTGGCAATGTTAGCAAACCCCTGATCCAAAACAAAGGGGAGGGATGGAGGTATTGACATCAGATCTGCGTCGGGCGGGGGGCTTTTCCCTACGCCGACTGCCCTTGGTGAAATCGGCTGCCCTCCGTCAGCCTGTTTTGGCTGTGGTCTGATCATCGCCTTGATCGTTCGCAGGCAAAGAGACGCTTGGCACTGGATGATGTTGACCACTTGTACACCACGGAGGCAGCCAAAGCGCCCAAGACCCAGAACGGAGCCCCGCTGGCTGTGCTGAAAAGCAACAAGAGTAAGGATGAACCAACCGAGCTCCCGAGAATGCTGGACACTGAACTGAGACTGTGGGCTGACTAGATGCATACATTTCTTCCACAGCAAAACTACTTTTTCTCTAGTTTGATGCAGCATCAGCCGCTTTAGTGTGTTGTAAAAGCCGTGTGCTTGTGGGCATAGTCGCTGAGCACGTTGTCAGCTTTGTCATCACGCTGTCTCTCTACGCAGCTCCGAAGTCCCCGCCGGAGAAGACGCGCTATGACACGTCTCTGGGCCTCCTCACCAAGAAGTTCGTGCAGCTGCTGGGCCAGTCAGCCGACGGGGTGGTGGACCTCAACCAGGCGGCCGACGTCCTCAAGGTTCAGAAGAGGAGGCTCTATGACATCACCAACGTGCTGGAGGGCGTGCATCTCATCAAGAAGAAGTCGAAGAACAACATCCAGTGGATGTACGTACCGCTGCACCAGATCAGGGGAGCAGGCGAGGGTTTTTGTAAAGGGCGGGATTGCCGGTGTCCCTAAGATAAGGGGGTAAATACAGGCAAAGGGGCCTCAGGGAGGTATGCTAGGCCTGTAACCCAGAGGTTGGTGGGTAGTGCCTGCGCTGAATGTACAGTAAATGCAGCCTTTTGATATGGCTTGACCCTTAACTGGAAGTAGAGGTGAACTGCACATGTACCAGAGCTGTAATATTAAGAGCGCCTAAGCTTAGGGCACCAGTGAGCGGCTGTGTGGGTGTTGGTTGGTTGGTCTGTTTATTTTTAGGACGGGAGTGCGTAGCTTATCGGCCGTTTCTCACATTGACTTGCGACGTGCGTGCACAGTGCCCTCAGTTATATCATGTGCGGCATAGCTGTGTCGAGGAACCATCCGATGCTGCTCTGCACCTGTGCACACAGGAAGTCCCTCTGCTTGCATTTTCTGCAAGTTTTTTTTAAAAAATAAAAATTTCCCCCTTTTTCTTCCTGTTCGCTGTAAGGGTGCCAAGCCATGTGATGAGTGTGCAAGCGTGAAGCTGCGTTGCTACGTGTCGATCGTGCCTGACCGCGTGAGCACGTGGCCTGCAGATAGCACTCATTTTCTGATGGTAATCTGTACCAGGCTTACCAAAAAAAAAAAGAGCACCATTTATGGAAATGGAGCAGGGGGGGGGTTTGCAGGGAATTCTATCACCATAGCAGCCAAAAACCAATATAAATGGTCTACATGCTCTCTGGCGCAAAAATACAGCTGTTAAGGAATTTTGCCTTCATAGTTTCTGACATGCAGGACAATATTTAAATCTTGGATCTTGGCAGACTGTCTACTGTCTACTTCCTCAAGCTGTATGTAGGGATAATGTTAAACTTGTCATCAGCATTTCTGCTTTTTCATGCGCATGCTGACTGTCTGTGTGGTCTGGGCTCCAGGGGGTGTAACTTGGCGGAGGTGGGAGGAGCCTTGACCCAAAAGCAGTCTCTGAGCAGCGAAGTTGCCCGGTTGGTCCAGGAGGAGCGCAGGCTCGACGAATTGATCCAGAGCTGTACCCAGGATGTCAAGCTGATGACCGAGTCATCGAGTGGTCAGAAATATCCTTTCATGCCAGGTCAAAGGCATTTCTTTGAACAATGGACTCTAATCCTGGTTTGTTTTAGTTTTTGGATTTAAAAAACGATTTAATCATGCAGATGTGTTGAGACGAGCCGTTTGTCCCTTGATTGAAGCATATGACCTAATTCTTTGCAGAAATGAGCAATCAGGTTCACGTTTCACGCAATCACGTTTTTACCTGCAGCTACTCTGACTGTTCTGTTGCTGTTGCCCTTTGTGGGGTGAACCTTCTGCGTTGGTGTACCCACGCTATTTTTGGCTTGATCCTTAACCTCCCTCACGTTTGCGTATGTGACCTATCAAGACCTGCGACGGGACCGTAGCCTGCGGGATCAGACGGTCATCGTGGTCCGAGCGCCCTCTGAGACCAAACTGGAGGTGCCAGACCCTCAGGAGGTTAGCTGCCCCCTGCACCAGCATGGCTGTGCTTTGAATGCAACACACAGAGGATGCTGGGATGTCCTGGCTTTGTTTTGACACACTTGTGCATTTTACCGGAATCTTGGGTTTTCAGCTGGTAAAATGCAACCAAATGCAGTACTGTGCAAAAGTCATAAGCTGCCATTAGATTTGTGTTGGCGATGGTATAATGACCATATATGATTTTCATTCTCTTTAAGATACAAACAGAACTTCAAGAAATATGTACACAAAATCTAAAAAAAACAAAAAAAACAAAATGGCTTCTATGGGCAAAAGTCAGTGTTTAGTGTGACCTCCCATGGCACTAAGCAGATCTTAAACTCTTCTGGGGAGACTTTCCTGAAGTTTTCTGGTCATCTTCTGGTTCCATTCAGGTTTGGGAGTGCCAGGTTCCTGCTATTGGTCAAGTATAAGGGGAAGTCGCATGACTTTTTAATACTGCATACAAATGTCTTGTTTTCTGGTTGTCTTCTAATAGACAGGAATAATTCATATATGGTCATTATACCATTGCTTAATGGTGGCTTATGACTTGCACAGTACTGTATATCTAAACCCCAGAAACACGATGTGCCCAGCACAGAGCATTGTTTTGAAAGTTCGGTTGGTGGTTTTGTTGTTATTACGGCAAAGTAGACATTAAAACTCTCCAATCGGAATGTGAGTGTCTGTATGACTTTTAGTTTTTATCTTTTGGTTCAGTTCCAAACATGTTGTGATTGCTAAGCAAACCAGGAATGAAACATCAGTGGTTGTCTGACAGGCAAGAGATGTTGAACTGGTTTTTTCTTTCTTTTTTTTTTTTTTTCTTCAACTTATCTAATCTTCAAAAATGTTTTGTTCCTTTACAGGGGTTACAGGTCCACCTCACCAGTACGAAGGGGCCTATCGACGTCTTCCTCTGTCCTGACGAGAACACGCCCGACAGTCCGGTGAAAACGGAGGAGCCGGGCTTGAATGGAAACTCCTCGCCTTTTGTGAAGGTTTTGGAAGGTGGGTTTACAGTGATGGGCCATTGTAGGCCCAATTGAATTCCATTTAAATGATGTTCTCTCTCTCTCCTGTGTGTTAAGGAATTTTTTAATGAGTGGTATGTTTGTGAAAAGGTACGAAGGCTTTCACCATGTGTACAAAATACCACATATTGTGCTTTTTAATGTGCCTTGCACTATATTAAAATCATCTTGAAGTCTTTCTTTTGCCCCGAGCCATCAAGGGAACATGTCTGGATTGTGAGCAGAACTATTTATTTATTTGGATCATGTTGTATTTCACCACTTCTATGGAATGGTGTTTATTTCAAGAAGGCTCAACATAATGAATTGTAGAATTTGTTGGAAAATTGTGGTGGTTGTTGCAGCCTTTTGTAGTGGTGTTGGAAGTGGTCTGAAAGTTCAGCAACCAAACATCTACCCTCCTACTTAAATCTTATAGCAGATTTTTCACAACAAAACCTAAAACTGTCATCTTGATTTTAATTAACCTCATTAATTCATAGCGTGATAATTGTAGTTCCAGTGGTACTGTTCTGGTGTTGTGTGCAACGGCCTAGATTTGCCGAAAAAGCTGCCACACTGAGTTTCACTCTGACTATTCCTCCCCCCCAGACCGTGGATCTGGCCCTGCGGTGACGGTCACCAGCCTGTCTCCCATCACGTCTCCCTTCACCAGCCTCCTGCAGCAGACGGAGGATCAGATCGCCTACGGCGAGGCGCCGCTCAGCGGCCTGGGCTCCCCGCCTCTCCCCCTCGGCGAGGACTACCTCATGAGCCTCGCCGAGGGTGAGGGCATCAGCGACCTCTTTGATGACCTCGACAGGCTGCCCAATCTGGACGACCTCCTGTGCAACTGACCGCGTTTCAGACCTTGACTTGTGGAAGTAACCAATCCAGGGACGGTTCGTGATCTTCCTGAAATAACTGGTGGGTTAGGAGTCGGTATTGTGCAGGGTTTTTCACCCCCCCCCCCCCCTTTTTTTTTTTTTTTCTTTTTTTTTTTCCCTCCCCCAATTGCACCCTTTTTGGTGGCATCTCGGAGCGGTTTCCATGGGAACACTGGGAATTTTTTTTTAAAATTTTGCCCCTCTCCCTCTAGTCCTTAACTCCCACGTTTCCTTGTCTTCTTGCAACCTCGGGGAGACCTGGAAGTTAGAGTTGATTCCGCGTTGCGGAATACCTGACCATGGACATGATCTCCATGGCGATAGCCCCAGAAAATGGTGGGGAGTTCCCACGTGGAATTGTGCAGCGGTGCCACAGCTCATGCTGCTGTTTGTTTCATTTATCTCGATGTTATTGAGACCTACTCGAGATTCACACTAGTCCTCAGTAGTCTGCACATGCTGCAGGTTTATATGCTCTCTTTGACCCACAGTCTGCTGCCTTACTATCTTCAGTATTCGCTGATGGTTAAACACTCTGGGATGGATTCGTGTGACGACGTGAAGTGGAATCTCCACTTTAGTCCTTTAGTCTAAAGGATGGATCAAGGCGCAAAACCACCACGTTTGTTTTCCTGGAGTCCGGACGTGCACCTACATCGGGCTCTCTAGCTGATGAGACTAGAAACAGGGCCTGGACCAGTTGTGGGGTTTGTTTCACCTAGCACTTTACATCTCCCGTCCTGGACGTATGGTTAAAGCCGCCATCCTGTCGGACAGAGCCGTTTTTGGGCGCGGTTGTTTTTATGGAATTAACTGTGATCCCTTAGCCTTCATCAGAGCTGGCATGTTGGAAGGATAGGATGACCTGCGATGACGCTCTCTACCCCAGCAGCTCAAAACGCACGCTTCCGCCCTCCTCTTCTCCAGTCAGCTTGTCTGTTTGCAGCTTCACCGTGACAAGGCACACAAGTGCAGATTGTGTGCTCTCAAAATGTGTGATCGTCGCCTCGTGGTCCTGGGGAAGAAGCCCCCAGTGTAACGGGCGTGGTACTCCGACCCGGTGTAAGCAGTTGCCTGGCCGTTCCGTTGCTGATTGTGCCCTTAAACCCCTCTTCACGCCACGGCCAAAGAGCGTGCGCGCGTGTGTGTTTGTGTGTGTGTGTGTGCGTGAGAGACGGTAGGCTGATTGTATTTAAATGCGGCAAAATTGTTTGCATCAAAGGTTCAGAGCAAATGTCTGACATCCAATCAGGCAGAGCCCCTGGTCTGACATGTAGGTTTTTTGAGGATTTAAATCACTTTGAATTGTATCAGTTTTATTTCTAATATCTGTTAAAAAAAATAAAAAATAAAAATAAATAAATAATAATAATCTTGATATATATATAATATAATAATCAGCTTTCATTACTGGTATTAGGACAAACAAACAAACTTCTGATTGGTTCACCCCTGGCACTAGGTACTAGAGACTACCTACCTCCTAACCTAGGTGTTTATTTTATAATGTTGAATATGTATTTTCAGATCCTGTGTCCTTAAATTCAGACCCCCTTGATCATTGTCACGTCAGTTGTCTGCTTATGTGGCCAAATTGAAAGTAAGTCCCAGTATGTCAAACCAGCCAAAGTCACATGATTTCTTGCTGCTTCCGGAATGACGGTGGTGTTTAAGCATTTTAACTGCAGAGGCATTTGGGGCAAAATGTTTCGTTTGAGGTTTTAATCTTTAAAAGTTAAATGTTAAATTTGTTGAAAAAAAGTTTAGTAACCCCCCCCCCCCCCATCGTGTAATACTCTTTTCCGCCACATGGTGGCAGTGGTTCAGTGCTTGATGCTGAAGACTGCCGTCCTTTCCTGTACCTTCACCGGTTATGCATTTGGAGGAGAATGCAAGTGTTAACATTTTAGACAATGACCATGAACAAAAACCTAGACACGCAATATTAGTCTTTCAAAATGTAATTTGCCTATTTGATTAAAAGAGTTTGGGTACCTGAGCGTTGATGCCAGCTGCTTGTGCAGTCTGGCTTGCCACTTGCCATGCGAGGGTTCTGAAATGCGGAAGTACTGGCTCCTCCTGCTCTGCGTGGATACCAGCTTCCTTGCCTTATGTATGTAAAGCAAAGCTTTTAGGGTGTGCTCGGTTATATCCCATTTTCATTGTTTGCTTGAGAGATGAAATGGTTCATTTCCATGAGTTGTTTAAAAAGGGCAACTCGAGCACAGCAGGATGGTACAGGAGACTAAAGTATTTTGGACATCAATTTTATTCTCCCCATAATGGTTAGAGTTCATGGTGTCTCTACATGTTGGTCTTCTGTGGATGTCCATTAATTAGTCATACACTATCAATGTGACTGGAATTTGAGGCTCCACTGCTTGTTAATCTATTAATCCAACCATAAAGGACTCTCACCTGCTTCTTGCCTCATTCAGGGCTGTGTGTGTTCCCTGTGTGTGGCTCCTAATACACGGTTTGCAGTGGGGCTCACTGAACGTGCAGCTTGTGTTCAAATAATTCATTTAGATTGGGCTTTGAAGTTCTTTGTAACTGAGTTTTCATTGTCCTTTTTTTTGTATGTTATTTTTTCCATCAGTGTAGTAAATTAAGGTGTGTATCTTTTATTGGAATTCTGCAATTCAAAAATGTTGAGTGACATTGTGAAAACGACAGCATCATGAAGGAATTGTGGTGGAACTACATAATACCAAAGTTCCACAGTCCCCTGCAGGTCCTATGTGGAGGAACCGTTCAGATTTAGTTCTTACTCCTTTAGACTTTCAAAAACAATTTTCAATATCTTAAATGTTCAGCTTTGAAAACTTGAGAAAAAGTGGATCTACCAGAACTGATGGAGAATTTTCTTTTGTATTTATTTAACGTAAATAACCTAATATAACTATTTAATGTACTAACTTTGAATTTCAGTTTCAGATTTATTTTTTTTTACTGTTCCCTCCTCCATTTGTCTAGTGTTTTGTTTTTTGATCGCACAATTAATGTTTAAACAAAATCCCCCAGTAGGAATGCAAAACAGTAGATGTTTGTTAAATGCTAAGTACAGCTTGCTGTTCTTAATGTGCTCTCCATTTTATACATGAGCATGAAAGTGACTGTGTGCTGTGGGTTCCTGTAAAATATTAGGCTTTAAATTTGTCTTCTCATGAATTAGTTTTCAGTATGTGATTTGACAGCTTTGATATAAAAAAAAAAAAAGTATGTAAATGTCTTAACTGGGATGCTGTAGAAGCTATGGAGTCTTCTAAAAGTTTGAAAATGATCCAGTGGAATAAAAGCAATAATGCACAAAAGGATGGGTTGATTGTCACCACACCTCAGAATAGAAACTAGAGCTGGTACAAAGTATTTTACTAGCAATAAATGCCAGTGTGATTCAACATATGACACTTTGTTCCTGTGTAATCCTGCTTGTTTGGCTGAGGTTAGCAGATTAGACAGACTGTTGGGAAGAGTGAGTCTTCCTCAGTTCCTGAGAGGCTCGGAGGAGACCTGGATTACTACAATGTACACACGGCAGTAGGCTCAGTGTAGAGCTACATAACACTGCTGTATCCAGTAAACACGGCAGTAGGCTCAGTGTAGAGCTACATAACACTGCTGTATCCAGTAAACACGGCAGTAGGCTCAGTGTAGAGCTACATAACACTGCTGTATCCAGTAAACACGGCAGTAGGCTCAGTGTAGAGCTACATAACACTGCTGTATCCAGTAAGCACGGCAGTAGGATCAGTGTAGAGCTACGCGACACTGCTGTATCCAGTAAACACGGCAGTAGGCTCAGTGTAGAGCTACATAACACTGCTGTATCCAGTAAACACGGCAGTAGGCTCAGTGTAGAGCTACATAACACTGCTGTATCCAGTAAACACGGCAGTAGGCTCAGTGTAGAGCTACATAACACTGCTGTATCCAGTAAGCACGGCAGTAGGATCAGTGTAGAGCTACGCGACACTGCTGTATCCAGTAAACACGGCAGTAGGCTCAGTGTAGAGCTACATAACACTGCTGTATCCAGTAAACACGGCAGTAGGCTCAGTGTAGAGCTACATAACACTGCTGTATCCAGTAAACACGGCAGTAGGCTCAGTGTAGAGCTACATAACACTGCTGTATCCAGTACACACGGCAGTAGGCTCAGTGTAGAGCTACATAACACTGCTGTATCCAGTAAACACGGCAGTAGGCTCAGTGTAGAGCTACATAACACTGCTGTATCCAGTAAACACGGCTGTAGGATCAGTGTAGAGCTACATAACACTGCTGTATCCAGTAAACACGGCAGTAGGATCAGTGTAGAGCTACATAACACTGCTGTATCCAGTACACACGGCAGTAGGATCAGTGTAGAGCTACATAACACTGCTGTATCCAGTAAACACGGCAGTAGGATCAGTGTAGAGCTACATAACACTGCTGTATCCAGTAAACACGGCAGTAGGCTCAGTGTAGAGCTACATAACACTGCTGTATCCAGTAAACACGGCAGTAGGCTCAGTGTAGAGCTACATAACACTGCTGTATCCAGTACACACGGCAGTAGGATCAGTAGAGCTACATAACACTGCTGTATCCAGTAAACACGGCAGTAGGCTCAGTGTAGAGCTACATAACACTGCTGTATCCAGTAAACACGGCAGTAGGCTCAGTGTAGAGCTACATAACACTGCTGTATCCAGTAAACACGGCAGTAGGATCAGTGTAGAGCTACATAACACTGCTGTATCCAGTAAACACGGCAGTAGGATCAGTGTAGAGCTACGCGACACTGCTCTCTCCAGTACATGGCCTATGCTCTGTCAGAAACTGGAGAGTGTGGAGGTCCTATTGCTTCTGGTCAAACCTAAAGATCTAATAAAGAATAGAACCATTAATCACAAATGCAGTTTCTAATACACACTGGACTGGTTATTTGAAAGCCTATGGTCCTTTATCTGTTGAAGGTGTCTAGATCTAGTGCAATAAGCTATATACCAGCTGTCTTCAATACTGGCAGGGTTGGTTAATGTGCCCTATAGGAGTGTTGAGAGAGACTGCCAGTTTCTTCTGATCCTGCAGGTTAAACAATATTTAAAAAGCTATGAAATATTGTTTGGAAACTGAGGAAGAAACCATCCACTGCTAGACAGAAGCAGGTGTAGGTCTATATCACACTGCTATCAGGTCTACTGGACAGAGGCAGGACAAATGGGATAAAATGTAGATCTGCATAGCATTAGTGTCTCCAAAATAGAAGATCTGAACCAAAAAAATGAGCTCTGACATTGTTTGGAAATTGAGGGACCAACCATCTTATCTGTTGCCAGCTGGTATTAGTAGTCAACAAATGTTAATTCTTTACTAAAACGGGGCTTTCAGCTTGCCCTGTAGAATCACTGACGCACCTTTGGTGCCGACCATGCAAACAGTTACAGCGAAAATATGTGCTTGGTATGGTGGTCTTGGTAAAACCTCAGTAAATTTAATTGATTAAATAATTTAAAATATAATAGGTGTGTAAGAGCTTAAAGGTTAAGATTCTGAGTACACGCTGAGCCACTCTTGAATGAACCTATGAAGAATTTGGGTAAGCACAGAAGCATTATTTTAAACAACTTGATAAAATTGAAAATATAAAAAGCAACAAAACAAATATTAGCAATTGTTTTGCTTTTACACAAAAAATGTATAACATCATCTCATGATGATCAAGATGAAAACATTGATCCTTATTCAAACACCCTCCTCTGTTTACACTTGGGTATTTAAAACAAAATGATCACTCAAACCACTTCAGGTGATCTGAGATGCATTATACCCTGTATCCTGTTTACTCTTATTTAATAAGTTACACTTATTTCATATAATTTCATGTGACTTGCGTCTGGACCACACGCATATACATTATGTAGTCTAATGTGTCTCATTAGCCAGACTGAAATTCTCTATAGTGCAAAAATAAATAAATAAATAATGATAACGCTATAGAACACAAAATATGCAAATTTGCTTATACCACTTGACAACCTCCTGTGGTGCTCCAGCTTTGGCATTTCCGCTTTGAGGTTGGTTCTGTATGGTTGTATTGTGTGAGGCGTGGTGGGTCTGGCTAAATAAGGCTAGGCGAGATGGAGGTGTTTACACTTATTACTTCTGGCTTAAACGCCTCTCATATCAACTCCTGAAGTGGAATGTGCAATTGGATTTAAATGCATCTTGAGTGCGTTTTTGCGGATTTTCCCTATTCAGATATAATCATGATACTTAATGGCTAAATGTAAACGGTATTAGAGATAAGATTTGAACCCCAGGAATAACATACAAATTTCAATAACATACAAAGAATTTTTCCAAGCAAAGTATTGGTTTGATCAAAAGAAAGATTTGTTCAGGATTGTGTGAATTACCTAACAAAAGTACAATCTAAACACATTTAAATTCACTGCTGTAAGCAGTGATATTAATTGGTTTTACATCAAATTCAAGTTCTTCCTCTGCTAGCAGGCTGTCTTCTGACAGACCCATGGATTAAAATTGGCTTTCCATTATCTAAGTAACATCTGGTCCACAGTTTGTGACACAGGAGACCCTAAATACAAGCCCTGTATTACAAGTTCCTGATATTGATCTTGTTCATTCAGCCGTAGTGCTGCATTCCAGACATTTTATTAAGCTTAATCTAGTGCTTACCACAATATTACTATACTACCTACTCTACACACTTTATGCTTTATACTACCCCCTCTATATCACTATACTACCTTCTCTATTACTTTACTACCTTCTCTATTACTATACTACCTTCTCTACTATATTACTGTATTCCCTTCTCTATTATGTTACTATACTACCCCCGTACTATATTACTATATTATCTCCTCTGCTATATTACTATACTACCTTCTCTACTATATTACTATACTACCTTCTCTATTACTATACTACTCCCTCTACTATATTACTATACTCCCTTCTCTATTACATTACTATCCCCTCTACTATATTACTATACTCCCTTCTCTATTACTATACTACTTCCTCTACTATATTACTATACTACTCCTACTATATTACTATACTACCTACTCTACTATATTACTATACTCCCTTCTCTATTACATTACTATCCCCTCTACTATATTACTATACTCCCTTCTCTATTACTATACTACTTCCTCTACTATATTACTATACTACTCCTACTATATTACTATACTACCTACTGTACTATATTACTATACTCCCTTCTCTATTACATTACTATCCCCTCTACTATATTACTATACTCCCTTCTCTATTACTATACTACTTCCTCTACTATATTACTATACTACTCCTACTATATTACTATACTACCTACTCTACTATATTACTATACTCCCTTCTCTATTACATTACTATCCCCTCTACTATATTACTATACTACTCCCTCTACTCACTTGTCACCTAACACACACACACACACACACACACACACACACACACACACACACACACACACAACCCCATACAGCAAGCATACACTGTGCTTACTTTGTCCAGCTAAGGAAACAGACAGCGAAAGCGTTACAATACCAGAAGCAGCAAAGCCAGTAATACAGTAGTGCTTTTCTCTCCTCCTATCCTGAGGACTACGTGAAACTGAGCTTTATACGCTAAACGGCCGCGGAAACTGTCCCCACACGTAAAGTAGTAGCTGCAGTTGTAGTCTGTCACAATAAGAACCTCCTGAATATGCCAGTCATGGTCATAGGTCTGTTTAGGAGGCAGATGAGGACTAGTATCATAGTGCCCTGATGCTCTTCTCTGTCCTGTGACCCATGGCTGTCTGCCATGTAATACTCGCAGGTTGAGTCCCTGCTAATGCTGAGGATCTGCAGTTCAGGCACAGCCAGCAATGTTGAGAAAGTACACAGTGTGGAGGCTGCTGGAACACTTTCCGAAATAGGAAAAATTTTGCCTTAACGGAACATAAAAGGGACATATATTCATGTTTTTAGACAGTGTATTAGAGCTTTCTGGGATTTAAAAAAAAGTTTCTATGTTTAAAGACACATTTCAGGTACAATTAAAATATTTTTTACTGTTGTTGCAATTTTAAAATTTCTTGTCCTGTGTGGAGACAGAACAAATCTTTGTTTGGATAATATAAAAATTATAGTATTTTTATAGTTTAATTTTTATAGTATAAAAATTAAAGATTTATCTTTTTTGGCCAAAAAGTGCATTCAAATTCTTGGTCTGGAGCTCTTCCTACTCTGGAAAAGCTGACTTACGATCTATATCACCAAACAGACAAATTATGGAAACTTCAGGGCCCCTTGTGGACTTATGTCAGTGACATTTCTTGAAGTTGGTTATGTGTCCATTGAACTTTGTGAGACTGAATGTGTGTGATCATCAGTGTTGATCAGAATGCAATAAAAAGATGGTCTTCTTTTTCACACACTGTGCTCAGTGGCCAGTCAGTCATTCATTCAAGCTCTGTTGCTTTGGCATTTTTGACTTGCCCTGTCTCTGACCCTTGCATGTGACTTTATTTATTTAAATTATCATTAATTGTATAGCATAGGGAAGCATTTTGTAGAGTATAGAATAGAGAAGTGTTTTGTGGAGTATAGCATAGTGTAGAGAAGCATTTTGTAGAATATATCATATAGAAGTATTTGTGGAATGTAGCATAGAGAATTGTTTTTGTAGATAATGTTTTATATAGAGTAGACATGTGTAGAGTATAGCATAGAGATGTCTTTGAATGGTTGGTCAGAAAGGCTGTGTGAGGTCCTTGTAATCATTGAGGCATAGTACAAGTCAAGCTTGAAGTGAAATTAAATACAAGTTCTTACTTTGTTGGTCTTTGTTGGCCTTTGCTGATCCTTGTGCAGGGACTCAGTTTCACAAAGCGAATGACAATGTCTGACAAGGTAGGTTTTATAGGGTTGCTTTCCTTGGAGGCAAGCTGGTGCTTGGGAGGTGAAATGACTAAACTTGTTCAGAGTTTCTGTCTGAAAACAGAAATGTATGAACTTAATTTGCAAAACCAAGGTTGTAGAACAACCCAACAGACTAAAGCTTTTTAGGAAATGTGCAAAGTCACAAGGCATCTAATCTTTCACAGCTTCTACTGGAACATGATCAAGGATTCACTGGACATTTCTGTCTGAAAACATACAGCAGAAGAGTGGTCCTCAGTATCTTTCTAAAAGTGGTAATTATGTGAGAAATTTGATCAGTCAGTCGAGACACGTTTAAAATGACGGCTGTAAACTCTTTTTGAACGCTATGTGTTTTGGCTAGTAATGGAGAGGGAAATGAAACAAAACATTTGAAGCAGTTGTGTCAAAAATGTTTTGAGGTTTCAAAACATTTGAGACCTACTGGTCATTCTTTTTTAACTTGTTCATTCTGATTATATAGTTCTTAGTTTTTTCTACATCTGTTTTAACACTTATACTCATTAAAATATATAATTGAACTAAAAGAGTGGAAGGAGTATGTCTGGTTTCAAGTGTTTGACTCTAAGGTACAAAAGGCTGTATGTTGGATGGCTCATGATTGTAAAGGTGTATTTAAAAGCTAATTATGATGGGCACTGATTGTTTTCATGTAACTGCAAATTAGATTCTAAATTTGTGGTTCACATTTGCCAGACAATTACAAGTAAACTGACACTGTTCAAACTCAATTACTAGTAGCTTACTTCTTACAGTGTTGATAATGATGATTTTGCAGGTTGTTGCAATATTATGCTTACATGTATATGATATTTGATCTAAAGTGAGTCTGACCCTATGTTTGTAGGCTCTATACCTGGTTCACAATCAGACTAAACTTTAATTAACAAGGGCCATAGACTCTAACCATAACAAAAATGTGTTATAATTTAAATGTATATACAAATTTCTTTTTTTTTTTTCAGACATGAAGCTTTATACAGCTCAATAGGAATGCAACTATATGAAATTACAAGGAACAGTAGAGCAATAAAAGGACCAATCACAAGGTGTTTTCTAAGTATGGTGGCTCCGATCAATGCAGAAAGTCTGAGCAGAGAGACGTGGAAAAAAAGACGCTAGCAAACCTAGTAAAACGATTTTAATGGTTGGAGAAATAGGATCAGGGAAGTCCACTCTCATCAATGCCATGGTCGACTACATGCTGGGTGTGCAGTGTATTAACAGAATGTGGTGTGAGATCACAGAGACAAAAGAAAACCAAGCCGAATCTCAGACAAATGCAGTCACTGTGTGCGATGTGTTTGCTGATCAGAGTCCGTTCTCTCTCACTGTCTTTGACACTCCTGGATACGGAAGCACAAAAGGTCCTGAGGGTGATTTAAATACAAATAAAACTTTACATGAATTATTTAGATGAAAACACGTTGAAGAAATTGATGCTGTGTACCTTGTATTATCATCACGCACCACTCGACTTAGACAGACAGCTGCATATTTTTGATGCAGTTCTCTCATTGTTTGGTAAGGATTTGAAGTGAAACATTGTTCTGCTGATCACGCATTCACCAAAAAGGCCTAAAAGTGTGATTAGGGCCATCAAGCAGTCCAAAGTCAGTTGTGCTAAGACACATAAGGGAGAGCCTGTGTACTTCACATTTGACAACTCTCACTGTGAAACCTTCAATGAAAAAAAAAAATCAGGAGGAGGAAACAGAACAAATATCACATTACAGAGTAGCACTGGATCTGCTCAACACAAGTATATTGAACTTCTTCACGTTTCTGAATGACAGCATTTCTGTGAGCTTACGGATGGCTAAGTGTGCTGAAAAACCGCATCCAACTGCTGGCGTCCTTATGCAACTTAAAAGCTCAAATCATACTTCTGGAGCTCAAAACAAAGGAACTTGAACAAACCAAAGCAGCTCTGCTGCAGAAACAGAAAAAAAAAAAGTTATGGATATGTGACTGTGAATGTGAAGTTGATGAGCCCTACAAAATAAAAGTCCCTATAAACTCTGGGCGGTGGCACATGAGTAAAGAGGCGACTTGCTGCAGCGTGTGCGAGGAGAACTGTCATTACCCAGGATGCTGGTGGGTCAGAAACCTTAAATGGTGCGGCGTCATGAACGAGGGAAAATGTACAGTGTGCACTAGACGGTGTGACCACACTGACCATGCTAAAAAGGGAAAAATCTATGAGATAAAGACCAGGAAGGTCAAGAGGTCTTTTGAATATCTGAAAAACAAATATGAGAAGCAATACGCTGAAGAAGAGAAGTTGATCATCATACTTGAGAATGAAATAAAAGTAAAAGAAAACAATAAAACCAGGCTGGTGGATGAATGTTGAGTGTGTTGTCATTCTAGAGGAGATTGCCTTAAAAACTGACTCTGCGTCTACTCTTCAGCATCTGGACTTCCTGATTGAAAAAGTGAAGAAAACAGAAAGACCTGAAAGAGTACCCAAACTTGAACAACTGAAGAATAGTGCTTAAACACTGCAGGAGACAGACAGTTGTACTATGCATCTAGGGACATTGTTCATGAATAGATATTTTGTGTATTGATATATAAATCCTTATATATCAGTTTATGGTGAATTAATAAGATTTGTCATTATCTCTATTTACAGAATAAATGTATACTAAAAGCATCTGGCTAACACCTGACCTTTGTTCAAAACCAGGTCATTCATTAAAGACTAATTTCAGTAAAGGTTTACACAGGGTACATAGTGGTGTCAGCAACTTACAACTGACCGTGACATAAATGATAGCCTATTATGCATAACTATAGAGCAGGCATAACTAATAGGTAATACATTAATGACATTAGTATGTGTATAACACATACAAAGATCAACTGAAAGGAGCTGCCTTCCAGAAAAAATATAAGGTCTGCTTCTACAAATTCACGCTGTATCAATGTGTGATGTGGCCCTGAAGTTGTGCGAAATAATAGCAACAGTAACCAAACTGGATGCCAAATACAACAACTGCATGCAGAAGTGGACTGGACTTCCCAGGTGCCCCCAAACAGAGATGCTGCTCTTTTTGGAAGAAATGCACTGCAGACACCACTGAAGAACATCTCAGTTAGGTGTCAGTTAGATTGGTGCTGGAACTAAGACCGTAGGCTCCCACAAGCTTGGTGAGCTTGTTAACCAAACGCCCCTCGAGAGACATTAGTTTCACATCGGCAAATGTCAAAAAAGTCCTAAAAGATGTTTCCGTAGAAGCAGAATGGAGCAGTTTTTAGCTCTGACAGAGCTGTTGCCAGATGGACAGTTGAAAATTTGAAGACATTCTCAACATTTGGCAGATAGTCTTATCCAGCACTCTCAAATGCTCATAACCTTAGTAGTGTAGGTAGTGTTAGTGTTAGCTCTACCTGCTCTAGTTTAAAAAAAGTTAAAATGTGAATTTCAGGGTTTTTTTAAATATTTTTTCATATGTATACAAATATTTTTGCTGAATGCCAAGTACATCTTTGTTTTTAATGTGTGCCCCTTTTTTAAATGACCATGAATGTGATCTTGTGCTGTGGGTTCCTGTAAAGTATTTGTCTTTAAAAGTAAGTTTTCAATATGTTTTAATTTTGATGTTAAAATGTACATAAGTGGAACTGGGACTTGATAGAAGCCATGAAGTATGTTTTGTTCCTCTTCTAAAAGTTTGCAAATGCTCCAGAATAAAAGCAACAATGTGCAAACAATCCTTTTTTATAATTATATAGATACGTACACCCACAGAATGCTTTAAGTGCATCGAAAAAACAGTTCCTTTAACCTGGAAGTAATTAACTAATTCAATGCCAGTTTTCAGCCACAGATTGGAGTGTATTGTGACTGCAATATGACACTTCATATTTCCATGTAATGCTTTTTAGAGATATGACTGCACAAAGCAGAGTTTAACAGGTTGGACAAACTGCATGTGATCTGTAGGAGTACAGAGAGCAGTCAGGTCAGTGTAGATCTACACAACACTGCTGTCTCCGGTACGCACAGCAGTTGGGTCAGTGTAGATCTACACAACACTGCTGTCTGCAATTCTGGCAGGATTCATTATTGAAAGTTTACTCATTTAGCCCTATATAACTTTCCATCATTGACAATTTATTTGGACAGGGCCTATTTCTGGTGGTGTTAACCAGAGTTAAAATCTAAGATGAGAATCAAAAAATGAGCTCTGAGATATAAATGGATAGAAGACAAACTACGAAACTTAATTATCAATTGTTATCAATTACCGCAACCTGTGAACATGTGAGAACAGAGGCCATGTGGCACCTTTGCACAGGTTTAGAAAAGGAGCTCAGCAAATGAGATTATTCAGGATGTTAAGGCCCTAGTAGTACCCTAGTACACCTGTATTGCACTGGGTCAACACTAATGACCTTGACCCTGACTCTGGAGGGCCAAACATCTGCATGTCATGAAAGCTGTGTTTACAGGTGAATAGTGCACTTCATGCACGGCTGTTACTACAGCAGATCTAAAGGTAAGAAGATGTTAAAATCTCACAAAAGAGTCTGAGGATATGCAGAATCCAAGCAAAGTGTAAGTATAAATAGGTCATGTACAAAGTAGTACATATAAAGAATATCTTTTTACTTGATCATACAATGTTTACTAATGTTTTAAGTGGAAGCAAGAAAGACATCTTAGGACATTTCTATACTTTGGAGCATGATCAAATGCTTCTAGCTCTGATTTAGGTCAGATTCAGAAGGCTGTGCAATTAGGCATCAACAGTGTGCTGCCTGCAATATTTATGTGACTCATATGACTGGACTATATATATATATATATATATATATATATATATATATATATATATATATATATATATATATTTTTTTTTTTTTTTTTTTTTTTTTTACATAAACCTTCTATCAGTGCATTTGTAATGGCTTCCCGGAACCCATTATTTAATTGTCCCTAAAAAAGATACTATCACTCGCAATTGATTCAACAAAATGCATCATCACGTAACCTCATTGCACACAGAGCTTATAAAATGAGATCCCCATATTTCTAATTCATTATGGTGATGTAGCTATTAGGACCCAATCTGCAATACATTATAATAAATTAACAGACCTAACCCCACTCCATACTGAATTTCTATAGGCAATACAATAGTGTGTATACTGCAGATTAGTCCATAGAAAGGCATTGTTCTGATAGGTCATAACTCTGTTCTGGCTAAGATTTATAGATGGTGTTGGCCGATCTCTGTGAATTATAGTGAGATTTTCCTTGAAGGGTAACCTTTAAAAGGGCTTTTCAATTAGGTGTGTCACAATGTCTGTTAATATTCTTAACACTGCCTTATCTATTGCCACATGAGAATATGTATTCAATAGAGACTATAAACAAAGTCCTTATAGGAAAATCTGTTAACTCGGTGGCCATCTTGAACATGTCTCTGAGCATTTGTTTCAAAACCAGCCTCTTGTATCTCTGAATAGGGAGAGACCGTGAAACTGGTAGCTGAAATATTGTTTCAAATACATCACAAAAAGGTTTTTCAGACTATTCCAGCTTATACACATGTACATATCTTTGCCACAAGAGACAAAGATTTGATGAGACCGAACATCAGAATACGATATGCATAGCTAGCTCTTTCACAGTTGCGCCTTTACTGACAAGGCAATTGGTTCTTTTTACAGAAGGTGGGACCTGCTGGGATACAGTCGCCATGTTGAGATTCAAGCTTTCCCATTCAGTTTTTAGCTAGTGGCCGGTCTCATCATATAGAATGTCTCTGATATGAAGCACTTGACAAGGGCACCTGCCCAATGTAAATGTGTCTCTCACTTGTTGGAGTTAGCCCTCAAAGGTAGCACATATACAGACAGTGATGTTTTTCTAATAATGCCGTAGTCCCTTCGTCATGCTGAGAAGGTCTAGGCTGGGATAGTCCAGCTACATAGTGAACATCATATATTTAATTTATCCGATTTCATGTCATTTTGTTAATAAACTAATACATTACGGAACCTTTCAAAATATCAGTAGAAGGGGCACATAGACACGTATACAGCAGTAAGTCCCTACAGCCAAACTAATGAGCAGATAGAAATATATAGTAATCAAGAATATGTATTGTAGCCTATATTAATAAGTCAGTGTATTTTTTAAATGTTACGTTTGGAAAGATTTTGGATGAACAGTTGCATATTTAAACTTCCCCATTATTAATAATCAAGTCTTGTAAAGTGATAGTGAGGATTTATTTCACTGGTTCTAACATTTTAAAATACTCAGCTCAGTGAAAGAGATAAATGTGATTCAGGATGTTAGTCTTTCTGCACCTTCAAAACCACAGAAATTCAAGACTTTCTCTAAATGTTTTTTCCCATCTAAGTGTGTTGGCGCTACATAAAAGGTAGTAAGTGTCTTGACCCAGTTGTCTGTTGGTTCTCACTGTGGAGAGATAGGTTTAAAAATAAAGTTAAATCTGAGGGTAGGTGTTGCATGTGGATTTATTTTTTATTTGAACTGTTTTATATTTATTTATTATAATGTAGCTACTGAGACGTGCGCTTTTGCATGCAAGTCGTAAAAACAATGTGTGGCTGTTTGACAGATCTAAATCAAAACAGAGCCGAGAAAAAAAAAACAACTGAGGTGTCATTTGTGTTTTTATGTTCTGCTTGGATTCCACATTCCCTCAGATTTTAATATGCCTTCTCCTCATTGGATTTACTATAGTGACGGCAGTGCCTGACCTGAGGTGCTTCATCTAACCGTAAAGACAGCCGTCATGGCCGACACACAGTCCCTCCAGGGGTAAGGTCATTACTTTCTTAAAACGTGATGACTCCAAGGCTGAGATTGCTACCATAAAAATAGGTTCACTACTTGCAATTCAGTTAAAACAATGCACTGTCACAGAACCTGATTTGCAATTTAATTTATGAAACTAGACCTTCATACTTTTGCATTATATCTGTTTAGGAATCTATGTATAGTTAATTATGTAAATTACCCCACATGCCTGCATGGCAGTTCCTGATGATCATAAACACTCCTTAGTGACCCAGTACTTTACATTAGACACAGTTCAGCACTAAAACTACTGTCTGCTCTTCCTCTTCATGCCCATCACTTCATGTTGGTTAATATTAGCTGAATCACAAATGTGTTTATTATCCATCATGTGTGAGTGTGAACAATGGATGAAAATATCTACAGATCAATATAAACTAAAGGACAGTTTTTAAAGAAATGACAATTTCTTGTTTTATACATTGGAAAAATAATAGGATATGCATGACTGGTTAATTTGCCATAGCTAGCAGGCTTTCAAGATATCTGTCATGTATAAATAAAGTTATAACAGCTGTACAAAACAATTCACCCAGTATTTGGCTTATCTGGTACTGTATATTAGCTGACTGCCATCTAACTTTAATGTTACACAAGATGCCAAAGATTTATTAGCTAGTTATTTCTTTCTGTTGATATGTGATTTGTATTATTTGAGTCTGACAATAATGAAAGTTTCACACTGCTAGCCAGCAAAACATGTCTCTTTTTATTGTGCATCTTGGTAATAACTAACAAACATAATTAGCTTGTTAACCTAGACTTTAGAAACAACATGGCAAGTCAAGGAATACTGTCAACTTTGCTCTCCAGGGTAAGACTACATGAACTAGTCCAACTATCCACACCACAGTTCTTACCCTTTTTTAAAATTAAAAAATAAAACAAATAATTGCAAACATTGAAATAATTCAGTAAGGTTGCCTTCTTGAAGGCAAAATCTATTTCAGTAATAATTGAAGACATCTCAAAGCACACAGGGCTGTAATCAGTTGACAAGTTCAAGTGCAGTAATGAAAACACTAAAATTTTGCAGCTCACTACTCAGAGCCCCAGAACTGTCTGTAGAGTCTAAAGAATCATCTATAGAATTGTATAAGTGCTTAGACCTTAATGTTCAGGGTGGAGCTGGCCCAAAACCGGCAAGTCCAAGTTATCCATTATTCAGCCTTTGAAGTGTTTCTTTTTTTCTTGATATCCACTCACTTGGTGCGCTCTATTGAATTTGGATTTAAATGAAACTGACTGCAAACGCCCATGACTAAATAACAATGGCAGGATATTTTATTTTAATTGTTCCAAAGATAAAACCTTTGTAATTGTTTATCAAAAATCACAGGCAGCAAGTAAAGATAATGATTACCTTAGCAAGAAAAACAGCATGTTCAGTAATTCACATGAATTAATTTTACTTGCATGTATGATTTTTATGTAGGCATGAAGAGACTTCACTGGTAAAACAACTACAAGGAATTACAAAAGAATCCATAAAAGGACCCATCACAAGATACATCCTAAATACCAGGAATTTAATTGGTGAAAAACTGAGAAGAGAGACATTTGGACAGCAAGACCCAAGCAAACCTCATAAAACCATATTACTGGTTGAAGAAACAGGAGCAGGGAAGTCCACCCTCATCAATGCCATTGTCAAGCACATGCTGAATGTCCAATGTAGTGACAGAATTTGGTGTGAGATCATATAGACAAAAGGAAACCAAACCAAATCTCAGACAAATGCAATCACTGTGTATGATGTGTTCATTGATCAGAGTCCATATTCTCTCTCACTATCATTGATACTCCTGGATATGGAAACAGAGAAAGCATTGACAATGATTTCAGAATAGCTGAAGCTTTACAGGAGCTATGTACATCTGGAGTTCAGGACATTGATGCAGTGTGTCTGGTGGTTCCATCAAGCACCAGTTGACTCACAGACAGCGGTATGTTTTTGATGCCGTGTTTGGTAAGGACGTGGAGAGGAACATATCTTACTCATCACCCATGCCTGCAACAAGCCTATAAATTCCATTAACGCAATCATGGAGTCCAAAGTGAGATATGCTAAGACTGAGAAGGAAGAGCCTGTGTGTTTTATCTGACAACTCTCACTGTGAATCCTGTAATGAGAAATATGAAGAGGACAATGAAAAAAGATTTAAAGAATATAAAGATGTACGGGATCTGCTCATTTCAAGCATGAATGCCTTCTTTGCTTTTCTGAATGAGTAAAACCATGAGCTTAAAGATGACTGAAATTTTCCTGAAAAAATGCAAACAACTGACAGCTTGCATCACCAGGTTAAAGGATCTAATCACAATGATGGAGCTTAGAAGAAATGGGATTAAACAGACCAGAGCAGCTTTGGAGGAACACAAGATCAAGAGGACAAGATAAACTTTGAATATGAGGTTGATGAGCTCTATAAAGAGAACGTTCCCGTACAACGAGGCCATGTGCTGCAGCGTGTGTAAGGAGAACTGTCATTACCCAGGATGCTGGTGAGTCAGAAACCTTAAATGGTGTGGCGTCATGGAGGAGGGGAAATGTACAGTGTGCACTGGAGGCTGTGACCTCACTGACCATGCTAAACAGGGAAAACTTTATAAGGCAAAATCAAGGAAGGTCAAGAAGACTTGGGAACCTCTGAAGGAGAAATTTGAGCAAGAGACCCATAAGAAAAAGAGTTTGATAAGCTTGAGAATGAAATGCAGGAAGGAGAAAGAGAGAATTCCGAGCTAGTGGAGAAGAGTTATCTATGTTTTATCATTTCAGAGGAGAATGCCTTAACATGGACTCGGCATCCACCTCCGGTATCTGAACTATCCGAGAGTGAAGGAAATGGCAAGGACTCGAGGAACCGAAGAGAGTAGGAAATGGGAACAAGGATCTCATGGCATAAGAAACAACATTTATAATATATTATAGACCTGATGAAAGTGGAAGTAAGTGGGATTCTTTGTTTTGATTTTTTTAAACCTTCACAAAGTTTTTGCTTTATGTTTGGATTATGTTCCTTTTGGGCTCCCTCTTTGGTAAAGTGTTAGCTAAGACGGAACAAGAAAAGGAACCAGAAACGATCATGTTTTATTTCCTTAACTCCCTACAGATTTCAGTAAAACACCCTGGGATTATTCATTTGAAAACAAAGTTGTATTTTATTTTGACCACAGTTTAGTCACGCAAAATATAAATTATGACTGGAATATGACTCTCCTCTGCTTGTTTTGCTTTAACGATGCCACTATGAAGGACTCACACTTGCCAGACTCTTCAATAACAGAGAGATTAATTTCCTCAGCCAACCCTTTTCAGTCTTATTTTAGTTACATTTCCATCTTCACTTAAACTGTCACCTCACTTTATTATAAAAAAAAAAGATCCTCACATATCAGAACTTTCATTTGAATGCTTTTAATTCTAACTTATCCTCCCTTTGAAACTTTTAATCTTTCAGTCTCATGTCTGCAGTTTTCTTGTCGTTTCTTTGCAGTGCATTTGCTCAAGGTCCACCTGTCCTGTCTCACTTCTCGGCTGGAGAAAGGCACGCTGGGATTCTAGGAAGGAGCTACACAGGATGTATGAAATGTTAAGAATGCTGCTCCCTTAGTGCGAATGTTCATGTTTTAAACGTGTAAGTAAAACCCTTTACCATGTCTCGTGTAATAAGTCAGAATCCTGTAGAACGGATCTCACGCTGAGCTGCTTCTACTGCCCCTCCTTTGTTACTTAAACAGGTTGGAAAGAGAGAGGCAGCTAGAATGTTATGATGATCACACAACCGCCACAGGAAGTGCTGTAGGGGTAGTACACATAAGTACATCAACTCCAAAAACATTAAGAATTTATGTATTTATTTATTTGAATAAAGTTAAAATTAGGAATTGCTACCGGTTTGAAGGTCAATTTTCAGTTTGGCAATTTTCACTTTGTGTTCCATCTAAACTCAATCCCAAATCATCCCAGTGACTCCAGACTCACACTCATCCAGACTGGGTCTTTTTGTTTGGTACAATCAAACTGAACTGTGGTAAAGCATTGAACAGGTTTAGCCTCAGTATTTACATATTGCTTCTTTGACCCACTCACCATCACCCGACCAAAGATACACAGATGGTGTCCTGATAACAGAGGAAATTCCAGGGATGGTGCCACCTAAATCCGGACCGACAGGTCATTTTCTCACCATCTTGAGCCATCTACAGTGGTTTCCTGCAATCTTCTGTGAAAACAAAAACAAGAAGTTCATCAGGGTCTCACAAGTGCACAAAGTCGTTCTTTCAAAAAATAACATATGAAAGTGCTAGCTAGCTGCAATGATAGTGTGTGTGAGAGCGTGTGTGTAATACATCCACTTTACCCTAAACTGATGCAGCTTTTTCATCAGCCCCGCCACTGATCGAAAGATTCCATCCACATTTTATATCATGCGCTAGCTCATGATTTTTTATGCCTTGAGAATGTGCATGAAAGGCTATACTATGGATTCGTTATAATACATCTCACAATAAACCTGCCAAAAAAAAAAAAAAGGCCTAACATACCCAAGTCCATGGAAAAATGGCTGAAGAAATAAGAGAACATGTGAGATCACGCACTGTGAGGATGTCCACCAGAACTTCAGAGCGCTCTGAGCGAAAAGGCCACTCAGAAGCAGAGCGCAGTCCTCTCCCACTTCAAGCTCCACAGTCACATCAGTGACATGCCCATTCAACAAGACTCTTCACAGATTCAGAATTGAAGATTAATAGAGTACTGGCTCACATGGTATGTTTCCATGCGTGTTTGGAGAGTTTATGGAAGCATCATTTTGCTTATGGCCACTGAAGTCACTCATTTCTCCCTCAAAAGACCAAACCTCTGCTGGGCAAGCTTAATTGTGTCTGGAGTTTTTCGGGATATTGATCCCATCTTTTGACTCAGAAGACTGTCACCTGCAATCAATCATGTTATCAGAAACAGAAAACAGGTAATGGGTGTGTGTGTGTGTGTGTGTGTGTGTGTGTGTATTCACGTGCCAGTGTGTGTGTCAAAGGCCAATATATGGATAGGGAGTAAGTGTGTGGTAAAATTACATCATGTCAGAAACGTCCATACAAATGTGTGAGTGTGTGTATGTGTGTGTGTGTGTGTGTGGTAGAACAACAATAAGAAAAGACAGGGAAACCTGTATTAAAATAACTTCAGCTGAATTAAAGAAAGCTCTGAACACATGCACAGAGGCAGAAAGTTGAATAATTGAGACAGAAAGGAAAAAAAGTCAACAATTTTTTTTTTATATACACTACATCCAATTTCTCTCTTCCTTAAACATGCACTTTAAAGTCTAAAAATACTTAGTTACACTGAGCAATTAAAGGCTGTTATTCCTCACCTTGCCTCACAACCTCTATAGGTCAGACCAGCAGACCTAGAGAAGATATCAGGAGTCCAATCACTGCAAGTGCATCTTCGATATTCTGTCTTCACTGAGCAGCGTTGCAACAGCATTAGAATACTTTACAAATCCTGAGTTCTTATGGAGCTGGTGATCCTTGTTTGGTGGCTTCAACGCCTCCAGAGGCCAACAGGTCCTTCCATCTGTGGAAACATCGCTAAAGCAATCAGGTCCCAATTTCTCCAACAGCGTTAAAAATCATCTGAACATATGGGCATAGTATTCAAAGCAATACTTGCTCCGCCATGTGACTGAGCTTATTTTGGGGGAGACTCTTTCCACGTGGTTATTCATTCATACAAATCATCTACTTCATTTTAGGCTTGATTTCTATACTTTTGGGTGCCTGGTTAGTCATTTAAACCATAAATCACTTGACACCATAAATGTCATCATACAGACACAACAGTGCTGACTGGTTGACCTTCATGACAAGATGGTGAGTCAGAGAAAAAAACGAACTTACGTCTTTCTCAGAGGAAGTCCCAGCCACCAGCTCGTATATCTGTCTCTCTGAGAGAAGAGCAGAAATTCTAAGTTAGAACAATTTCTAGCTGGCCTCTTAATTTTTTAAATAAAATGACAGTTATTACAGACCAATCTTATACCCTGGCTATTCACAGCTGTAGGAATAACTACAAGCATACCTATAGCCACAGATCTGACAAGGGATGAATCCAAGTGAACAGGGCAAAAGGGGGTTTTGAGGTCCGTCTTCCCGCCCCCAACCCTATCCGGTGAGCGTGCCGGACAGCGCAAGATCAAACGGTCACCTGGACCCCTTTGGAGTAGCACCAACAGGTCTGAGAGAAGCAAAGCAAGAATGTCTGACACGCAACCGAGTGAGAATGGATCAGTCAAGTAATCATTTGCAAGAGGAAACACAATGTATGCAAGCTTGCACACAGAACACTGAAACCATCCAGTCACATTAAAAGTCTTTGAAACATGTGCATAAACATGCACACACACACACTCATTCAGCCCATGTCATATAAGAGGTAGCAGGGGTAAAAACAGCTCAGATAACACCAAGTCAGCAGAGCACCATGCTCTGTTGAAGCCTTTACATAGAAAGGTTGACTGTTTTGATATGCATGTGATATGTCCACCTTTAGTCCACCTGTAAGCACATTTCAATAGATGCATTCCCCAGAGGGAACAGTGATTTGTTCAGCTGCGATGATCTCTTACATATAACTTCAGATTTACTAACTTTCCAAGTCAACGGCCCTTCGTGAATCATTTTCTGAGTAGTCAGGTCCAGATTCTACATAGAAAGGGAACATGGTTCATAATTTATACTCTGGATCAGGTGCAGTAAGACCAGAGAAGCTGTTTGGAAGGCAGATGGTGGATATGCAGTTATCTGAAATAAAGGTTATACAACGAAATATTAGTTCAGTGTTCAACAGAAAAGCTAAATCTGTAAACAACTTTGCTTATACTGTAAATATTCGGAGTTTGTAAATGAAGACATTGCTATTTTTTGAACAGCCCATTATTCTTTTTTCCTCATTTTCAGTTTAAAATTGATATTTCGTTCATGTTTTCATTTGGAATTTAATGTGCAGCACTCCCAGTGCCTTTGTGCATATGGAAATAAATGCTATTCTGAGGATTGAACCTTTTCTCAGTTGTTTTAAACACACTGCTATTATTTTGCACATAACTGTACATGGTGATATAAAATGGAATATTTAGGATTTTCGGTGAGCAATCAGCACAAATAGAACTATGTACTCCAGGACTAGAATTATTTATCTATTTAAATTGATCTGGCTACACAAACATTACCTGAAATTGTTTTCATTCTACTGTTTCATGTTTTTCAGGAGGAAATACAAGACATCACAGAGGTAAGACTGCAGTGATCATGATGTCGCTGGACAAAAAGTGTTGTCAAAATTAAGACAATTTTTAAGACCTTTAGCTAAGAAAGCTTTGTAAAAATCAAGCAAGCTTTCTAGCAATTATATATATGTCTTGTACATCATCCAGCAGAGAAATCATCCGTTTGTTATTTTGTATCTATCGGAGGTGATTTTCTGGATTTGACTTGAACATAAGTGTGATGTATTCAAATTGGAGTTACAGAATTAAAAGGGGCCCAAGGTTTGTAATCAGTGCTTATTAAAAGAGTCTATGAGTGTAGTATTCCCAGAATTTTAACACTATTTCATTAGTTAGAGTGGATGTAGTTCTTTAGTGTATGAGCAATGGTAGGGTGGTTTCACGCTCACAAGTCGGTCTATGCTTTTACCATCATGTGTGTTTTGATGTAAGGGAATGTATTTGATTGTGCGTGTGTGTGTGTGTGTGTACATGAATGTGTGATACTGAGTATGGGTGTCTATGGTGATACAATGGAATGCCTGGCACACAGGAAGGTAAGGAGCTAAAGGATAGCAGTAGGATTAGTAGCCGAGCTGATATCCCTACCCCGTCATCTCTGACCTTGGTGGCTTGTCAATCTTATAACAAGTAAAATATATTCACACACACCTATGCACTCCCACAGGCTACACAATGGGGTAAAAAAAAGCCTTTAAAATCCCTTGCTGACATAAACCAGAAGTAAACCAACGGAAGTATTTTGACCACAGCTGAATGCAATCCAGCCCGCTAGCTGACACACAGCTTGTGCCTTTCCTGTCCTTCTTACTGTGTGTGTGTGTGTGTGTGTGTGTGTGTGTGTGTGTGTGTGTGCTTCAGCTTGATGAAGGGGGTTTGACAAGTTGGTAGAGGATACGAAAGTGTGTGTACGTGTATCTTTTTGTATGTTTGTGTTGAGTAAGGCCGAAGCTTGAACTGAGCTGCGACAGGACTGGCCTGCTTCTCCAGAGGGGAGAAGTCCAACCTGCGCTGATAACGGCTGAGCAGTTACTGGTGCTCCGTCTCCCTGTCGACCTCATTGACAGCTCGTAGTGTTCCATGGCAGCACACCTGTGCACTCAGCAAGGGCTGCAGGTCTGGTGAACCAGCTGTTGTGGGGGCACGTACTAGTGTTAATCCAGGAGAAAGGGTGTATGTGAGATAATTCAATAAGAAGCACATTCAATTGTAAATGTGGTAGAAATGTGCAAGCTGTTTAGAGCCAAGTATGTAAATGTGGGTCTGAATGCATATTTATAGTCTTTTGTCCTCCTCTACGTAGCATTTTTTTATTCATGTATGCATGCATGTGCTTGCCTCCTTGGAAAGCTGGCATATGTGTGCATACTGAAGTGTTTTCTTGGTTCAGTGTGTGAGTGTTTCTATACATGCCTTCTGTTCGTTTGATGATGTTATTCAGCAACAGAGGGTATTTGGTGAGTCTCTGCATCTCCAACAGTAGTAGGTCCTTTAACTGTAGCCAGCGACAGTGAGTGCTGGCTTCACATTCCTAACACACACACACACACACACACACACACACACACACACACACACACACACACACACACACACAGACATCCTTGGCTCATTCCTTTATGTCCAAATTTTGTTGACTGGCAACATCAGTTTATACTTTAAAACAGCATCCTTAGAAGTTACATGTTACAATAAAAATCTAATAAATACTGATCAAAGACTGGAAAGTCTCCAATTCAAAATATGGGTCAACCAATTCACAACCCAACCCACTAACAAATATGGCAGAAGCTTTAGTGTACAAAGGCTTTAGAACAAAAGTCACCACTGCTGTGTTACCTGCATAAGGTGAGAGAAACGCAGGTCTTTGCGTTGTTTGTTTTTAATGAGCTCCAGTGCCTGACTCTGCTGACCGCACAGGTGAGACACCTGCTCCTGGAACTCCTCTCCCACAGCGTCTTCAAGCTAACACACACAAACTGAGCTACTGACATATCAAGTAAAGCAACAAGTATATCTCCCACTATACAGAACAGTCCCTTGTGAACTAGAAAGGGAGAAACACTAACCAACTCTCACTCTAGACACCACAATGTCCCCGATGCCTTGACCTAAAGGAGAGTCCCTCAGCCTCTTCATGGACTCGCACAGATTCGCTGAAACACAAATGCATCATCAAAACACAGAATCTGATTAGAGAGACAGTGTATATCTGGTTTGTTAAAAAACTGTCAATGGGCAACAGAATTCCACTTATGTCATGAAGGCCACCAAAGAAACATGTACAGCCTCCAGTCGATACCTGCTCAAGGTACTGGCATGATGCAGATAGTTGATATTGTTCTGTCCTTACATTCCAAGGTTGGGTAGGTTTTGCACCACTTTTAATCTTGATTATGATTTAGACACCAAGTAGGTTTCAGCATTTTAGGTTTTAGTAACATACTTAGACAAATACAGCACATTTGCACACATGCATGCACTCGCACACTGACCATGAAGACTGTAGACCTGGGGCAGGTTGGGGAAGATGCAGGAAAGTTCTTCAGAGGTCAGAAGGTTCCTCATCTTCTGGAACGCTCGATCGAGAACCCCGAGAGTCCGCAGAGGAGATGCCTTGGTTGTGAATAACTATGAGGAAGAGGATTTAGCAAAGTCACTACAATTTCTTACAAATGATTCAGAATTCCACATTCCAGAATTGCACATCAGGCAACAATGCCAGTGGTGTATCCACACTCCTACAGGAAGGGAAGAAGGGATGGAGAAAGAGAAATAGTGAGAGATTGAGCACCAGCTAAGAACTAAAGGTGATGGATATTGATATTAATTAATATGCATCACAGCTACTCTTAACTCAAGGATAGATTGACTGTTGCAGTAAATAGCACATTTAGAATTGCTTTTGACCTTAAGGTACTAAGCTGTCATTACCTGAACTGGTGAGTTGTTTTTTTAACTGCTGTCCTACTGGACAGGAACGAGACGTGGATATAAACGTAAAGTGAGCGCCAGCCAGCCAGCTAGCCAAAGAAGGAACTGTGCTAATGTTACATGCAATGGACCATTCATATGATGAAATAGGGACTGTCAAAACATCATTCGTATCAATTATTTTATCAGAATGATAAAAGTATCGTGGTTCTGTCAGTCAAATGCTTTACAGACTGGTTATGACCTTAGCAGGTGTAACTTGAAAATGAGAATTAGACTAAAATGGCTCATTGTGCTCTACCACACTTTAAAATACTTTACTTTAAATTAATTTACTTTAAATTAATTCACTTTAAAATAATGTGATTTCTTATCCAAACGGTCAAAAGTTGCATTAAAATGATTCATAGAAACCCAGCTATTTTTCCTTGGAAAATAAATGCCACTTTGCAATCCATATAATAATTGTTTTAAAAATGTAGTTAACCACCAGGACGTGGTATAAGAACCACTACTAAAATATGTTTATTTGTTTTAATATGTAGTTTATTTTGTGGCCCTCAGAAAAGACAGTAAGATAAACCTAAACCTGAAGCAATAGCTGATTTGGAGTAGCTGCAGGTATTTTGTATAAAATAACTGTTGTACCACACTTTCTGCATCAAGCAGCAGTTCACTAAATTGTATTTTAGTGAATCATTTTAGTGAATCTTTTCAAGGTAAAGAGGCCTGTGCACCTTTCATTTGTTTCAAACCATAGAAATATGCAGATTCTGACCATGAAGACAAGAAATAATATTTTAAAATAATAATAGCTTTTTCTCAGCCACATGTATGAAACTGTGCTATCAGCCCCACAGAGAGACCACCTCTCACAGACTCTGGAAGAAATGACTGCAAGCCTGATTCCTGTGAGTATCGTGTTAAGATGGTTCTCCCACTTATTCCCCCCCTCTTTTATTAGGGTAATTCATTCAACTGATCATTTGTCTTTCTAGAACTTGACACTACCTTAGTCATGAAGAAGAAGGTTTTTGATAAGGTGATACAGCTGGAGAGATCGATGGAGGAAGAGGCTCTTGTGGAAGAAATGAAACAACATTGGAACCATCTTACAAGAACCTGTAAGACTCATTTTGTAATGCAGTTCACTTCATATAGGATGCATTCTTGAACAGCCTTACAGATGATATTTCCTAGAAAGGGCCATACTGATGCGCACACATATATATATATATATATATATATATATATATATATATATATATATATATATATATATATATATATATATATATATATATTAGTTTTATAGTTGAAACAGATTGAAATATTTGTGAACATAGGCTATAGGTTGAAAAACGTTGACAGTGAGAAGGAGAGAAAGTGAAAATGAGTGTCCTGAAACTGTGTGAAAACAAATAAACTGTAGGAAGAGGTGCAAAATGCATTAAGGTGAACAGACTGAAATATGCTAAATACACAGAGGCAAAAAGGGCTTTATTGTTGTGCAAACAGAAGCATGATTAAGTAATATAATAATTGTATATCTCTTGCTTATTTGCTTGAATGCAGACCACTTTTGATATTTTCACAGCCAAAAAAAAAACACACCTGTACTAAGTTGGGTGGAGTGGCACATCGGGAGGAATGAGATATTCGAATCACATTTGAAACTGATGGTACATCCACACCAACTTTATTCCAAAACTGTGTCTTAGTGCACACTGCAATTCAAAATTGTATTTTCTTGCTTTTAGGTAAAGGCTATAAAGGTTTGTACTTTTGTGGGTGCATAGCATACAGCATATTTCACCTCACCCGTTTCCTTCCCACTTAAATATGTTTCACCCAGCCAGGGGTGTGACCAGATACATTTTTGAGAAAATAATGTTAAACCATGGGCAATGGTTAAATAGGTGGAGGATTTGCTTGAAAAAAAGAAAAGGAGCAAGTCATGTTTTAAGAGGAAATCACTTCTGTAAATGGTTTAATTTAAAAAGCAATCATAAATAATTATCATGGGTTTAATATTGATTTCCTCACTAGTATTCTGAATACAAAATTGTGATTGATTTCCAGAACATTTAAAAAACATGTTAAAAAAAAAACCCTTCCAAACAGTATTGACTTTTTAAAAGAAAGAAAACGACTTCATTACTGTTCAATACAAGTTTTCTTCTGCCCTTTCTAGATGCCAAGTGACAAGGCTATCGCTGATGGCACTATAAAAAGATGAAAGCACTCTAGAGACCCTGCTCCCATTGTTCTGTCTGAGCAATACTACTGGGCCAATCTGGGAGAAAGTGTAAGCGTCTACATCATTTTATTCTATAAGTCAAGTGATTTGATATAGACTGTATCTACAGATTTATTTATTTATTTACCCATCACACATCCCTAACTTGTACTTGTACAGATGGCAGTCCAAAACCTTCTGTCCATTAGTGGAGTTTCCACTGTGGGGTCCATGGACGATGAATTTCCTTCACAGTGGGGAGAACATCAGCCCCAGAGATACAGTGCCACCTATGAAACTGCAGTACTGTAAGAAGTTTCTTACCATCTGGAGCACAACCAGTGAAGAGTCATGCAGCTATGCTGACTTAAATTCAGTGGGCAATACTGGAAACATCATTGGATTCCCAGAAACCTCCACTGACCACATCATGATCTTTGAGTCCACAGATCAGATTTGTAACTACAGTTACAAGAGCCCAGACAACAAGAATTCTCACATGGTCAACCAGGTCAGTGACCTAGAGGAGATTGCTCCTGGTTGTCCAAGCCTCCCAAAGTTTTCCACTTCCTCTCTTCTTCCACAAAAGGTAAAATGTCTAGTTCGGTTTAGTTTTTATTCTGTCATTTCAAGCAGAACATGCACACACAGTTCTTTGGACCACAGCAGCCATGTGGAAGGTTCAGATGTACTTTCTTGCATAAATCTAACTTTCCACAGTAGAACATGATAGCTGTTCACTTTAAATATGTCTATACTTTTTTAATGTAATGCCTTTTTAATGCTTTTTGAAAAAAAAAAAAACTAGGTGGAAGAGAGGATCTGGGTACAGCAAGGGAATCTATAAAAGAGGCACCCAAAATGGAGAACACCCCAGCTGGTGACACAAACACACCGCATCAATAATTAGTTTACATACATCCACTCCATGTACACGAGCTTAAAACTCCTACTTTGATTTCTAAACATAAATGCTCCGAAAGCAAGAAGAGAGTCTGTGCCTTCTGCAGACGAGCTTGGCAGACTGTAAAAAGGACCTTAGTCTGTGCCACACATTACAATAACATTGCCCCTATTGTTTAACTTTTTCCAGCTCTCCTTTTTACCAATTTATTTTATATTTATTTTTTCCTTTAATTTTCCTTGGCGCTCTGTTTCAGTTTATGTATTAATTTATTTTTTTACATCCATCACTCCTTTCCTGTTTGATCATTTGATTAGGTCAGTTCAAGATAAATTTCCCTTGCATATAATCATAATATCTTTATTCTGTCAACAGTGCTTTACACATTTGCTTTACAAATTTGCATGGTTCCTTTCCATTTTTAAATAGTTTGATTTGATTTGTTAGTTTTTATCTTGGACATGACTTGTTGGGTATACCAGTAGATGTGATGTGTTTTACTGTACTATCCACAGCACAACTTACTTCTATATATTAGACTGTTGAGACCTATTAACAGATATTGAGCTCTACTCATATACAAATTCTGGTTGTGTGGCACACCAAGCAGTGGACTGCAAGTGAACTATTCTGAAATACGAGAGCACAGCTTACAAAATCACCCACCCCTTTTAAAATCTGTCCTTTCCCCAACCTGTCCTTTCTTTTCCTGGAATAATATCCCTTGACTTTTTGCTTTATTCATTTAAATAAACTTTACTTCATGCAAAGATTGTTTCTGTTTGCATTTTATACTTGAGTGCTCTTCTGTTAGTCTTTAGCAGAGGAGGATAACATTTGATTGAAAAGACGTAGATCCAGGAGATATAATAACAGGTGACAATAGAGCCACTTTATCAGAATTACTCAGCACAGTAAAGGATTGAGTACTAACGATTCCTCATCAGTAATAGACTAACATTTTGGGTGTAGCTTTTACTTAATCTGCCTGTAAAACTGGTCTTAAGAGTTTGGAAAAATGTAAACAAGATTAGAACACTCGTGAAGACTGAAAAATAAATATTCTTAATGACAAAATCATTGGTGATCCCATGGTCAATTGGTAACAATACCTTCCAAGATTAAAGAACAGGGATTTCAATCATATTTCTCATGGGCTAGGACCAGCCAGGTCATGTTCTAATTAGGTCCGACAAATAAATCTAAAATGATTTAAAGTAGTCTTGTGGACTATTATTGAATTGTGTACAAACAGAGAAAGCAAGCAAATAATTTGATGCTACATGTATGTCTCTTTCCAAAATAACAGCAATGTAGAAAGTTACAGTGTACTTTTCTAGAGGTAGTCATAATGGCAGCGTATTACACACAAGGTTTCCAGAGAAATTGGACGTATGAGGCAGAGGCCAGCTGTACAAAGTGCACTGTATAGTGTGTGTGTAAATATATATGAATATGAAAAAGATTCAAAGTGAGTAATTGCAGTGTACTGCAGTAAGAAATGTAGAGACATTAAAAAGTGTAGTAACGTTAAAGAGGACGTTAGCTACTAGAGTATTACCAGCACAGAGAACTGGGCTCTGGTGCTCAGAGCTTAAAATACTTTGGTAGATCATGTCTGCTAAAAGCTATACATGTAAATACGGATGTAAAATGGAGGGGGGCAAAAAAAACAAACAACAACCCTGAAAACATATTTGGATTCAGCGTGCAAAAATACATAATATCCATTCGTTTGGCTAATTATCGTGCATATAACATAAACCACAAGAATTGCATTGGACATGGTGATGACTTTAGTTTTTAGTACAATCTGTGGGAATATTCCGAGCTCTTATAAGGTAACTTATTAGACATCTTACGGTTCGTTATTTCTACATTGCAGTTAGGCGACGGATTAGCCAGTCCAGCTAGCTAGGTAGCTAGCCATCCTAACTACGATGCTTAGTTAATAAAAGCGCCTGTATAGTGGTACAAATAAATATAAAATATAAACTCAATAACAAAACTTAAATTTTAGCCTTGAAACCGTTATTCTTGCATTGCTGTACGCCATGAGTTCAGTTCAGTGGCTTTTTCTGTTGTTTAGCTACGTTGGTAGCTAGCATTTATTTTTTTCCTCAGAATATCGATATCGGACCACTTTACTTTCATATTAATAGTGCACATTATGAGACAGCCATTTCACACACACATATGAGAGCCTTAAATAAAAGTATATACTGCGAGCTAATATTCATAAATGTCATTTGAGTTCCACATGGGGAAAATGTGCCTGTTTAGTGTTCATTATGTCGGTCTACTGTCCAACGGTGTAACACACTAAAGCAAACGTGATCATATTTAGGGGTTTGACTAACCCGCCTACACATGACAGGAGGTGTGATTTTCTAACTTGTGATTAGCAATAATTAGAAAACAGGTTTTTTTTTTTTACAAACTCAAGGAATATAGCTTTAATAAAAATGTTGTCTTCAAGTCTGTCATAAATGTCACCCGTGTGACGTAGATGGTGGACAACAACTCAAGAAGTTGAACTGTGGGTGATGCAAAATGACAAAAAGGTGTGTTGGCTGCAATAATCCAATGTACAGTGGGACGACCATGCACAAATAGACCAAAGAGATCCCAAAATATCCAAAAAACCAGACAAAATTTGTCAACTTTAAAAGGGCACATTGGAAAGGACCATCTGCTTAGTGTGTTATTTGTAGTGGTTAACAACTATAGGGTGTGGAAAGCTGGTGTCAAACAACGATCTTAAAACTGCTGCTTTTCTAACAATATGGGCATGTGAAGAAACTAAACAGGTGCTCCAGAGCCTCTTTGTGCATAGAAGTAAACGTGGTACAGGCAATTACTTAACCCGTTTTAGTTTACATTAGCTAACACTGGCTAGCCTGCTAGCTAGCTAGGTTGGTAGGTTACCTAACTGACTGACTGACTTGCTAAGCTTGGTGGCTCAGGCCATACTAGGCTAAAATACTCCACATAGTTGCATTATGGAAATTTTATGAATGCGAATTCAAAGTAGATTGCTTTTACAACAGTAACGATAATTGAACATTTGCGTTTATCTAGCTTGCTAGCTACTGTTATTAATAGTTAAGTGCGAAGTTTCTAATGTTTATTATTTACGTTTCCGATCATCGTGGTTAAAACTCAGTTTTTTTCACTATACGGAGTTAGCACAAGAAATCTACTCAAGTCAGCCATGCAGAAGAGACTCACATAACCTAGACATAAAAGATTCACCTACCCAAAACACGTTAGACCACTAAAGCAAAGGCGTTAGCTCGATTAGCTAAGACATTGGTTATTAGCAAAATGGAGCACTGTGAACTAGTTAACACTAGATAGATACATGCTAAGCTAGTAAAATGAGAGCTATAATGAGTAGCGTTAGCTAGCTAGCTAATCAAACGCCCCTGTTATAAATAATTGTTAATACACAGGATTACTTTTAGTAATACCTTTTACATTTAGGATCAGTTTTCAGTATAATGGCTAAACCTTTTTTGACTGACTACTGGGTCAGGTTGTTTGTTGCTCTCTGGTAAAGTTTCTATCTCTGGCTCAAATCTAAAGGGTTGAATTCACTGTTATGATATTGAGTGATAACCTAGCTAGCTTCATCCTAATGTATAGTTAGAATATAAAAGTGGAGATTTCAAACACTAGTATGTAAAGAAGGTGGGGCGATTACATATTCACTCCTGAAAACTAAAAATTTGGGTTCTTTCTGTGATTGTCAGACATTCTCTGTAGGACGCCTCAGTAATGCTTGTTAAAGTTGACCTGCAATAAAACGCAGGACCAGCTATCCTCTTCAACCAAGTCTCAAGTCTGCCTTTTTATCCTTGAATGAAACTTTTATGCCAGCATATAGAGGGATTTAGAAGTCAAACATTTATTTGTGGCTCCGTACTATGGGGATCATTTGGCAATGGACCCACAACATCGGCACGGGTGTTATCAACATCAACTGACGAATGACCTAAAAACTGCATTGCTTCGTGGGCAAGGGCTGATATGTAAATGAGAACGCATTTTGAACGTAAGACGCCTTTTAAAAGTTCTGTATAGTTGGAGATTCCTGTAACGGAGGCGGCATGGAGGAAGCAGGAGGCAGGGTAGCAAGGAAGTGCTCTTTATTACCCATAGGAGAATAACTATGGGAAGCACTGATGAAACAACAACAAAAAAAAAAAACCCAAAATAATCTTTCTCCACGAAGACAGCGTGATGACGTAGCCACATGTGGGTTTAAATATGTGAAGCTAAAAATAGGGAACACGTGAAGACAATAAGGTGATTGAGAGCGGTGCGGGTAGGTGATGCGAGCCCTAGCAGGAGTGGGCGTGTCCCTCCTGCTGGATGGCCGGCCAGACATGACAATTCCAGAACTTTGTCCACATAGTTTTGTAGTAGTTGGGTCTTTGGGCCATAAAGAGTGTTGGAGAACTGTTTTTATATATATATATATATATATATATATATATATATATATATATATATATATATATATATATATATATGTAAACGCTAAAAAGTGAAGAAACAATTAGAAAAACAGCCGTCGTACAAAAAGTGACAAAAACGATGTTACAAAAATGAAATATTGCTATATTACAAAAACTATATGAAAAAAAAAAACTCGTTATAAAAATTAAAATAAATGATAGAAAAACCCATGTTATAAAAATGAAAATAAACTATAGCAATTCCTGGCTTAATAAAAATAGGTAACTATGAGATGAGAGCCTGTGCAGAGATAAAGAGCTCACAGTGAAAAGAGATGAGAAATATGAGATAAAATAAGGAACAGATGAACACAATTAATAGATAGGTGATTGGGAACAGGGTATGTATGTGGTGTGATCCTGAGCAGGAGTGGGCGTGTCCCTCCTGCTGGATGACTGGCCAACCATGACATTGAAAAGCAAAGAAGATTAACATTATTGCAAGGATTTGAAAGACATGCCAAGTAATTGAAAAATGCAAAAAATGGACTATAAGCAGAGGAGAGATGTGGACAATTTCCCCAAACAGTAACAGGAATACCTCCACCATATTCTTGGGAACAGCAGCCAACCTCAAACCTGTATCCAGTGCTTGCCACCAGAGAACGGACTGAAGCTGAAGTACAGATGAAAGGATCAGTGAGGTTCAGAACAAGTGATGTACAACAACATGGAAACCCATTGAGAGAGGTGACCTCAGCACAAGTCACTGAAGTAGGTGACCAGGAGTTTTGCTTGACAGACTCCACCAACTGAACATACTGATATTTAATGATGGATTAGATTGAGGTTTCCACAAGTGCTATTACAGTCTTTGGCTACGGCTGGTAAATAGTCATCCAGACTCCAAATGACGTTGACAACACAGTTACAGGTGTGATCCTAGTGCCACCCTTATTGCTGACTTGAAACCAAAACTAGATTAAAGAAACCAACCATGCCTCCATGGCAATCATCCAGGACTGTGTGGTATTAGAGTGACAATTTGTGTATTATTTTTTGTTACTATTGTTATTGTAATTCCTAATGTATTCACAAATAATTGGGTATGGTTAAACCATACTGAAATATAGAAATTATACAGCCACTCTAGAACTTGTAAGGAATAGGCGTAATGTTGTCAATCACAATCTTTAGAGACTGGACAATGGCTAATGCATCCAAACACATTGCCATATGTTTGATGTAGAGAGGTGTTTAATGTCCCTGGTGGTGTTTGATGTAGAGATTCAGGTTCACGATATTTCAAAATTTAATATCATTAACCCTTATGTGAAGAATATCTTGATAGGTATACGTGTATTTTCTCCCCCGTTCCAAAATGGCCCCGAAATATATGCATGTATATGTATGTATATGCATCCTGTTTGGTGAAACGGTACATTAATTCCAAACAACACAGCTCCAATGGCTCTATTACGATGGGTTTGTCACATTTAGTATCACTACAAAACTGGCAGAAAATTTTGGAATAGATTAAACTATTACTGATTGGTTTTCACCTCGAAAAGTGGAAACATGTTCTTAGTATTCTCTATGGCTTGATAATAGGGATAATGTGGGTGTTGTCATTTTTTGTATCAGAGGTTTAATTGTGAGGGTGGTTCACAAATCAGTATCATCTCAGAAGTTCATTGCCTAACAAGGCCTAACGATGTATAATTATACCATGTATAATACACAGATATCCTGTCAGATCATATTCACAGCTGAATATCCACTTCAGACTGGGGGAGGCCTTGATGCCCTTGATGAATTTGTGTCTAATTCTGGCCCTAATTTTTCCTCTGAATTATGCTTTTTATAATCAATAATGATTATAAATAATCAATAATCATCGATAATGATTTTATTTTTGTTAGAATGGTTTCAATTACCCATAAGACACTTAATAAGTTTGCCTTGCCCCACATTGCATATGACGGATTTCTGGTTTAGTGATTTGATCAAAGGTGACTGGATGGGCACGACATCGGTGGCTGGTGAATGGACCAGATGAAACAATACCTTCTTGGTGGGTAAAAAGATATCAAAGGCTTAATTCCAATTTGATGGAACATGTGGTCTAGACTGCCCATTTTACCGAGTCTATCAAACAGTAGGTACAATGGTGGACTTCTTGTAAATTCACTTCAACAGGTTTCATAATCTAGCCGTTGGACTGACATCACCTGAGTGTTGAGTGAGTGATGGTAGTCAGTTAAGGAAGGCATGTGATCGAGGAAAGGTAAGTTCTTGGGTCTAAAATAGGACAACCTAAGGTAGGCACTGTCACAGTACTGGACTGAGCTCCTTGTAGCTGCCTAGGTCCACATATCCCTTGATGAATGCCCAGAACAAATAGCTCATCTTAAGGCTGGTCCTTCGTGCCTCAGTTTCAGAGATATGGCCAAGGTGTTCAGCAGTCTCATGAATGCAAAAGATGGATTTGCAATAAGGAGAAGAAGATTAGATTGTATCCTGAAAAGGTTTACACTGCAATTTTTTTCATGTCTTGATTTAGTTAATCAACTTGTTTACTGTGAGTGAATAAAGGAGATGCAGGCGTACCTACGTTGTCTTGGGAGAGGTCTTACAATGCCTTGATGATTAGCTGGAGGAGAGGGGGTTAAGAATAATTAGTTAGATGATTTTGATGTGGTGGTGCATATCCAATGTGCCCCTGACTACTGACACCAGTGATGTACCCAAAGTACCCCAGCAGAGCAGAAACTGAATACTGTGTGTACAGGGACCAGAAACATGACAGAGAACCCATTAAATATATTGGAACCCCACTGCCTGGACAAGACAGGAAGACGCATGCTCTAGTCACCCACAAGGGTTTGTGAGATCGCAGCAATATATGACCTTTGTCTGGAATGAAGATGGCTGGCTAGCTAGAATTTGCAGTCATTACAAGGCAATGGCTATTGTCTAAGATGAGCTAATATAGTGATAGCTGGCTATCTAGCTAGCAAAAGAAATAAACTGTGCTAAAGTCACATGAAATGGACCATTCATAAGATGAAATGGGGACTGTCAAAACATCATTCATATCAAATATGTAATCAGAATGAGAAAAGTGTTGTGGTTCTCTCATTGATGACAGTGTGTGACTGTATACACTTATGTCCTGTGACTACATGGTTATATTCCTTAAGAACTATGGATCCCATGAAATTATCGACACATCCAGTGAATGCGTTGCCATGGAAGTGACCCTTCGCTGTCATGAGATTATAATGGCACAAGATTGGATTTTTTTTTGCCTGACTCATGTGAAGCAACACCTTAAAACCCCCCCAAAACAAAGCTAGTGTGCTTGTATGCTGTGCTAATTGGTTTCAGAGTAATCAAATTAATCATGAGTATTTATAAACTCTCTTTTTTTCAGATTTGAACATCTATTCATTATCATTTGCCACATTCTCATTATCGCTCCATGCCTCTTCAGGTGCACAGGCAGGTGAGTTTTTATACACCCCCAGTTAACACAGTAAACTAACACATGTAGACACATGGAACAAAAATGCATATCACATGACCTTAGAACTGGGATTTTACCTGCCACTTTTGGGGAAATTGGTTAATTTGATCAAGTTGTTCATTTCTGTCTTAATGGTAGACCTCTCTGGGCTGGTTTCCCAGATGTGGATTAAGTCGGGTCCTAGACTAATAGAAAACTTGAATGAAGATCTTCACTAGAAAAACCTTTTTAGTCTAAGATTAGACTTATGTCTCCATGTCCGGGAAACTGGCCTTATGAGCTCTAAGTCACCTGATCCAATAATTTGGGGTTTTATTAGGTGATGTGTTGAATCACATAGAGCATTAAATGTGCCCATATTGTTTAACCCCAGGAGTAGCATTAGAAAAAGCTAACAAAGTGGTACAAAAAGTGACAAAATTCAATTATTCAGTTATAGGACCTGTAGGCTATGCAAAACTGCCCTTGAGACCATCCAGCACATAATGGTGGTATGCAAGATACTAGCAGGCAGAGCTTACATTGGATACCATAACCAAGTGCCAGGTATAGAATAGAGACACATTTGTGCCAAGTACAGGCTGGAAGTTCCATGGTCAAAGTAGGATAGACCCCCGAAGTTGGTGGAGAAGAACCAAGCTAAGCTCCTATGGTACTTCAGATCCAGACTGACAAAATGGTACTGGCTAACCAACCGGCCATAGTGATGATGGACAAAGAGCAGAAGAGGGCCATAGTGGTAGACGTAGCAATGCCAAGCAACATCAGGACCAAGGAACACAAAAAGCACCAAAAAAAGAAAAAAACTACCAAGGCCTGAGAGAAGAGCTGGAGAACATGTGGAAAGTGAAGGTAACAGTGGCTCCTCTGATAATCAGAGCACTAGGGGCTGTGACCCCAAAACTGGGAGAATGGCTTCAGCAGATCCCAAGAACATCTGAGACCGCAATCCAGAGGAGTGCTCTCTCTCTCTCTCTCTCTCTCTCTCTCTCTCTCTCTCTCTATCTATCTATCTATCTATCTATCTATCTATATATCTATATATATATAAATTATGGCTAGCAACACACTAATAATATTTATCTGATTACTGTTTGATGAAAAGATCCGTTTTTTTTCTTTTCTTTTTTTCTAAAGCTTGCTTTTTCTTGCCTGTCACATTTTCATGCCTCCCCTTAAGTGCCTGGGCGTGTATGCATGTCCCCGCAAGCGAATAATATGATATTCGGCCCTGGTGTTCGGTACATAGGCTATTTTGTATTTTTGAAACAACAAATATTGCATAGTGCAGATTTAATAATTCTGCTGTGATGTGTCCGTGTCTGATCTATTCACAGTCTATAGACCTATTTTGAATAGATCTGAGTAAAGGTCCAATTTTTTTGCACATTTATAAAAGTGTCCTGATATTTTCCAGAACAAACAACATCTCAACGCTACTTTAAGTCACATGACTTATGAGAAACCAATTCGGGGGGGGGGGGACTTTCATAAAAGCAGGAAAGGGTGTCGCTGTTCAGAGCCGGGAGGAAACGGAGTCAAGAACATCCTTGGGCAGACGGTAGGTGATGTATATGGATTGCTATTTCAATAGCCTTAACTGGACTTTGCGGGGTTTCGATATGCTGTCAATTTGGTAATTTTAATAAATGCCCATTTCTGTATATTAATTCCAGCAAATGTTTTGAATATTGGGGGATAATGTATCTGGGTTCTTTTTTTATTTTATTGTACTTATTTTTACGATTCTGTATTTACTCGGTTTTTGTAACTGAGAATTAAAAATGTTTGTTTTCTCAACTTTGTACTTTAGATACAAAACAGCTTGAAATACCACACCCAGCACTCTAATTCTCAACTTATTTAGGTAAGGCTTCATTATCCAACTGATCTTTTTTCTTGGCTTTTGAGGATTTGTGTAATTTAAAAGAAATGGGGTCCCATCAGATTCGTGGCATGAAAGGTGCGTCACGGACCGTGAAATCTGCTTTTTAATAATATAATTTAAACAATCTAATATGAAATGCAGTGATGTAGGCAGGCTGTGACAACTGGAAATAGACAAAATATTGTGATAATTTGTTTTGACGTTTTTGATGCAATAATATAATACAACATTAATAATAAATAACAAATAAATAACATTTATCTAGGCAACCGCAGTTTGACCGGACTGGTTTCTTACCAGGTTCGAGCTATCCAGACGTAAATAGAAAGTGCGCAACTATCGGGAGATTTAGAGTACAGTATTGCAAACGCGCTATATGCCTGTAGCTTCCTCAGCAAAGAGATGCTTAACCATTAGGGTTAACTGTCACAAATCCTCACAAAATGTAGCCATTTTCTTCTCATTGTCCAGTTTGTCTTGAGCCTAAACGGAAGCATCCGAAGAACACAGGGTAAGTGCTGTCTATCTTTCCAAATTAACCTAATGTCGCAAGGGGAGTCAGGCTGTTGTAATGGATAACAACACGGAGGCAGTCGGACACAGCAGGATTACATAACAAAAGTGTACCAAAACGCACTGCTTGGCTAGCCACAGGAGAACACTAAACGCATACTAGGCTACAGTGAAACGTGGAAATAACAGGATCTAAGAGGCAGGTGTCGGTATTCCGGGCTGGTGGGCGTTCCAGAGGGACTGATTGACAACCACCACACCGAACCGATGTTTCATGGGGGTTGCATTGGGCTGCTGACCCACACAATGAAACATGACCTACCAGAAGTGCTGACAGCCAATCACAAATGCCAAAGTGATGATATTCAGCCAAAAACCTGTGGACCATCTAGCAACATTATCGGACTTGATAAAGTCGAACCATCAGCGCCAGAACACACTGACCTACCCAAGAATCAACCTCCTTCCCCCCAGTAGGTAACAGAATAGTCATATTCCTTCTCCGTTTTATGCAAGCTAGCAGCAGGTAATACTACCTAGCATAACCTAACGTTGGGCTATCCATAAAAACCCACCCAGACAAAATTATGTAACGTTACTATGGAAGTTACTATAATTATAATCGATCTACTATCATTCTTGGCTTTTTTTAGCTAGCTGGCAAGCAAACTGTAGGCTGTAACACATAAACAGCAGTCTAACTCTAACTAATGAAGCTGATGCGCTTTTAAAAAGATTTTCTTGATGCAGGGTCGTAAGTATGGCGCCAGTGCGTTTTCGAGCCATGATTTCAGGCCCACCCACAACATTGTCAAGAAGAAAAAAAAAGGTTTTGCTAGTCACAGATAAATAAATCAGCAAACAATAGAGTGTTGAGCCGTTATGGTCACGTCTAGGGCCAGACAGGAAAAGGACATAGGAAGGGAGACGAGTGTGCCGTTTATTCTTGGTTAGGTACTGGGAATGACTCCCTACTTAGGCTTAACCAGGAGAAAAAGTGAACATAAACACAAACAGCATCAACCCACAGACTGCCCCACAACAAGACCTGCAATTAGCACACAATTTACAGGCATTTATAGTTGACAACCTCATCCGAACAGAGAAACCCTAAGCAGGCAGAGTCATGCGCACAAAGTCCATGAATGATAAACAACAACGGCCTCCTTCCCTGCTTTGGAAGGAAGTGAAAATTGGGAACGAGCCAATCACGAACGGATGGTGTTTTCAATCAACCAGGGACTGTCATGGAATACTGCCCCGCCAGTCACGTGGTATGGCCCGCCGTGTTATTTGTAACCACGCCCCCTTGATTGCACACACCTGCACCGGGTTTAGTGTATGTTCGTCAGTGTATATAAACCCCTTCTAGTGTGTGCAACGTTGTTGGTCATTGTTTATGGAGATGTTGCTGCAGTGGTCGTTTGTGTAGTTAAAATCAATGCATAATCTTTGTTAGTGTTAAGCGTGTGTTCATGTTCTTCTTTGCTGTTGTGTGTGAATGCCACTGTTGTCTACGTCCTAACGTAATAAATACGGCACTCGGGCCACCGTGTCAGGAACAGCAAACATAATGACCGAGTGACGTCGGGAACAGAGTGGCCCACCGAATAATCTCAACTGGGGACATAAAGTTTAAAATATAAAAATAAACCGATTTTCAGTATATGTTTCATAATGGTATAGATTACTATATATCCATTGAATAATCCCTTTCTTTGGTAGAGCTACTGTGGATGTAACCAATAGGCTATTATACATTTTAGTCAATTGTAAATTATAAGCAAACATATATATATATAATGTATGTGTGTTTTTTTTCCTACCAAGCCAAATATGGAAGAGGCCACTGGAAACATGACACAATAAAATGTAGAACAAGACAAGATACAATCTGCCAGTCAACTCTGCCTAACCTATGGGGACATGTATAGAGTGGGTGTATCTAATAAACTGGCAACTCGGTGAAACGTTTCAGTGGAATTTGTCATGTCTGTAAAATACTTATAATTGGCCCTAAATTTGTATTTTCTCAGAGAGGAGTCTTCTGGTGAGGTTTTCTCATCTCCATCTGAACTTTAGTAACAGAGTTTGAGGCACTCCACCCATAAAGGCTGCAGTCATGGCGGATTGCCAGCTACCTGCTGGGTAAGATTTCAGTACTTCTCTATTTAATAGACTTTAGAGATTCAAAATCTTTGAGAACATTTTTTTTTAGCAATTCTTGAGTGATAAACTCTAAATCACCCAGCCAAAACATATTAACCACTGACATGTTTTATTTAAAAATCAAATGTTTACACCCACTGTGACTGATCTAATTCAGATTTTCCATTAACTGAAATGTGAGCCACTGATTTCAAGACGTAATAGTTCAGCAGAGATGATCAAAAGTTATTTCTTTTGCTTATACACAAAAATGTCATGTCATTGAAGCCACATGGTATATAAACACACCTTAAAAAGATGCATGGTAACTTCATGTTCATCTTTCATTTGTTATGCAGGAATGAAGAATTAAGCAGTTCAAGGGCAACACAACTGTGTGAAATTAAAATGAGGAGTAGATCAGTAGAAGGACATTTCACAAGATATTTTCTAAATAAGTCCACTGTAATCAATGAAGAAGGTCTGAAAAGAGAGACGTTTGGAGTGAGACGCCCAGGCAAACCTCATAAAATCATATTACTGGTTGGAGAAACAGGAACAGGGAAGTCCACCCTCATCAATGCCATGGTCAACCACATGCTGGGTGTCAGATGTAATGACAGAATGTGGTGTGAGATCACAGAGACGAAAGAAAAACAAACCGATTCTCAGACAACGGCAGTCACTGTGTATGATGTGTTTGCTGATCAGAGTCCGTTCTCTCTCACTGTCATTGACACTCCTGGATACGGAAGCACAGCAGGGATCGAGGAAGATTTAAAAGTTGCTGAAACTTTACACAAGTTATTTGGGATAAGCGATGGAGTTCAGAAAATGGATGCAGTGGGTCTTGTTGTGTCATCAAAATCCAGTCGCCTTACGGATAGACAACTCTATATTTTTGATGCTGTTCTCTCCCTGTTTGCTAAGGATGTGGAGCAAAACATTGCTGTACTCATCACAAGTGTCACAAACAAGCCTACAAATGTCATTCAGGCCATTAAAACATCTAAAATCAAATGTGCTGAAACTAATGGTGGTAAGCTTGTATATTTCTGCTTTGACAACTGTCATTGTGAAGGCTTTAATGCAGAATATGAGGATGAGATGGATGAAGAAGAAGAAGCAGATGAATTTCAGAAATATGAAAAAATATGGCGTAAAAATGAGAAAAACATGAATAACTTTTTTGCTTTCCTGAATCAAACACAAACTATAGACCTGGTTTTGACTGAGAGTGTTCTGAAACAACGCAAGCAACTGACAGCCTCCATTTCCAACCTGAAGGATCGAATCAACGAGAAAGAACTGAAAACAAATGAGCTTGAGCAGACCAAGTTGTCTTTGACACTACACAAAGAAAAACTGGACATGAAAAACTTTGTATATGAAGTTGATGAGCCCTACAAAATAAAAGTCCCTATAAACTCTGGGCAGTGGCACATGAGTAAAGAGGCGACTTGCTGCACTGTGTGTGAGGAGAACTGTCATTACCCAGGATGCTGGTGGGTCAGCGATCTCTCCTGGTGCAGCGTCATGAAGAAGGGCAAATGTACAGTGTGCACTGGAAAGTGTGACTACAGTTTTCATATTAAGGAGGCAAAAATCTATAAGTTAAAGACCAGGAAGGTGAAGAGGACTCACGAACATCTGAAAATGAAATTTGACACGGAGTTCATAGACATACAGAGTTTAATCTACAAACTTGAGGAAAAAATCAAACAAGTGGAAGCAGAGAAGAGCAGGCTGGTGGAGGAGTGTTATCAGTGTGTGCTTACACTGGAGGCGATAGCGCTAACCGCCTCCGCTGTCTCCACCCTGAAGCATCTGGACTTCCTGATCGAGAAGGTGAAGGAAATGGGTCAAATGGAGCGAGTGCAGAAACTCGAGGAGATACAGAGAAGAGGAGAGGAGGAAAACAGAGGAATGTTGGGAAGCATAATAAAATGTTGGCATTCATAGAGAAGAGGGCCTGACCGATGCTGTGAGGCTAATGCACAGGAGCAGACCTTCACGGTGCCTAGAGGTCTCTAAAGCTAATTTACTGGAATGCAGGAATAAAATTCAGTTTCAACATTTTATATACAAATATCTAGTTTCAAGTGTTTATTTGTAAGTAACTAACCAGTAATAATGTTATATATTAATATTAATTAATATATTAATATATAATTAATTAATATATAATGTTGCATATTAACTTTACCTAATCTTAAATACTAATAAATGTTACATATTAATGTTACCTAATCTTAAATCCAAATAAATAACCTTTTACTATTACTGAATATTCATATTACTGATCATAAAGCCACTGCACATGCCAGTTCCAGTCCTGAAGTGGACACAAAAACAAACTGATTGACAGGAACTGCAACCACTGAGAATCTCAGTTTGTGTCTGTGATGGGTACCAAGTGAATAGTTTTCACAAACGTGTCTCTTATATTGGGTGGTATCCTGCCATGAGATGATGGAACCTATTTAAAATGAACTTCAGCAATGAATTGAGGCTTGGAGTTATCAAAGGATGAAATGGAGTTGAAGGTAAACTCTGAGAACCTCGACACAGAACCAAGGCGGTGGGATGGGGGTAGAGCAGAAACGGCTTTCTTCAGCGAGAAGTTTTGCGTGTCGAGAGTCTGGACCCAAGATGATGAGAAAGATAGCCCCACCTCTTACAAAATGTGGGATATTTTCAGAGAAATTGTACTGCACACTGTACTGCAAGGCTTAGAATGATGCTCTCGACGTTTGCATTCAGAATAATCATGGATAATGATATTTGGTTTCTCCACTTCAACAGAGATGCTAAAATACTCCTTTCAAACAAATATTAGAATCAAGATTCTTGAAACACAAAAGGACTTTTGATGTAGCCTTGTTTTTGACTTACTTCCGCTCCTATAATCCTCGCTGTGCTGAAATGTTTGTAAAATGTTTGTAAAATGTCTCAATGTTTTCTCAATGATTTGAAGTTATAATCACATCCATAACCAGCTAACAGTATACTGAGGTCTGTGTCTGTCGCTAGGTGATAGAATGTTCTAGATTTTGTGTGTTACTGAATATGAAAAAATACAAAATGCATGATTTAGTAGCAATATTTGTGTACACTATGGAATATATATGTAAATGTGCATGTGCTTGTATTACTAGTATAAAGGCATAAACCTATATAAGATGTATTATTCATGATGGACCAAATTAGGCTCAATTGTTATTGATCATTCATATATTGGCTAAATATATTTGCTATAGAAAGATTGTGTTTTTAAATGTTACTCACAAAACACACAGAAGACTTTTTGTGGACTGTCTAACTGACCATTCATTCCAACTGTATATTCTTGCTGAACTAATTTCAAATTAAATGTTTAAAAAAAAAAACCTTCAACTGCTGCCTTGTGTCCTCGATTTCGCACACAGCAGCGGATGGATGCTTGGCAAAACCACACACGTTAACCCAACAAAACTCCGCAGGTGACGGCCTGAGGATGCACAGACATTAGACACGACGAAACACGTATAAACAATAAACGACAAAGTAACTCACATGTAAACAAACCAGTGCAATGTGGTACAAACGCTCAACGACAACAGACGCACGGCCACGCGCACACTAACGTAAGCACCTACAACGACGGACGACGCGCGCTCGTGACGGTTTTTTACCGCGCACGTTAACGCCACGTGCAGCAAGGGGCAGGTACGTTGAACGACAACGACAGCAAGGGGGCGTGGTTACAAACACGGAGGCGGGCGCGGAGAACGCGGGTAACAAAGACGACGGGCCGCACCACGTGATGTGTGGGCGATACACCCAGCATCAAACCCACTGCAGCTGATCTTTACTGCATGAGGCATTTTTCTATGGCACAACATATTAATTAGTAAAGAATAACGGATCAGTTAATTATCAGGTACAGACTTAGAGATTTGGTTTTGTGAGAATGTAAAGGAATATGCTTCTCAAGTAGTTTATCTTCAACTGTTTATGATCAGTTCATTATGAAGAAAGAGCTAAGATATTATTTCATGAATAACTCTGAATTACTATTATTAATTAGTTCATGATTTGCCCCTTATGAATAAAATGGCGCCATCATTTTGTTGCATGTTTCTGCACCTGCTCGTCTCTTCTTCCCGCTGTTTCATGTACAGATGCTTGTTTCTCCTTCTAGTTGTTCTGCTATCCCTTTCTTTCTGGTGTTTCTAGCTATCACTCTTCATTTCTGCTCAGCCTCAGTCATCCTGTTAGAGTGGGCCAGCTGAATCTGGAGGCAGGACAGTGCCTTTAAAACAATATTTAGATCAGGAGACAATGTCCAACCGGGGCTATGAGATGAGGGTGTTGTGACGTTGGAGCCAGGGGATCTAAAATGATCATATAGTCAGTAGAGTCAATATCAAAGAACTAGATTAGTTCAGAATGAAGTGCGCAAAGAACTGACCCCTTGTCCAACTTGTTTTCTATCCAGTGCTGACAGTTTCATGTGGGTACTCAGGGTATCGATGCCAAGTTGTTGTACCAGGCACACATGACCTTAGTTCCCCTCAGCACTGGAGTCAAACCTGGCATTACAACAGTACAAAATAACATGAATCGCAAAAGACTCGGACGCTGAGCCCTTGGTGGAGCGGCTCACCACATTAGCGCATGGAATACACATTGGGTTGTCCAAGAGTTGGAGCATGACAGCCTGTAGGCCTGACACTGCATTCATACAGGACATGGCCAAGATTGTCGTCATAAAGGCATAAGCCGTTGTGTAGCCTGTGACATCTTCTCTTACAGGGCAGACAAGATGAATTGCAGATCATAGCTTTAGGCGTGTTGTCAGACCTAGATTCTGCGTGATCTCGGGTGCTTATACGTTGCCTGTGTGGCTCCCTTTTTCTGGGAACATAACAGGTGATGGAGGCGAATAGTGAGGACGATTATCTATTCTAGATCCAGGTCATCATCTCTGCACAGCAACTCGAGAAGTAAGTTGCTGTGTGAGTCATTACAGTACGCAACCAGCAAGGAAGATTCGTTCCAGCCGCTTCCGGCAGCCACTGCGGAACTCCACGGCATAGTCAGATACTGAGCAATTTGGCCAACAACTTCCCATTGGATTGTCCCTCATAAGGATGATCAAATAAATTAAACAATTATTTCTTGAAATGTCCATAAGTTTGTAACTATTGCTAAATGGCTATAGTAAATAATGCCTTCCCAGTTAAGCAAGAGACTTCAAAGAAATTGAGCCTTGACAGAACTAGAAGGAGAGTTATTAAAAAATACAACAAGCATTGTGGCAAGAAACACTTGCAATCGTTTGATCTCCCATCAAAGTTAAACTCAGGCTTGCTTACCAGGAAGAGGGCTTCAGGCTGGCTCAAAGAAGGAGGGGATACCTGAGGTTTTGGGGTAAAATCTTGCTGATGCTTGGACTGTAGGAGGGCAGACAACTCCTACTCACTATTGGCATGGTGGTCGATTTGTGACAGATTGAGTAAAACCCTGAAACCTTTGCTGGTGTTGCCCAATGGTCTTCTCTAACTTGGGACCTCAGAGTTGAGAGTCTCAATATCTGCCATCAGCATGGTAGCAAAGTATTCTGTCACACAGCAGATGGTAATCAGACAATACACATTCAAAAAACAATGCAGGTTTATAAACAGAAGGGAGATCCATAGTCATAGTCATAATATAAAAAGAGGTTAATTTCAGAACAGATAAAAACAGTAGAATTAGGATACGAAAAGGGGCAAATGAGAAAGCAGTTCAAAGTGTTGGTAAATCAGAATCAGTCAGAATATGCAAATTGACTAGAGCAGAGTATAACTGAGATGGATTCCAGAGTCCAAAACAGATGGGGAACCAGATAAAACAGACAATGGAAAACATGGCAACACTGCAATGAATGAAAATAATTTAAAAAACAAAGCGTTCCAAGAACTCTGGGTGTCCTTGAGATCTGGAAAAAACAAACTTAGTGCTTCGTAGACAGCACATTTAAGGTTGAGACATAAACTTGCTGAGTTTTGGTGAATTTACTTTTTTGTTGCAGCTGATTATTTACCCTTTTGTTCCACCATTATTCGACAGATGTTAGATTATATTACCAGTAGGTCTAGTGAAGTTGTGGAAAAACATGACTTATGGTTTTTATTGTTGTAGGACTATATTTCAAAGTTTACTTATCTGCAGTGAACAATTAATAAAGTACTATTAATGGACTTTCAGAAATAAATGTTTTAAGTAATTTCACAACACACTATATAATACAATCATTCTGTCAGTGTAACGTTTTGTCCTATTATGTATCATTTATTTATATATTTGTATTTTTTATTTATGTATCACCCACCAGAGGGATTCAGTAATCCAGTATAGGTATTAGCCTGCAATTAAAATTACATTTCCTACTTCGAAATTTCATATTGGTCTTTGACGTAGGCTAGCTTCTTGCTTTTGGTCTATACGTTTACAGGGTAAATTACACTAAACTACACATCCAATACGCTGTGTATGTAGATTTAAAAACACACAAAATCAAACCAAACAAACACACTTTACTAAATATCACTGTCGTTCGAACTCGAACATCTCAAAAGGCTACAACTCAGTGGGCGAAGACCACTACGACAAATACGACCAAACCATTGTGTCCCACTGCTATTGCCGTAGCACGATGAGGTCAAAGAGTCTTCTTTAACTATCATGGCTGCCTGGTAGATAAACAACTCAAATACAGCCAAAGAAATTACCGAGCTGGCAATTTGGAGACTTTTTTTTTTTCTTGGATTTTGGCAATTTGTAATATAACACGAGTGCTCATCCATAAAGTAAGTATTTGTGCCCATATAACCTTATTCTGGTTATTAGGAACACACACGTGGGTTCTGCATGCTGGCTAACTGTAGTAAGTAGCTAAGCTAGGTTAGGGAGCTGGCTGAGTCCTGCTCGGAACACTTTAACTACCTCGGATAAACGTTTCATCTAGAAAGAAAATCACACCCGGCTGGGCTGTAGCCGCCGTAACCTACATAACTTAAGGAAATTATATACGATCCCTTGGCTACAGTGACTTAATGTGGCACTGGGCAGCAAACTAGCTAGCTAACTAACTCATGACGGTGACAGGACAAAGATAAACAGATATTAAAAGAATACAAAAGGTATGATATGAAATAGCAGTAAAAGTTAATGAGCACATGTCTGTGTAGCTCATTGGAACGCTTGTGATGACGTTACGTGTGAGTGAACAGAACATGCCGTCGGACTGTGACGTCATCGATGACATCGAGGATATGGTGACTCCCCACGAGCCCACCCCCCACGAGCGCCAGTTTTCTAGGAAGAGCGTCGTTCCTCGAGCACGTAGGAGGAAGGCGCTTCCATTGCCTGAGGAACTGCAGGCAGACAGGTGAGACACCTGAGGGCCTAAAAGAGACGCTCCCTTTCAGGCGCTTTTAAAACTAAAAGGCACCTAAAACGTTATTTAGAAAACCTGGACACGTGAGCTACAGCCGTTCCTGCAGTATAAGATACTCAGATGTGTTCTTCAGTTCTGAGCATGACCTACTGTAGAATAATGGACAGGATCTTTATCAGGGATCCACTGCCACACACATGCATTTACCTAACCTCAAAATAGACCAGCCTGTGACGAGCGCTCTAGACCAGTCTGAGGGCAACCAGCCTGTGACGAGCGCTCTAGACCAGCCTGTGGGGAACGAGCCTGGGGGGAACGCTCTAGACCAGCCGGGGGGATGCTCTAGACCAGCCAGGGACGAACAGGTCTGGGGGGGATGCTCTAGACCAGCTGGGGGAGGCTCTAGACCAGCCTGGGGCGAACAAGCCTGGGGGGAACACTCTAGACCAGCCCGGGGGGGAACGCTCTAGACCAGCCCAGGGGGGGAGACGCTCTAGACCAGCCTGGGGCGAACAAGCCTGAGGGGAACACTCTAGACCAGCCCGGGGGGGAACGCTCTAGACCAGCCCAGGGGGGGAGACGCTCTAGACCAGCCTGGGGCGAACAAGCCTGGGGGGGGAGTGCTCTAGACCAGCCTGGGGGGGATTATATAAGAGACTTTGTACTGATGTAAAGCCAGAGAATGCTCTACTCTTGGGCCTGGACTGAAAATTCTTTCTTCATTGATTTATTAAAAGACGAAGGAAGTGTTGGGATATACTACAAGTGTTGATATCTGTGGTCTTCAGGGTTGCTGGAATGATGCTGGTGGATCTGGAATAGTTTGTACTGTGAGGAGGTGGAACACTTGGGAGTAGAGGAGGAGGGTCTCTTAAAACAGTGGGGATGGGGTGGAGGAACACACGCGGATTTCTGATAAAGCAGAAATAACCTCCAGACGATAGACAGACAAACACCCCCTTTGTGAATCCTAAACAACATCTGGTGCTGGTTCTGTTTTAGCCTGTTAACATGCTGTCCCCATCAGAATGCGTTTTGTCAAAGGTCTGGGGAATCTCAAAAATGTCTTTTGTCTTTATTTAAGAAATTATTTAAGAAATGGTCATCATACATGGTGGGTGCAAATGAGACACCTGCAAACTGACATTTTTCTAAAATTGACTTGTGAAAGTTTTATGTAAATCAGTTTCTTAAAGGTATCTAGGAGGTGTGCAGTCTCTTTCATAGAGGGCAAGTACTGCCATCTACTGGCCGTAGAGCCACATAGACTGCTTGGCTGATCTGAGATCATCTGGGATCCACTGACATTTTACAAAAATATAGCTAAGCTTTTTCTTCATCTGTTACATGAATGCAGATTAAGACAAACTAGATCTGAGTAAAGATGATCTCATAGAGCAGAGAGCTTTTCAGGCTTGGGTTTTGAAGCTTTGAGCTTATGTCGTAGGATAAAATTATAATAACATTTAAAATGTTATAAATTATAGTACGTTTAAAGTTATAATACATTTAAACTGAAGGCTATACCCTCAGCTATACTGTTCCATTAGTGCAGGTTTCTTGCAGTCTGGCATAGGTTTTGTGTTCAATCCAGTGTGTTAGCTGGCTTTAGGTCTTACAGTTCAGTTCAGTTGTATTGTCATTCACACTATGTAAGCACATGTGTAAACAAAAAGAGGACTTGTGGGTGCTGTGTCTTTAGCAGTGTGCTGACTGGTTTAATTGTTGATTGTGGGTGCTGTGTCTTTAGCAGTGTGCTGACTGGTTTAATTGTTGATTGTGGGTGCTGTGTCTTTAGCAGTGTGCTGACTGGTTTAATTGTTGATTGTGGGTGCTGTGTCTTTAGCAGTGTGCTGACTGGTTTAATTGTTGATTGTGGGTGCTGTGTCTTTAGCAGTGTCCTGACTGGTTTAATTGTTGATTGTGGGTGCTGTGTCTTTAGCAGTGTGCTGACTGGTTTAATTGTTGATTGTGGGTGCTGTGTCTTTAGCAGTGTGCTGACTGGTTTAATTGTTGATTGTGGGTGCTGTGTCTTTAGCAGTGTGCTGACTGGTTTAATTGTTGATTGTGGGTGCTGTGTCTTTAGCAGTGTGCTGACTGGTTTAATTGTTGATTGTGGGTGCTGTGTCTTTAGCAGTGTGCTGACTGGTTTAATTGTTGATTGTGGGTGCTGTGTCTTTAGCAGTGTGCTGACTGGTTTAATTGTTGATTGTGGGTGCTGTGTCTTTAGCAGTGTGCTGACTGGTTTAATTGTTGATTGTGGGTGCTGTGTCTTTAGCAGTGTGCTGACTGGTTTAATTGTTGATTGTGGGTGCTGTGTCTTTAGCAGTGTGCTGACTGGTTTAATTGTTGATTGTGGGTGCTGTGTCTTTCGCAGTGTGATCCCGGGCACTCAGAAGGTGTGGGTGAAGACATGGGGCTGCTCACACAACAACTCGGACGGAGAATACATGGCAGGCCAGCTAGCTGCAAGCGGATACAAGATGTCAGGTACTTGTGTGTGTATACACACACACACACACACACACATATATACACACACACAGGCACGCACACATTTTTGAGTCCTTTTCAACTGCTTGATGTTTGCTTGCACGTTTGTATTGCTGATCAGATAGAAACACACTCGTCGGAAGAATTTAACAATTTATTTGGGGTTTTATGGGTTTATCTTTTCAACAGTTTGAGAATTGTTTCGTATTCATAAAATGTATTAACTTGAACTGACAGTTCTTTACTGTGTAAAATATTGATTATTTGCAATATTGAAAGTTCTGCACCTTTTTTTTTTTTTAAATGTACTTTAATGATATGATGTTTATGGGTCAAAATTTATTTATATTCATTTAGAACATCCTGAGTTGGCTCATAAAAAAATCAGGGGAATCTTTCTTACCGTTTCTTGGGGGCGTTTGCCAAATGTATAGAGCCACCACTAGAGGGCAGTGTAGCTACACTTATCAAAGTTGGGGGGGGGGGGAGAGAATAATTGCCACCAGGTGGAGTGGCTGTCTGAACTCCAGCACTCAGTGTTGGTCAGATCTGCTTTCTCACCTCTTGTTTGGCCCGTCTAACACAACCAGAGTCTGTTTGAATATAAAGCAGGATTGGATCCCGCCATGTGTATTTTGAGTAGGCGGAGGCGAGGACAAAAATAACATGCACAAGTGAACTTTACGGAGTAACGGAACCGCCCCTCGAGCACGATGAAGTGCTCAGTGCTGGTGTTCGATTTCACCAGAGTCTCCGCTGGGCTTATTTTAGTGCGATTTCCAGATCTTTGTGTCTGCCTCTCTCTCTCTTGTCTGTCTGTCTGTCTCCTTCCCTCACGGTTATCCTGCTCCCAGCAGGAGTCAGGCAGTACCCCGCATGCTCCTTCCTTCTGCCGGAGCCCCGGGGCCCCCACGGAGGCGGCAAAGGCTCTCCGGCGCTCACACACATCTGGCAGTCATCAGCCCAGCCCCGCGAGACCGAGCCGAGCCGGGCCGGGCCGAGGAGCTGCACGGGGTCACGGGGTCGCCCGGCTGACTGCGCGCCCGTGCGCCAGAGTGGCTAAAAACGGCAGGCTGCCAAAGCCCGCCCGCCGGCCCAACCGGTCCGAGCGGAGCGGGTTGAGGAAGCGCAGGAGGCTTCGCACGGGCTTTGACCGCGGGGCACCTTCGTCGCCGGCACGCCCCGACCCATCACGTGAAGCGGGGCGACCGACAAGCAGAGCTCAGCCCGGGTGCCTGTACACACAGCAGCCGCTTGCTCGTCTGGATGGAGCTCGCGTTCCCTCGCCCCAACACACTCCAGAGGGTTCGGATCCAGATGACGGCAATTAGCTGGAGATATTTTCGGCTGCACACAGCCGTGGTCTGCAGCTGGCTCGAATTATCGCAGCCCCTAGCCGGTGAGGCAGGGTGCTCTGACAGAACCCCCCCCCCCCCCCCCCCGCACACCCCAGACAGCGTGCAGCAGCCCGGGGCGCTTGCTTTGGTCCTGGGGAAATGTGTGACCTCTTTTAAAAGGTGTAAGAGGTGCGGGGTCATTGGCATTTGGGGTGGACGGAGGATTATATCCTGGGCAGCACGCGATTTTCACACAGCTGTGTGGGAACAACAGGAAATAAATTTTTTTTTTATTAATCTTTTCTTTTAATTTGTGCTTTACCACGTACATTTTAACTACTAATTTTTGTCAGACATCGGTGTTTTCTTCCTGCATGACAAATTAAATGAAAATAAGTGAAGCCTCAACTTCAGCATCTACCTATCTGGTTATCTGTACCAGTTTACTGTTGTGCGTATTTGTGAATTGTGCTGGAGAGAACATTGCCTGTTCAAAGCTCCCGTCTACGGTGTCTTACAGGCAGACTGGGAACCATTATGCTCACTGTTGTGGAGCCATTTGCTGGTCCGTGTCCTAGTGCTTTAGGGAACTGTGCAGTATGGGAAATAGCCGGGCACTGTGGGAAATGGTATGTTATATATTTCAAAATGGTCTGCACATAGATCCCTTAAGTCTTCTGAACTGAACTTGGCTCCTGGGTTGTTCCTGGCATCTGCTGAAGCCATTCTCCCAGTTTTGGGGTCACAGCCCCTAGTGCTCTGATTATCAGAGGAGCCACTGTTGCCTTCACTTTCCACATGTTCTCCAGCTCTTCTCTCAGGCCTTGGTAGTTCTCAAGCGTTTTGTGTTCCTTGTTCCTGATGATGTCATTATTTGGGATTGCTACTTCTATCACTATGGCCCTCTTCTGCTGTTTGTCCAACTTTGCCAATTTTTCAGTCCACATCTGGAAGTCTTTCAAGGTCTTAGCTTGGTCATTCTACTACAGACCTTGGAGCTTCCAGCCCGTACTCAGCTTAGATGTTTCTGTACACTATGCCAGCCACTTGGTTATACCTGCTAGCATCTTGCATGCTGCTGTGATGTGCTGGATTGTCTCAGGGGTGTCTTTACACAGCCTGCATTTGGGGTCCCGCCTGGTGCGGTGGATCCAGCCTCTATTGATCTTGTAATCAGCGCTTGTTCCTGTGCTACCATGATTAGTGCCTCTGTGCTTTCTTTCAATCCAGACTTTTCCAGCCATTGGTAGGATTTCTCCATATCAGCCACTTCCACTATTTTCCAGTGGTACAGACCATGCAGGGGTTTTTCTTGCTCTTCCTCATTTCCATCCTCCACGGGTTTCTGCTGTCTGAGGTTCTCACTAAGCACTTCATCACTTGGGGCCGCCTTCCTGATGTACTCCTGGATTGTTTCGTCTTGGATAGTTGCTTTGATGCTCAGTAGTCCTTGGCTCCTCTCTTTCTGCCTAGTGTACAGTCTGAGTGCTGGATTTGGGATGAAACCCCGCGTGCATTGCGAAGAGGTTTTAAAAAAAAAAAAAAATTATTTATTTTTTTATATTTAGAGAGAGGAGAGATACTGAAAAGACACTACATTGTCTAGATAATGGCTGACCTAAATGAGAATATATGCTTGCTCCTAATCTCTAAAAAGCACCGCACACCACATGTACCCACTTGAAGCCAAGAGACTGATAGAAGTCTGTGATGAGGACATTTCAAATCAGAGTGATGAGACATGGATATGGTTAAAGTATGGTGCGTATGTGCATGTGCGTGCGCGTGTGCTTGTGCGCGCGTGCGTGTGCGTGTGAGTGTGTGCACGTGTGTGCGCGCGCGCGTGCGTGTGTGTGCGAGTGTGTGCGGTTGGCAGTCTGGCTTTGTCTCCGAGTCCCAGCCCTGCAGGTGCTGCTCCTGTCAGACACCACCAATCCCTCTCAGATGCTTTTTTAATTGCCTTTTTTTTTCTTCCATCTGTAGTGTTGTTTCTGAGCAGAAGCAGGTGCTGATAATATAGACGCTTTCTCAGTCTTTCTTTTGCTTTTTCTCTCTCTCTCTCTCTCTCTCTTTCTCTCTCTCGATAAAGCGCTATGTTTGTTGCCACACAGGATGTACGTACAGCTCAAAGACTAATTGGGCCACTGCTGTTTGTTTCTTTTCTTTCAGTGGTAGGAAAATCGCTGTAATTGAAGCACAGGAAGTGTGTGATTGGGGATTTAGATGTCGTTGAATGGCAACGTTGCTTTGCTCTTACCCACGTCTCCTGGTCCACCTCCCCGAGTCGAGCAAGAGCCGTTTTTTAAACAGGCTGTGCCGCTTTAGGGTCACCCAGTATGTTGCCCTGTATAGTGCCGCTTTAGGGTCACCCAGTATGTTGCCCTGTATAGTGCCGCTTTAGGGTCACCCAGTATGTTGCCCTGTATAGTGCTGCTTTAGGGTCACCCAGTATGTTGCCCTGTATAGTGCCGCTTTAGGGTCACCCAGTATAAGTTGCTCTGTGTATGGTTGCCCAGAGTGACCTGGATGAGGGTTGTCCAGTATACGTATTCCCATTTCCCAGTGCAGTAATCTTCACCGCTCCTGTATATTTGAGTGTGGCGTGTTGACGGTTGCCACCTGACTGCAGACCCATGTGGCCAGTGGCGCATACCTCAGTGAGCCTTCATCGTAAGTGCAACGTTGGCCTTTATGATACCGACATGCATCGAAGCTTCTGAACAAATCATGGCATTGCCAGAATTGAACAAACAAATCATTTTGGTCCAGAAAAAAATAACAGACCAGTCTTTAACCTTGACACATCAGGGAATGTCGCGATCACATTATGCAGCACTGGAGTCGACATGTAGTTCATATTGTCCATCCATATTTTAAACCTTGGACCATGTCACATGGTCCCTGCGCCGTTAGCCAAGGATGGGGCCAGGATGAGGGCTGCACACCAAAATCCTACGTTGGACACCTGAAGCGGTAATTTCTCCCGAACTGCGCTTTATGTTCGTTGACTTGAACGTGCCGGTCCATATTGTCTGTAAGGAATCCGCTGCACTAGACAGTGTCTTTCTTGGCGAGTGTGGAGAATGGCGGGCAAGGGTGGTGCTGAGGAGGACTAGCCGTGGACAGCTGCTTAGGGATAGGTTGGGGTTAGGTGTAGCTAGGGTTGGGGTTAGGTGTAGCTAGGGTTGGGGTTAGGTGTAGCTAGGGTTGGGGTTAGGTGTAGCTAGGGTTGGGGTTAGGTGTAGCTAGGGTTGGGGTTAGGTGTAGCTAGGGTTGGGGTTAGGTGTAGCTAGGGTTGGGGTTAGGTGTAGCTAGGGTTGGGGTTAGGTGTAGCTAGGGTTGGGGTTAGGGGTTAGGTTTAGCTAGGGTTGGGGTTAGTTTTAGCTAGGGTTGGGGTTAGGGGTTAGGTTTAGCTAGGGTTGGGGATTAGGTGTAGCTAGGGTTGGGGGTTGGGGGTTAGATGTAGCTAGGGTTGGGGGTTAGATGTAGCTAGGGATGGGGTTAGGTGTAGCTAGGGTTGGGGTTAGGTGTAGCTAGGGTTGGGTTTGGGGTTAATTAGAGTTGGCGTTAGTTTTAGCTAGGGTTGGGGGTTGGGGTTAGGTGTAGCTAGGGTTGGGGTTAGGTGTAGCTAGGGTTGGGATTAGGTGTAGCTAGGGTTGGGGTTAGGTGTAGCTAGGGTTGGGGTTAGGTGTAGCTAGGGTTGGGGTTAGGTGTAGCTAGGGTTGGGGTTAGGGGTTAGGTTTAGCTAGGGTTGGGGATTAGGTGTAGCTAGGGTTGGGGGTTGGGATTAGGTGTAGCTAGGGTTGGGGTTGGGGGTTAGATGTAGCTAGGGTTGGGGGTTAGATGTAGCTAGGGTTGGGGGTTAGATGTAGCTAGGGTTGGGGTTAGGTGTAGCTAGGGTTGGGGGTTGGGGTTAATTAGAGTTGGCGTTAGTTTTAGCTAGGGTTGGGGGTTGGGGTTAGGTGTAGCTAGGGTTGGGGTTAGGTGTAGCTAGGATGGGGGTTGGGGTTAGGTGTAGCTAGGGTTGGGTTTGGGGTTAATTAGAGTTGGCGTTAGTTTTAGCTAGGGTTGGGGGTTGGCGTTAGTTTTAGCTAGGGTTGGGGGTTGGGGTTAGGTGTAGCTAGGGTTGGGGTTAGGTGTAGCTAGGGTTGGGGGTTGGGGTTAGGTGTAGCTAGGGTTGGGTTTGGGGTTAATTAGAGTTGGCGTTAGTTTTAGCTAGGGTTGGGGGTTGGGGTTAGGTGTAGCTAGGGTTGGGGTTAGGTGTAGCTAGGGTTGGGGTTAGGTGTAGCTAGGGTTGGGGTTAGGTGTAGCTAGGGTTGGGGTTAGGTGTAGCTAGGGTTGGGGTTAGGTGTAGCTAGGGTCGCGGGTTGGGGTTAGGTGTAGCTGGGGTCAGGGTTTGGGGTTAGGTGTAGCTGGGGTCAGGGTTTGGGGTTAGGTGTAGCTGGGGTCAGGGTTTGGGGTTAGGTGTAGCTAGGGTCAGGGTTTGGGGTTAGGTGTAGCTAGGGTCAGGGTTTGGGGTTAGGTGTAGCTAGGGTCAGGGTTAGGGGTTAGGTGTAGCTGGGGTTGGGGTTAGGTGTAGCTATGGTTGGGTTTGGGGTTAATTAGGGTTTGGGTTAGGTTTAGCTAGGGTTGGGGTTGGGGGGTTAGGTTTAGCTAGGGTTGGGGTTGGGGGGTTAGGTTTAGCTAGGGTTGGGGTTGGGGGTTAGGTTTAGCTAGGGTTGGGTTTGGGGTTAATTAGGGTTTGGGTTAGGTTTAGCTAGGGTTGGGGTTAGGGGTTAGGTTGGGGTTAGGGGTTAGGTTTAGCTAGGGTTGGGGTTAGGGTTAGGATTAGCTAGGGTTGGGGTTAATGTTAGCTAAGGTTGGGGTTAGTGTTGGCTAAGGTTGGGGTTAACTAGGGTTGGGTTAGGTTTTGGGAATTTACAGTGGCAACCCTTATTACAATTGATATAGATGAGGAATGAGCCAGGTGTGAGGGTCTGGCGGCGCTGCTTAAACACTGCTGCTGTTTCCCATAATTACTTTCTCTTGGTTGGGAAAGGATGTGTGTGCTTCAGTCATCGAGGGTCTCCCTAGAGTCTCATTCCCTTCTTACATGTGTTACCTTAAGCCAGACGCATTGCTAGAGGAGTGTGCAGTGATTACCCATGTTGGTGCGAAGTTAGGAGTCCATGAGTTACCACGTCTAGACTCCATTTCTGCAGACGGTTTTTATGACGCACGTTTTGGTCCAGCAGATTGAGGAGAGAAAGGGTCAGAAAACGACACTGTCCAGGTGTACAGGAGCTTTGTCTGGGGCGCAGTAAGGGTTAACGGCGGAACCTCATACCGTCTGTACAGTCTTCATAACAGCAAGTCCATGTTTTATGTAGTTGCACAGTATATCTTGCGTTAAACAGCATTGTGATTATTTGCTAAAGGCTGTAATGTGGAAATGAACCATTTTAACAAAATACTTTTGTGCGTCCGTGTGTGTGTGAGAGGCACGTTACAATCACAACGTTTAGCAGTATAGTTGCAGTGTTGTGATCTGATCCGTGTTGTGCGGACTGAGTGTTCCGACACCTCCGGTCCGTTTGTGAGGGAGTGTATGTGAGGGGGTCCGCACTCCGTGGCTCAGTAATCTTCATCAGGCTAAGGGCCAGATACAGAGGAGGAGGCGCTTGTAGTGATTAGTGAGGGGGTTTGTGATTTGGTCTGTGCTTCTTGTGTTGCTTAGACGCGCATACACACACACACACACACACACACACACACACACACACACACACACACACACACACACACACACACACTCGAGTGAGGGCAGGTCACAGACATAGCCTTTCTATAGACCCTGCCACCGTCTGCTTTACTGCTGACAAGCCACCGGTGTAGTAATTGCATTGGCCAGCAGGGGGCAATGTTCATCCACCGGGCGCTCGCTGTTCGGCCGTTCACTTGCCCAATGGTAAAGATGACTTTACTTCTCCTGAAACGAATGATGTCAGACTTAATTCAGCAGCGCGAAGAGGGGGGGAAAACAGCCCGACAAACCCTGAACAGCAAGATATGAGTCCTGAGTGTTGACCACAGAGAACCAAAGCAGAGATATGAACTATCAGGTGACAAGCTGTGCTTCACAAAGTTAATACGTAGATAATTTTGTGTGTGTGTAATGATACCTGCCTCTCAGATAATATATCACAGAAAAGTAGAGGTGCAAAGCACGTACGTGCCTTCCTGTCTCTGTGTACTTCATTTCTGTCTTTCATTTTCTTTCGCTCCTCACAAATCAAGAATTGCCATTTTATGTGAGTGGCCTCAACAATGGTTTGGCAGAATTATTCATTTATTATTCATTAAGTGAAAAATCCAATTAAATTGCTCTCTTTCTGTGTTCGGTGGGTTGCTCTTCGGCTGAAGTGTGCGGCCTCCGCGCTCTCGTGTCGCTCATTTTTCCAATTAGGCCCGATTAAATGGGCCTTTGTCGGCGGCTCTTTTGAGGACGCGTGCCGTTCGGTCCTGGCGTGACGGCACTTGAAAATTTCCATCTTTATCATCTGCCCACAGATGGCGCCGTTGCCCAAGGCAGCGCAGTGCACCTGCACATCCCCCAAAAGCCCCTGGTCCCGTGCCAGGCATTGACTTCATAGAAAGCCGCCCCTCGTTAACTCCCTCGCAGGCAAGGGGAGAAATGCTGCAGTGATGATTTACATACAACGGCTCGTGTTGCCTGTAAACACTAACCGCTAACAGCCTCTGCATCCTTGTTCCAGGGTGACGGTTGCAGGAAGCACCGTCCCGACGTATCCAGGAGCTTAAAGGTTAAAGCGTGTCCTTCCAGCCTATATGTGCTTGACTGACAGCGGGTTAGTCTCTCTGTTAGCTCGATTTGGTCACGTTTCCGTGGGTCGTGTTTAACAGCGCCGTGGTCCGTAAGAGGCGCTTTGGCATTCCTGGCTCCTCCGTGATCGGAATGCTCAGCTCTGGTGTTGTTGGTTCCACGTGTGATTGGAGTAGCATTCTCGCTGCATGCGAGCGTACACCTTTGCTAGTGCCGTTGCCCATTCATAAAAAAAAGAGGAGGGGAAGTCGAGGGGGGGCGGGAATCGGCACGCCCTGATTGGCTGAACGGCGTCTACGCAGCGTCGCTCATCTCCTGGAGGCAGCCAATGAGGGCCGGAGCCTTGACAGCTCCCCGCGGCCGAGGCTGTGCCGTCGGCGGGCGGCGCACGACGCCCGAGCGGACCGCAGCCTCGCCGCTCCGCTCCCCTCCGCTGCGCCTCCGGCGAGCCGCTCTTGCCGACCCGTACAGCGGAGAAACGGAGGGAGAGAGAGAGAGAGCGAGAGAGAGATGGTGACAGAGATGGAGGGAAGTTGGAAGAGGAGGAGACTCCAGAGAGGAGCGCGAGGCGCAGTTCAGACGGAGCCCGCTGCCGAGAGCGTAATTCCAGGGAGGGGGAGGGGGAGGAGAAGGTCGGCCTCCGGAGAACACAGCAGGAGAGGAGCAGGGAGCCGGCAGCCAGAGTAGAGCGCGCCGAACGGCACGCTGGAGCTGCCGAGCCTTGCCATCTGCGTTCCGTTTACTCGTGTCTGATACGACAGTGTTTGAGTCGTGTGCGTTTGTGCCTGCGTGCGTATGCGCACAGGCGTGTTTTAATTATCCGTTTATTTAGAGCTTTCATTCAAAATACAAGTGGAAGGAACTAAACCACTTGTTGGAATAATATCCTGTATTCCAAAACTAGGAGCGTCGCCAGCTCTCAACGCCCACTGGTCAATATTTATCCGTGCGGTTTTCTTGTGAAAACACCGTAACACTCTTTTCGCTTATAACAGCTGTATTTGCGATCATTAGGTGATTTTAATATTTAATTGTGAGATATATTCATGATTAATTTCACACAGATGTTTCACTGCTAGAGACAGACAGGTGGACAGAGAGGGAGAGACACGGTCAGGTTTTTCTGGTCGCACATACACTTCTGTGATCCAGGTGTCCTGGATTCTGTTCCGTGTCTAGGAACGAGCCCTGGAATCATGTATGGAAAAGAGTCTGGTTTTGAGAAGGTATGTGGGAAGAATCATAAGCTGTCTACTGTGTTAAGTGCTACGTTGTACACACACCTCATGTTGTTGTACAATGTCCTTTCCCAAACCTGCTCCTGAGAACATTGCTGTCATTCCTACATATTTTAGAAATGTTAATGTAATCTTTTCATTCAGTCTCTGGATTAACAAAATCCGTCCCACGCACATCCTGCTGGTTTTTTGGTTTTGGCTGGTCTGGGATCTGTATTCGCCCTTTGCACCTCCATTCTTACCGCGAACCCCTGTGGCTCCGTAGCTCCGGTCTCGCGTCGGGCGTCCGACCCCCTGCTTCCCCGGAGACAGCGCGGATGCGTCCGTGTCAGGAAGCGTGCTCGCCCGCCCGGGGCTCAGTCTGGAGTCTTTCACCCGGGGCACGCTCTTGACCTCCCGTCAACGCGAGGTCAGCTTGGGGGGGGAGGGGGGGGGGTCTACTCGATTCGCCGACCACCTGTTAAGCTGTAAATCTGATCCAAAGTGCCTTTTAATTGAAGTTCTCTCTGAAGTGGCATCTCTGCTCTGTCCTTGGCCTGTGCTGAGTGCGTGTGCCAGCGGAGGCAGACACGATGTGTTCTCTCTCTCTCTCTCTCTCTCTCTCGAAGGCTGGGCAGACCCTGCGTTCTCAGGCGGAGACGCCGTCGTGCGATCGGTTTTGCCACGGAACACAGTTTTGTGAAATCCAATGAAGTCAACGTGATCGTGCTTTCAGGTTCAGCAGGGTGACCTTGGAAGCGACCGATGAGTAATGAACTCAACGCAAGTGTGTTGGCGTTCTCGCGCTGGTTTGCGTTCCGTGTTTCGGCCACAGCGGGTCGGCGCTATAGTCGATCAGTCCACGACTGACGGAGAGGCGCGCGGCTTCGGGTGCCGCTATCGGCCAGGCAGATCTGCGCGGTGCAATCTTTATGTCCCAGCTGCCAGTGGGCTGCGTTACCGTCCTGGTCCGACGAGAACCTTATAAACCTGGCCCGTATAAACCCATTTCACAATCCTGTGGCAGAAAGGAGCAGCGATTTCGTCCCGATGGAGCAAGGGTAAGGAGAAGCGGGGAATATCTGGAGCGCTCCGGAGTGATCGCTCATGCTCATGACCATTCAGTCACAAACCCCCCCTGTGTGCTGCATGTCCTCCCTAATGGCCCTGTCCCATGACCCCCGAGTGCTTTGGTGCAGTAAGAGAGATTTAGGGTGAGGACACCTCGTAAGTGGTGCAGTCGCATGCTAATCCGGAGCCTTTGGGAAGACGGTGGGATTAGGCTTTAGGTTTATTCCGGACAGCGAGGGACTTGTTTTGGTTTGCTACCCCATAACTTTGCAGGCAAAAGCCGCGTTGTGTCGTGTGAGTGCTCTGCAGTTCTGTCCTTGTGGGGAAAGAAAGGGGAAAAAGCCCTTAATTCTGTCTCATGAAGAGAAAAAGAAATCTTTTAGCTTTTCCACAAAAGCAACAGTAATTAAATTGGCTGTGAAGACCTTGGGGGTGGGAGGGCACACAGAGTGGGTGCCAATTTGCTAACCAAACCTAAGCTTATTTGGAACCAAACAAACGTTCTCTCTCCAGCGTCTTTCAAGGCAGTTTTTAAAAACCATCCTCTCTTTCTTTAGTGTATTTTTTCCCTCTGTTCTTTCTTGTCCTTCTCTCAGAGGACGGCGCACTGTTAGCTTTCTGCCCAGCGGTTTTAATGGCCGCGTAACCCTGCCGGTGCCGAGCGGAGTGCAGGACGCGACCCAAGAACGCGGGACTCCTTCCGGCTCAGCCCTGCCGCGTCCTGGCGCTAAACGCACGTGGAAAGCGAAACCGGAGCGGGCTGAACGGGGCGGGCGAGCAAGGACGCGTCTGTCCGCTCGCGGTACAGGAAGTGAGGGCCGTCCGAACCACAGAGCTCTCTTTAACGCCTTTTAAACTGGTTTTATGCGGCGCTCCCCGTCCAGTGGCACGCTGAAGGACGCGTTTATGTCAGGCGCCCCCGGATAACCGCGGCACGTGGATCGGAGAGAGGCAGGAGTTAACGAAGTAAACTGTTGTGCTTTGAATTTGAATCCGTGGTGTGGTATTGATTTGGGCGTTTGTGGCGCGGTCTGGGTTCGATTCTCGGAGGCTCCGCCGGAGCCCCCTTGAGCCCGGAATCCTGCGAGCGGTCCCGGCCGATATCGTTCGCTCCCCATGCGGTCCGTGTTCGCGGGGTGAGGTTCTACCGTGCTGACGGCGGGCCACTTCCAAGCTACTGAGCCTGGAGGAGCGCGGGCTCCTCCAAATTATCACCCATCAGCCGGAGCCGCTTCCTTTGCGCTTGGACCGAGTCTCTGTTTCTCCGCCCTCCGCCGTCCACTGTGGGAAGTAAACAAGCTCTGCGTGCAGGCTGTCTGAGTCACCTGGACGACGCTGTGGTCAATTTCGTTTATTAGTGGTTGATTGGCACTCTGTGTGAGCTGAAGGCTGCCTTGTCCTAATTGTTTAGATTTATGTGTGTGTGTCTGTGTGTGTGTGTGAGAGAGAGAGAGAGAGAGAGAGAGATATGGGGGGTGTGGGGGTGTGTCCACTAGCAGCAGCTGCGGGGAGAGTAAACACCCTGAACAGTCAGGCGGATTATCCACCCCCGTCAGGGCTTGTCCCAGCAGCCTGTGCATCTGCGAGACGGCTCCTGACGTTGTCCGGTCATGCACCGTCACTCCACATGCCTCGCGGCGATGGGGTGTGTTAATAGTGAAACGCGGGTAAATAATCCCGTCCATGACCCCATGCCCGACCCCCCCCACACTCCCGTTCTCCGCTGTGACACAGTCTGACTTTGAGGAGTATGTCCGTCTCTTGGAGCTGTTCCAGTATTCAGGCAGCTCTCAGCCCAGGTCACTCTTGGGAGAGGGATCTGCGGTCCTGGGTCAGCGTGGAGTACTGCTTGCTGCTGGCGCGCCGACCACAGAACCGGACCCAGCACGGCGTCTGGCACCTCCGCATGGCTGTTGGACATAGCACGTGTTTTGTCTCTGGGTTTTCTCGCTGTTGTTGTTGTTTCCTTGTGGGAGCGTCAAAAGTAGCACGGAAGTTTCATTGTAAGGAGAAGCTCAGCAAGCCAATGCTAACGCGGACTGACACTGAACGCAAGCAGGCCACCGCTAGTCCGACGACGATAGTGTAATGCTAACCGCTGGCCGTTTTGACTTCAGTCATCACTTGCGTAAACAGTTTAAGCGTTTTTCTGCTGCTTATATGATGAGGGAAGTTGAACTGAGAATAACTAAGCTTAAGTTTTCAGAGAGAAAGCCAGCGTGATTCCGGTTTGAATTTGTTTTTCCCGCCACGGTAAAACGGGAACATGGTGTGGTTCAGAAAAGCCATCAGTCTGGCGTGCGTCTCTGACGGCGGCGGCGTTCATTTGTTGTTTGGAGTATCATGCTGAAGCAGAAGGAACCGTCGTACGCAGTCGTGTGGTCCGTTGGCGTAACATCCAATCCCTTAGTGACTGCGCCTCGCCAGGCCCAGGTGAGGCTTCCTCGTCTTATGGCCTCCTGGGTCTGTCTGCCGCTCCCGGTCGTTTGTTTTTCTGGTCGGAATTGCTCCCGGCGTTATCGGTAACTCTGCAAAAAAGCCTCTCCCTGTCTGCGCTTGAGTGTTTGCCAAGGTGTGATGTCACTGTGCTCCATCTGCTGCTCTCTGGGGCTGTTTAGAGGTAGAGATGGGGGGGGGGGGTGTAGAAAGATAGATAGATGGGGATGAGTAAACATCGATGAGGTCAACGACGACCGTCTGGCAGTTCTGAGCCGTGAAGGCTGCGTGTGTGTGTGTGTGTGTGTGTGTGTGTGCGTGCACGCGGTGACCCGGAGCTAGGACGCCGTGTTCGGCGGTATGTGCTCGCGAATGCTATGGCATCTCCTCACAGCCTGCTGGGCACTGTCTGCTACGCCGTAGAGCCACATTACCCATCAGCCCGCGGGTGCTCGCGGGAACCGGCCGTGCTGCAATTACTGCATCCCCACGATACCGGAGGACATCGGGTCGCAGACGTGCACCGGCGTGTACTCGAAGGCGCAAGGTCCTGCTCGTACACGGCGAAGAGACCTCCATCTTAGGCCACCTCAAGACTTTGCTCGATTCCGGCCCGCAAAAAGTTCCTTGCTGAACAAAACTTTGCATCCCCGCGGTCTGTTTGTCCTAGCGCCGAGCGTGATGCTGGCTCGGGCGATACTGTGGAGCTGGGTGCTAATCGGGGGGGTGTGGGGGGACTTGCTCCGCCTCGGTGTCTGTGATGTGTCCATAATCACAGGAATTCACACCGCACGCAGATGGCAGCCGGTCCTTAAACTGCCACCCAGACGCCTGCAGGTTTTGATATGTGACCGGAGAGGAGATGTCCTCTCGCACAAACGAATGTTAACCAAAAGTGGCCCTCCAAAAAAAAAAAAAAAGTTTTTTTAAATTGCGGCCCAGTCAGTCTGGGAGACATAATTCCAGTAACACTCTCGTGACTTCCTTTGGCACGTGCGGCCCCATAGAAATGACAAAAAACCCATTTGGAATGTCTCCGACTGGGACTCCGGCTAATTTGAGTTAGTTGGATCCACGCGGGAAAACGAAGGCGCACCAAAGGCTTTAGGTTTCCGATGTTTTCCGGCATCTCCAGAAGCACTCCCAGGGAGGCTGTTGGTCGGCAGCGGGAGACCCGTCCAGAGGGCTAGTTCCTGCCCCTGATGAGGGTAATAAGGACGTTTGTGTCTCAGGCAGCTTGGCTCAGCTGGGGGGGGTTGTTTCATCCAGTCCCCCTGCTCTAATGGGAGGTGGTTCTCCCAGCACAATTTAGATTTTCAATTCTGATGTTTGGCGTAAAACGTCATGACTGTTTTATGCCCAATTTGCATATAAAGAGGTCGCCGTTGACAAGCCATTTGCTGGTATAGTTCACAGGCATCCGTTTTAGAGTCATGATTTAGACGCATGTTCGATGGTGCACCGTGGGGGTTTTTTGGCGCGTGTGAGTGAGTGAGTGAGCGAGTGAATGAGTGAACGGCTAACAATCACCAAAGTGTCCTTTTTGTGCACTACTGTGTCTCCTGTGTTTGCCAGCAGCCGGGACCTTCCCGGTGTTCGTAGGCAGTATCTTCTACCTGGTCATTCCGCGGGTTTGTGCTTTGGTCAGCTCTGTGGCAAGCACGCCTGCCACCCCGACTGGCCGTGTTCCTTAAATTAACACACGCACCCGCATTTTCGGTGAAGCTGCTTGCTGGTTACGCTGTTGTGTTCTGGGTTGTGTTTTGTTGATTCCTGACTGTGAAAAGCACCTCTGTGTTTCAGCATGAGACCAGGCCCTTAGGAGAAAGCTTGAGTAGTTTACATGTCAGGGTTTTTTATAGCTCTGTTTACTGTGGGTAATGGGTAAATCACAGGAATTCTCCAGTGACTTCCTTGTAAGCTACACTTGTAGGTCCCTAAACTCAGCTGAGAATTAGACCTGCTACCATGTGTTTTATTTTATAGTGTTGTGCTTAGATGTTGATGTGTGTTTTGGGAATTCTCAGTTCATTTAATTTCTAGTTGTATAGTGATGTTTTTCCTGTTATTCTGAAAAATATTTCCCTACATTTCATATTTCATATAAATTTTTCATAGTATTCTTTGAACTTTGTCTTAATTTGCATAATTTGTTTTTTTAATTTGTTTTCAGTTTTTCAAACCACACGAACAGTAAACTCTACTGCATGGTCACTGTTTTACCCTTCATCCGGATAAATTAATAAATCTGTCTGTCCATCTTTTTAACAAATGACCCTGTCAACAGACAAGTATCTTCACAGAAATGCCAGGTAGCCATGCCCTCCAGAGAACACTGCATTCTGGGATTTTGATCTGAAAATGACTGGAGAGCCGCCTCGAGTCATCTGGTGATTTAAGAGGAGAGACGAAGAGTTCACCTGACCTGAGACAGAGCTGCTGGGGAATCTCGACCGTTTGACTGGAAACCCGCAAACGTCCCAGTCGGCTCGCGGAGGGACGGCACGTGCGCTAATATTCATAACGAGCCTCTCCCTTCTCCCGTGGGATGCAGGTCCGTCAACCGGAATTTCGGGCTCGGGCTCGATGGCTCCAGAGGGCGCTGCCTCGCCTTTCCAGAGATGGGAGCGTGCGGGCAGCGTCGAATTCCTTGTCACCGCCGATTTGTCTGAAGAGGGCGAACGCTGCACACGAGGGTCGTTGTGCGTGACGCGCGATCTCTGGCCTTCGCATCTGTGCATGAGATGTGACGGCACTGCTACTCCGGGTTCAGGTACCTGAGGGAAGCAAACGCGCGGAGGTGGAAATTTGGGAGGCCTTTTTAAAAACTGTGATGCAGGCTTTTTTGGCTACGCCTCACCCCACCTGCCATCCCTTGCGATTTTGGGGCTGCTAATTGCGTTTCGTGCTTCTGTAGCGTCCTTACCGTAACCCACGGGGCTGCTTTCACAATTTTCGAGCGACTCCAAATCACCTCTCTAAGCTAAACGCTTTCCCCCCTCGCCCTTGAATATCGGTTCTGGGGCGTGACCTCGGAGAGGGTGCCGACAGCTTCAGCTGAGCTTCGTTCCATGGCTTTTTGTCAGTGCGGTACAGGCGACCTGGTCCGCGGTGATCCGGAGGCCTCAAAGAAACAGACCTGCTCCTGCACCCAAGTCGCTCCTTTGATATTAAACAGCCCCAAAAAAGACACTTGACTGTGTTTGTTTTTTTCCCCTCATGTGCACGGCCCTCACCTTCCCCGTCATTCCTGCTAGGACTTTCCGTTAATCCCACAGATCTCCCTCTGTTTGCACAGCCAGGCGGCGCGGCGTTTGAGAGCGCCCCTCCCTGCACCGCTTCCACTGTGGTATCCGCGTGCGGATATTCAAAAGAATACCATGTTCTGTGCTCCACGGGCTAAGACTGAGGCTTACCGATCGTTTGGAAGTTTAAAAAAAAAAAAATAAATCTCGTCTGGCCAGATCCCTGACCCTGGGTGAAACAGCGTTCATTATTTGTAAAGGGCTTCGCTGGTGTGCATCACTTTTCAAACCGGTTGTCATGCTAGGGAGTGAGGAGCTGGAGTGTGTTGGGAAGTTCGGCCCGGAGACAGCCGCGCTTTGGTGCTTTACCCACACTGTAAAATGTTCCGTATGTTTGTTAGAGAAGACGGGCTTTGTTTAAAATTTTGACTTGGATGGAGATCAGATCATGTTTTAGAGGCTGTTTTTAAACAGAAATCCAGAGGGTTCACAAACCTTTTCCTACAACCGTGGAAAGACTTCGGAGGAATCCATGTATGAATGCTGGATTTCCTCAGTGTGTGGCTATTACTGGTGTTTGTTAATGTATTTGTGGTACATGGGTTATAGTTGAGACTAGATTTGTTTGTATTTAGGTGGCTTACTGGTTGGGAGGTAGACAGGAGTGGACTCTCTGTCTACCATGGCGGTCTGTCTGTCTGTCTCTCTCTCTCTCTCTCTCTCTCCCTCCCCCCTCCCTCCCTCTCTCTCTCTCTCTCTCATATATATGCACACACAGTCCTAATCATGTATACATATCCCATTTCCACTGCTCAGGGCGTCTAATCAGTGGCAAGCCCTTTGGCCTTTTGAAATCGATTCTTTTCATGTCTGCAGTTCCGTTTTTTGCTTTCCTCTGTTCATTTGTTCACATTCATCTGGAGTGTAGCTCCCCTCCTTTGCTTTGTACAACAATGCCGTCCTCTGGTTGACCGTGTTCACAGGCCCACTGCACCATTCGTGCTTTTGCCGATGTGAGCTTTTGAGTTGTTCCGAGGGTTTGGGGCTTCCTTTATCTAGAAATAAATGCAGCCTTTATTTGCATCTCATTTGCATGTCACTCCCGCAGGCTGTTTGGAATGCCAAGAGGCTAAATTCTGTATTTATTACCCGGGTCTTAACTAGTTTTCAGTTTTATACCATTTGCATTTCATTTGCATGGGCTCTGCCTGACTGGGAATTGGGGGGGTTAGGTGACCTAAATTGTTTTAATTCTTGAGAATTGAGAAAGCAATCCTTGATTATTATTAATTAAATTAGGCCACTTAATAACCCAACCTATATTTATGGCTGCATTTCAGTGTGTAGCAAGTTAGGGCCTGAACCCAGTGAAAGGGGGATGGGTGTTCTGCCTAGGTGTGGGGGAGTGTGTTTGGCTGTTGCACGAACGAACCTGCCGTGTAATCTACAGCGAATACATGACTTATTAATCTGTCTCTCCGTAGCTACTCAGAGGAACAGGGCTTTGGCCCAAGACTCCACACAGTGCAGGAACACCTGCGAGCAAAATTACCTTCCTTTTATACACAGCTAATTGGCTTTTTTAAAAAAGCCATTTGTTATTTGCTCTTAACGCAGGTGTAACACGAAGGCATAAACCGCTGTGATTTAATGCCGTGGGGGGGTAGTTAGAGCAGATATCCGTCCCGCTGGGACCTTCGGCTCGACCTCGCGGGCAGCCCTGCAGGCTAGAGGGCAGGAGACCCCCTCTCCTCCGCACTCAGATGGTCTGTTCTGGCTTCATGCCGTCTTCCCGGTGCCACTTGTGCGCTGGAGAGAAGACCTTTTCTCTCCTTCTGTGTTCTTTTTTTTTTTTTTTTTTTTTTGTGGCAGAAAACAAATGACCCTTTCCCGCCCCGCCTCAACGCGAGCTGCCTTTTGTCTTGGGCCTCGACACCTGTCCCAGCACCGAGAGATTTGCATAGAAGCAAAACTCAAAGTTATGGACTGCCCGGGCCGCGGGTTCTCCCCTGCGCTTCTGCTGCGGGGAGAAAGCACCTGGAAAAGCGTGCGGATCGGTGTCGGAACCGTGTTGGAACCGCATGATGTGTCTGCGGTGGCTCGGTCCTGGAGCCCAGTACATACACCACACGTCCGCAACACGCACGCACACGGTGCTGTTGCTGGTGCTTTCGCTGCGGTCCCGTTCCATCTTGGCTGTCCCGATGTCTACGGACACGCAGCCCTCGAGAACGAAACATGCATCAGTCAGGGAAACGGCAGGAAACTGCCAGCCTCGTACCCTACGTATGGACGCCGTCCAGGACGGAAAGGTCAACGCTGGTCATCGGAATTGCCCTGAACGGCTTATTTTTGTGAGCGGCGACGTATGTTAATATCTCACCGTTGCCCCGCCCCTCGCAATCCCAGCGACCGTTCCACCGTTGGGCAACAGTTGGATCCTTTATTTAATTCTGTCTGTTTGCCCAGCAAACTGCCGTGAGCACCTTCTGTTCAGCTCTCTCCCTTTTGCTGAATAAAAGACTGCCGACTCTTTGCAAACAAACACACAGCCTTGTATGTAATGGCTTTGAAATTGCATGTAAATGTTTGCCTGTGCGGGTTATTGTCACTCGTCCGTGGAGACCGGCAGGTTTGACACACTATCAAAGGCTTGGCAGTTGGCGGCCACTGAAAGACGGACCCTCCCACGGCTCGGAGCTGCCGCGGCTCGAGACGGCGTCATCAAAAACGCAGTTTTCGCTTCGTTTAAAGATTGGCTACGCACATATTTGTCTAGACCAGCACTTCTCTGAATAGCAAACGCGAGACGTCACAGCAGATTTGCTGCATTAGAAAGTAAACAAGCAAAGTTAAATATGTGTGTGTAAAGTAGGATATATACCCTCTAAAGAGGAGCTGGCACATGGTCTTTTATCTCTGTCTCTCTCTCTTTCTCTCCCTCTCCCTCTGTCACGGGAACCTGCCTCGTCCAGACCTGTTGTCCCCGGCATTCCTGAGAAGGAGCGCGCCGATGCCAGCGTGACAACACGCCGGAGGAGGACGCCGTCTTTATATTTCATGCTACTGGTCTCGCTCCTTTTATGTCCAGCGCTCAGAATCTTGTTTTTTTTTTTTTTCCCCTCCGCGAGGTCGCTGGTGGAGCGCGAGTTCTCCACCTGCTGCACAGCCTGCTGCTTCAGTCTCCAGGGCTAGGGATAAACAGAGACACTGCTCCGCTGCACGGATTTCATTTCTTTCTTTATTCGTTTGGAGTCCGGCCTCCGTGTTTATAGTTCCTCCACCGGTAATCTTTCAGGTCGCCTTGCGTCGTCCTCAAGCGCGTGGAAGACCTGTTTCTCACCAGCCCCCCGTTCGTTAGATTCTGCGCCACCGGGCTCTCGGACGCGCGGGAACCGTGGCCTTTTGCGTTCCTGAGGTTCCCCGCTCGGGGCCACGGCGGAACGGCGTTCTGCACCCCTTCTCTCGCGTCAGCCGCGCGGGGCTGCATTTTCACAGGCATGCACAGACGGCCGGGGAATCGAGCCGTGGAGCGGGGCAGTCTTCAGCACCGAACCCAGGCTGGAGTATACACCCTCCTGCTCAGGTTGAGGAGAGTTGAGCACAGGCGCGGCCTTCGGTCACACTGTTTATTTTAGTTCGTTCATTTACTTGCAACGTCGCTCCGACGGCTAAGCTGCTTTCTGATCTCTGCACGGAGGCGGATAGATTTGTCAAGTAACCGCCCGAGGAGGGAGCTTTCGGTGTGTAGGCCCTGAAAAACCCATTTCGCCGCTGCTCTAAATAGAAGACAGCGTGTCAGAGGCCTTCACTTTTTTGTGCGATTCATTTTCTCTTCCACACCTGGCTGCGTCATAAACGGCTGTTGTCACGGCTGCCCGTGGATCCGTTTAAAATTTCCAGACGCGCATTCATGAAGTATTCGGCCGGGCTTAAACAAGGCAAGTCCGGGCAGAGAGCTGCTATGATGGAGAAGGCTATTGCGATTCTCCCATTCAAGGGAAATCTCCTCGAGAGGAGAGAGAGGCTGTTGGAGGAACCTTCCCTTCACGGCATCCTCTCCATGGAAACGTTCTGAAACTCATATCGTGCAGTGCTTTTTTTTTTTTCTTGCCGTGGGTTGGCGTTGGGTTTTGAGTCGTCGATGAGATTTGCCTGTGATTTTACCGTGTTGCATCACGCTTGCACCATTTAACCGCCCCCCAACACGTTCCAGTTGGCGGGTAGTCTCGTGCGGCCTTCGCCCTCTCTGTCCGCACGGTGGCATTTCTCTATGATCCGTTCCCTGGCACCTTTGCGTGATGGCTTCTGCACTCCGTCGAGGTTGTGCGTAACGCAGCCTCGCCACGCTGTTCTGTGTGGTATAAGCACCCCCTCCCCCAACACACATTTAATCTTGAGGCATATGTGGGGTTGCCAGACGAACTGTTATTTTGTCACAAACTGCAGTCTAACCAAAGCCACACTATGACTCTTGGGTACCAAATCGGCGCATAGCGACGTGTCCTGGTGTGAGAACTGAAGGATTGTGGGACAGTTGTAAGGGGTTGAATTTCATGCGGCCGACATGCCAGGCAGCTACTCCTGCCACGTACGAGTTGTTGTTTTGTTGTTTTGACATCTTTCGTACTGGAGACAGTCAATGCCAGAGCACACAGAAATAATTTTAAAGAAAAACGTATCCAAAGTTGTAACTTTGGAGAGACGTCCCAGCGTCCAATTACAGCCATGCCCGCTGAAAACGGCCAGATCCAGCAGCATGCCGCCTTTCATTTGAGCCCGAGGTCTTCCGTTTACAAACGTAATTTACACTTTACATTTTGTAAACTTTGCCAGAGGTGCGGCGCTTTTGTAAACTTGGAAAAAGTTGGAGGCTGGCGCTGCCAATAGAGGAAAAAGTTGTTAAATGACACGAGCGCGCCGTGAACCAGATGGTACGTGTAGGATTAATGTTGGCAGTGCAGCTCTGTCACTTTTTAATCAAAGCACGAAAATCACTATTATTATGTATCATCGCTTGCTTTTATTGGTTGAATAGTCATTCAGGAAGCGTTGGGTGGGAGAGAGGGAGAGAGTGTGAGTGAGAGAGTGTCCACTGGTAAGCTTCCTGGCTTCTGTCCAGTAAGCCCATAGTAACATGATGAGTTATTCGGTGGCGCGACGCCAAACACCTGCACAGGTTATTTAGCTGTTGTCAACTTGCGAATGGCTCATGTAAATGTACTTATAGAGGACTGAACGAACTCCATCATCATTTATTAGTCTCACAGTGGTGTGTGGCACTGCAGTAATGCTGCAAACTAAAATCGCAAGTGGCCAGGAATGTGCACAGCTTTTTCCTTTAAGAAATGGCAGCTTTCTTCAACTCTGATTTTGAGGAAGAAGACGCAGGAAAAGGAGAGTGTTGTGGCAGTGTTGAGCTGGTGGTCGGTTTTAGGTGAGCTGAGTCCTCGTTCAGCTTGGTAGCAGTTGCGTGTGAGTGTGATTTATGTTAGGGGTAAGGGGGGCTCCAGCCGTCGTGTGTGTGTGTGTGTGAGGGCCACCACAGATGAGCATTGGCCTGTCTGTGTGTGTGTGTGTGTGTGTGTGTGTGTGTGTGTGTGTGTGTGTGTGTGTGTGTGTGTGTGTGTGAGGGCCACCACAGATGAGCATTGGTGTGTGTGTGTGTGTTTGTGTTTGTGTGTGCACGCGCGCCACCATCACTGAGCAGCGACGGCCGCGTACCTGCATTGCTTTTTTTCTAGTACATTCTACATCGGGAGATTCCTCTTTATTAGATGATTCACTTTTCCAGACTTTGAACCTTGTTGTTGTTGTTTTGGTCAGATTTCTACTGTTTATGCCGTCCCTGGCGGATCATTCAACTCAAATCAGTTAAAGAAACAAAATTAAATTTGATTGAATTGCCCCAATCAGTCTTGTGTCATTACTCCTGGGTAGCTTTAACAATGCACATCGCCAGGGTGCCTAACCCTGTCTATTTAGTGTTTATTTTAAGGACAGGAGTATTTGCCGCATGGATTTCATTTGTTTGCAGTTCATTCAAGTTCACACTAGACTCATTTTTTTCCCCCTGTTGGCTGGAAAAATTATTTTAAGTTGGCAAACAGCACCGTAACAGTCATCTGGTGTAGTGCATTAATTGCACACACTGTAAATAAATTGTGGATATGGGAACGGTGAACTGGAACAGACCCTGCGGTTCCCCCACCGCCTGGAAAGCCTCTTCAGAGAAGAACTCACCCCAAATGAAAGCAGTAGATCTTCTTAAACTGTTTCTGTCTTTATGGTATACAGAGACCAAACACGTCACCTTTTGTTTTGGTTTTAGATGGACGAATGTGGGATGTGCTCCATGAATGTAAATCAGAACAATACTCGGTTTTCTTTCTTTGCTCCACTGGAAGATAACGAACAGGCTCCTGTGATCTGCAGAGTCAACAGTTACTCGTTTAATGACCTAAAACTTTTTAATGACCTAGTTTTAGGCATCGTTGAGATCCGGGGAAAAAAATGTCACTTAAGCCTTATTACAAGCTGTGGGCACTGGCTTCGGTAATAGACTGGCTCAGTGGTTTGTCACCACTTAATTCTATATATAAAATAAAAGTTATTGTTTCTAATATGCTGTAAGTGTGAAACATTAAGGGGTCAGGATATCCGTGTCCTCTGTTCTATATTGCAGTGATGGGAAGTTCAAATGTGCCTTCGAAGCCCACCCCCCACCCTCTGTTGTTGCGCCCCTCCTCCCTCTCTCCTCTCCAGAAGGTCATGGGTGATCCGTGGAGCTGGATGAGAGATGAGGGCTCATGGTGATGGGAGATTTGGTGGGGGGAGGTGGGTTGGTGGCATGCTTGCTGAAGTATAGAGGACCTATTGCGACCTGCACGCAGGTCACCTTCTTTTTTTCAAAAAGGGTTGAATCACAGGGAACGAACAGAGGTAGAAAAGGGACGCTGAAGGTGTGTTCCCGGTCCCCCCCCCCCGTTGGAGCTTGGCACTTGCTCTTCCTGGCTGACTCGCACGTCCAAATGAGAGAAATACGGGTGCTAGGGGATAATGGAAACTTTGGAAACCGCAGAAAGTGTATCTGTTTCAAATGGGGAAGTTTTATAGCCACATACTGAACTAGGGTTATGTACATGTTCATGAGCAATATCCCAACAACCTGAAGAGGAGTTCAAAGAGACGTATATGAAAGCTTTATAGTTCTTGTAGCAATAGCTCAAGCGGACCACTCCTCTTCGTTCCCCCTAAAACACTTTAAACTCCGGCAGCAAGAAACTGAAATGACTCCGTTTAAAAAAAGAAAAGTGCCTGCCGCCTAGCTGTGTCTGAGCCTCTTAGTCCGCCAGTTTAATCAAGCCTTTAACTTGCTCTCCGAAGATGCTGCCCCGCCTTCGGAGATGCAAACCGTAATTACGGCTTGCTTTGTGACATGTTTGCGGAAGTGACATCCTGACTTAAGTGCCATGGAAGCATTGCATGCTCGGGAATGACGTGGGTTCGTGGATTGCCTGGCCTTACTACAGCTGGCGTTCCCACGCATGTCCAGTGTCTGCTCGGACGATTTTCCAAGGATTTTCACTCTAAAGCAACGTTGTTGGTTTCATGCGTCTCGTGCTGCACACCTTAATTACACGGTATGTTGAAATGTTACATGATGTTACAAAGTACTGATAACATATGGTGAACCCATGTCTGCAAGCATGGGGGAAGCATGCCGTGCATGGCTGTTAGCCAGGCACGCACAGTCCTGGCGAGACTTCTCTCGATGGCCGGCCAGAGGCCGGCTGGCAGCCCCACGCTCCCTTCAAAAGCACAGGTGCTGGCGTCTGCCTCAAGAAGGGCACTGCTCGCCCCGCTACAAGGGGGTGTCAATTCACGTCAGGCAAGTTATTAAGCCCAGCGACGCCACTCCAGCTGGTATTAAGTGGATACTGTGCGCCATGAGATGAGGGGCGCCGCATCCGTGTGGTTCAGGGTTCTCGAGGTTCCATGATGTGTTTGCTCCTGAGCATCCTGGTGCTCCTTGTTTCCTGGACTGAACCCTGGCTCGGTGAGCACCTTGGCAGATGTGTAGGCTGACAGGTCATAGATGTGAAACGCCGGGAGAACGTAATGTTCATCTGGCTGATGTTGGGCTAGGATTCAAACAGAATTCCTTAAACAAAGGCGTGGTCTGCTTAAGGAGGGGACAGTGATCTGTTCATTTGTTGTTGGGTTGTCACCAACCAGTGGTGGAAGCCATATGAAATCCACCCGCCACCTCGCCATGTGCGCGAGGCCGCCAACTGTGGTTTTATGGGTGGAAGCAGCCGGGATCGACAGCATGTAGACGCAGGTATCCACCTACGTGCCAGATTGATCTAGGCTGGGATGCGATAGGAAGAGGCGGGGGGGGTTGGGTTCAGGACCCCCTCGGCGATATATCACATAAACAAATTGCCAGTGGAGCGGTGTCTCGTCAGGGCGCGCAGGGAGGGCGGGGGAATGGCGTCGGCCCGCTCGCTATCAAACGGGGGACAAAGAGCTTTCGCAAAGTACAGCTTTAATCCGCTTTTATTATTGCCGTAAATTATGGCTGATGCACTGGCCGTGGCTAGCTGCAGAAATTCATGAATTTTAAAAGAGAGTGGGGGGGGGTAGGTTGATATGTGCACGAAGATGAAAGAAGAGGGGGCCCTAATCTAGAGCCTTGACTCTCCCCTGGCTGACCTCGTAACGCACTAATGCAGGGGTCACTGGAAAGATCCTCTTTGCTCCTCGTCCCTTACACACACATGCGCGCATGTGGTTGGACCGCTGCAACCATGACATTTCATCCTGCAGGAATGGCGCTTTGGTCATGAAGTTGATGCACAGAGTGACTTTGTTTCCAGGGGCAGGTTTCCAGGTAAATAGTCTGCTGGTTCTGGGCCTTGATGCATTTTCATGGGAGGATTACCATAAACAGGAAAACATAAGATCTTACTAGGCATAACTTTTTTTTGTCGAGTGGTGCTGAACTTGAGTGCTTCAGCAGGACGTCTGGAGGACATTTTGTCCAAAATATTATACTTATTCTTTGCTAAAAAGCTGCTAGATGTTCACTGTGTCTTGAAGTGTAACGTAAATGTGACTTGTAGTGCTCATTCACCTCTGAAAGCCCTGTGTCTTGCAGCCACTGAATTTAGCTTTCGGCACAGTAGTCTTGGCGTGAAAATGTGCATCCTCACGAGTACAGTCGCTGTTCACAGAGGAAACGCCAGCTCCTCGGCGTCGATCAGCTGCCTTTCTAGCTCAACTCCTCTGTACTCGAGAGACTGCGCGCTTCCGACCAGACTTGTCTCCTTTTCCTGGCCGGATTTGACCCAGGAGTCCTTGCTGCACTCCCACTGTGACCTTGTGCACTGCTGTGAAATGAGTGAGAAGTCCTCTCTTACAAGGGCATGGTGTGCTGTCACAGCTCTGAGTGAGGAAGTAGAAGGAAGAACTGATGGATATTGAGACCGAATTCTGGCAACCAGACCTATCGACCTAATACTGCACCCTGAAAACCATCTTAATCAAATGAGCAGTGATTCCTGGGCTGCAGCCCAAATTCTCATATTCCTGGGCTGGAGCCCAAGTTGAGTGTACACAAGACCTGACCAAAGATCACCCCCCATTAAAGAGGTTGACTACCTAATCAAGCATCACAATAGAACTCCTCTTCAGCGCTGCCGCCGTTGAGCTCTTCGAGCGAGCGGCAGCTGCTCCCTCGTCTTGCTGTGCGGTTTGCCGCCCGGAATGACCGGATAGCTGTTTCACCACTCCAAGCAGCATGCACCGCCTTGTGTCGGCTTTGCCTGTTCCTGAGGATGAGTGCGCTAAACCAGTCGGATCGTCCGGTGCTGCTCGGGGAGGCTTACACGGTATGCTTTCCTGTGTGCCCCACAGGAGCTCCTCCTCTTCCTCTTATCATGTCACCTGCTGAGGCTGTCTTTGCTATGGGAAATGGAGGTGTAGGAACTGCCTACAGGGAAGGGATCTGTATGTTGGCAGTGCTCGGTCTACGGTTGGGTAAACGTTTATCCGTGCACACTCCATGTTGCAGCTGCTTTGTGCAACACACAGCCCCCTTCCCCCAGGGTGTGTGTGCCCGCCAGGAAGGATGTTTTTGAGCCAAAAAGAATCCATCTTCTCTAGTGTGCTGTGCTCGCTGGATCAGCGAGATGGAGTGAGAGTGCATGCGTCCCTGAGGCCGTGGTGACTTCCTTTGTGCAGGTATGTGTGCTCCACTGCACCTGTGCACAAGCCTATATTCTATCTCTGTGCACGTTGGATAAAACCTTGTGGTCATTCTGGCTCGTCGCTAGCTTCCTATCCTTGGGGCACATTCGACTATGAATCTGGTAAGTCCTTTCCATGCATCCTCCTACATCCAGTCAAGAACAAGGTCATTACCACTGTGCACAGATTTATAGTGTTTGTAATTTGGTGAGACACCTTGACATCTGAAGGCTTCCGACCCGCCGCCCATCGGCAGGTCTTCCTGTGCGGAATGCCGTTTGACAGTATGCAACCTTTTGGAATGAAGTGCAAGCACTCATAATTAACCTTCAGAATATCAGCACGGCACAGGTGTTTTTATGCTTCTCTTCGGAGACTCCGATGGCGCGTCCTCGTATGCAGGCTCTTGTCTCCGCTCACCTCCGTAGTCTTGCAGAATGCACCCGCTAGCGCCCCGGGATTCTTGGATTGGGTACAGGCCATAAAAGAGTGCCATGTCCTTCTTCCAGTGGCCTCTGTCCGCGTAGCGGGTGGGGAAGGGTATCTATTAATATCCCTGGCTTGCTTGCGCCTCCTCTCTCTCCTCATTCCCCTCCAATACTTGCTGGCTCCCTGCTTGAGATGCAGCTAACCCCATTACAGGGCCCGGGTGCCCTTGCACAACTCCAAGCTGCTGTCAGCTTGCTTTGATGGGGTGAATGATAGAAGCGTGACCTGCCGTTGTGGGGGTGCCCTCGGGCCAGGACAGCATACAGAGCCTTCCAGCCTGGATGGCATATACCACCATCGTTGCCCAAAGAGGGAGGGGAGGAGCACCGTGGCAGGGCCCCGAAGGTGTTGAAGGTGAACTGCTCGGCAGCAGCGCTCCGAACGGTGAATAAGAACGTTTAGAGTCTTTTTTGAAAGGTCCATCACATTGCTTTGTTTGAAAGATTCGAGGGTGGATGCGAAGGGGTGGTTGAAATGACTGTAAGCGTGTGGTGTTCAGCAGGCACATACGTTTTCTCATTCTCCCCAGAGTCGCAGCGATTACAGCCTTCGCGAGTTGGGTCCGTGAGCAGACCGAGCCGATCGAACACGTTGACAGGCCGTCTGGGGCGGACTCTTCACCTCGTCCTCGGGGCGATTATCTTTTTCTTTTCTTTTTTTTTTTTCCCCCTTTTTGCCTGACCGATCATTTTGCAGCCAGCCGAGTGGAGAGAGCGCGGGGCCATCATAAAAATGCAGACCCTATCCTCCTGACTACCGCAGCTCTGTCACCCGGTGGACAAACGTTAAACGGGCGCGATTACCTCACCTTCGGCCTTGTGCAGCCCGGCCCCTTGGAGAAGAGTGCAACTTTCCAGTACGAGGTGCCACCAGTGTGGGACTCGGAGCCGTTTTTCGTTCAATTCCTCCCAAAACCCTCTTTGCACCACGTTGGCAATTAGTTTTGGGGCTTCGACCGCGGTTTCTTGGCGTCTGTCCCTGGTGCTTCACGGTGTCTACTGGAGCACTAATGGAAGCGCTCGCTTCGCAGTTTGAAAGCCCTCGCTGCCCATATGCCAATAATGGCTAGAGCAGCAGGTGAAAATAAATGACTGACTCGAGTGCAGAACCGGCCGGCAGCCATATCCTGCCGTTACCACAGCTGACAGGCCCGTCGTCATAGCACCGCATGAGTGACTCCCCTCTAAATATTTAATCCAAGCAGCTCCCCAGCCTGGCCGGAGGAGGTCCTCCAGACATTTGAGCATTATTAGTGTCCCTGCTACGCTTGTATTTTTTTTTTTTTTTTTTTCTTAAGGCGTTGTAACACTTTTCACTTTTCATTTCATTTCGATTGCTGAAATGCGGGAAGTCAGAGACGTCCAGCGGCGCTGCCTTGTGGGGATACGATCTCCTACGGCAGTGTCGAAGCCATTTCCGCGCCTCCGACCTCTGACGGTTGATTTGAACTGATTCCAGAGCAGTAGCGATCGTGCAGGTTTGCAAATTTCTTTAAACTTCATTAGAAATCAGTTCCATCTTGAACGGGATTTAATTTCGAAGCCTTTAAATAGGTTTGTCTGAAATACACAATTGCTAATAGTTTTGAAATGCAGGAAGGAGAAGAATCCATCAGACGTGTAATGTGCTTCCTAAATGGCTTTAATAGAAACGCACGATTATCTTATTTGCTCCTCACTGTTGTATCCGGCAGCAGGAAATGGAAAGTGTTGAAAATAATCACATTGTTTGCGTTAAGCCGCAATTATCGAGATAAGCCGGCTAACAAACGTGCTTGCTCGTTCAGACGTTCGAAGCAGAGAGTACCCGTGCTTGCTGCTTTTCTTCTGAGGCTTTAGTGCTTAACCACAAAGCACAACTCTCTTCAACAGAAATAATAATGGCCATCTTTTGCTTCAAAGAATACTCCACTGAGGTGACCTTGATGACTAAGGCAGTCCCCATGACAAAACCGAGGCCTTCTGAAGAGCATCTGTAGATTTTTCTTTGAGAGAAGCAAAACAAACCTGACTAGCAACCATACTGACGTTTTGATGTGCGTTTTGTCTTGCGAAAACCCACTGTGCCTGTTCCCTGGTTGACAGGCCATTACGCTGTTAAAACCTATTATAGACATAATTTGTTTTAGCCTAAACACCCCCCTCCCCCCCCCCCCACAATTGACTAAATCTTTTAGGTTACAGGTTTGCTCAACATCTCTGAAATACGGTGGACTAAACCGCTGCTGTTTGCTCTACAGCCTCGTTATTCTGACCGGACCGGCCTGGACTGCCGGCCGGTCAGAGGCGGCGTGAGTGTGTAGTCGTAGATGCCATGCTGTGTTAGGCATGGCTGGGTGATCGGCCCAGCGTCCTCTGGCAGTTCTGCCCGAGCGTGGGTCTCCATGCCTGGTGGGCACTGCTGAGGCTCCCCCTCCCAGTCCTCCTGGACAGTGGGTCCATTTTAAGCGCTGTCATGTGCCGCTTATTAATGTAGCACAATGGGAAAACAGACCCGCCGTTGTGTCCGTCTTCTTTGGCCCGTCACGCCGTAAGTGATCGTAATTGCATTCCTTTAATGGACTCTGTAGTGCCCATTTTTAGAGTTCCCAAAATATGGCATCTGCACAAACGGATTTAGATAATCACATGGGCGCACGCACGCGATGTTCACTCACCATGACCAAGCGAGACTGTCAATTATATATTCTGTTGCACTAACAGTTAGAATGTTACCATGACTTGCTGACCAGATATTTAAGGCCTTGTGCGTTGATCTTAAATACCCAATCTATCTTCATAATCTTGCTCATTACTGGTTGAGCATAATCTTCCCTTCTTTGGTTTGTGTGTGTGTGTGTGTGTGTGTGTGTGTGTGTGTGTGTGTGTGTGTGTGTGTGTGTGGCGTATCTGTGTGGTGTGTGTTCTGCCGAATAACGGCACCTTCTGACAGCTGATTGGCATTTGGCGGGATTTGGCTCTGGGGCGAAGGGCCTCTGACTTTGCGTTAATCCAGCTGCCCGTGAGGCCAGCGCCAGTATGCACTGCCGTCTTCTCCACTTCATCTTCCCTGCAGACATCCAGTGTCTGGGCAACGGAGAAATGATAAGGGAGGAAGGCTTTGCTGTGTGTTTCAGTCTGGGCCTGTCTGCCTGCCTGCCTGTCTGTCTGTCTCTCTGTCTACGTGTGCGTGAGCTATTGTGTTGGATTTCGGCACTTGGTCCCGGCAGTGTTTGTTTTGCAGAACTCTGTGTACTGCGAGGTCCTGAATTCTCTGAACTATTAACATGAGTGATATGGGCAGATATAACCAAGCCGTTAAGAGAAGTTCAGCTCCACTTCAGCCCTCTGCCGAGCGCTGCCTGGTCCCTGATGTGCAGCTGGAAGTACTCCTGGAAGCACGTGCTGTGTGCACATCTGTATCTCATCACGTGAAGCACGTGCTGTGTGCACATCTGTGGCACGTCATGTCCGCCTTCAGACTCTTTCTCCAAACGTATTTGAGGTTTTTCTCTATAGGGCAGATGAGTTTGTTTGTCTATCCAGATTCTTACCATTTGTTTGTTTGTGTGTTTTCCCATCCAAACAGCAAATGCCTTTCATCCTGTGTTCCAAGCAATTCCGTATTTCCAAGCTTCTCCAACAGCCATCGGTATCTGTTATGAGTCGACCGTGTTTCTCTGCCCCTGCCTCTTGTTACCCTGGCTTGTACACACACACACACACACACACACACACACCCACACACACACACACCCGGCACAGCCTCTGGGTCAATGACAAATTAAACTTTTAGGAAGTATTTCCAAAACAAATAAAATGCATATTTTTGAGGCTTCAACAATGTGTTTATACATTTCTTATTTGTTAAATAACATTTCAAAGTATTTAAAATCATTTTTCACTTCACCACCCAAAAAGGTTTTTTTCCCACTACCATTTATTCTATGTGAAATCTTGGGTAACTAGTGTTTGTTTACAGTGCCTAACATTATCTTGTGGTTATATTTTGAATTTACAATGTTTTCAGATTATAGCCTAATACTGTCCAAGTATTTACATTTGGCATCTAATTTTACATTTACAGACAGATAATTATACAAATTAAAAACATAATGCATTCAGTACTACAGCTATTCACAAGTTTCTCAAACATTTTGTTCACTTTAGCCTATTATTTATAGGTTTAAAAGGATATTTTACCTGGTAGCAGTAAACTGAAGAACAGGATAACATTTGGTACACAGTATCCACCATGCAATAGGCTGAAGAAACACTGTAATGACCCACAGGTGAACAACAGTGAAGTTTAGCTTGATACACTTAAAAAGAAACGCCATCTTAAATTTGTGGGGGAAAAATGTAAATTCCGATTTCCAAATGCATTCATCAAATGTATTCCCAGATTTTAAAACATTAAATGCATAACTGGAAACTGGAACAAAACACTATATAATAACTTCATACTAACATTAAAACTGTTGGTATCTTAAAATTTGGAGTTCATGTTATAAAATGTTTGGAAAGGTCTGTTAATTTGCACAGGTAGTTGTGCCTCATGAAGGTTTGGGGTTTTGAGACAGTTACTTATCTGATGTTGGACTTCACATAGCCATTTCACCGTAAGGAACAAAAAGATTTGAGCTGCAAAGTTCTGGTAAGCACCGCCAATCTGTACGTAATCGGACACCTGCTGGGCGGACACCCATTGACCTGTAGCTCTGCTGGTCTGCACCCACTAGTCATGCTGTGGATTAACCAGTCAGTTCAGAAGAAATATCTGCTACACTGGGAAATTGATCCTGAGCTGCTTTGTTAGCCTTCTTGTTTAGGCAGGGCACACAATTCCGCACACATCTGTGCTTGCGCACGTCTGCGTTTCGCGTGAATAGAACGGCACGTCTGCATTTCAGGTGTACGGGACGGCAGGTCTGTGTTTCACATGAACTGAATGTCAGAATGTTCACAGAGCTGGGGTGCATCTCTTAATGAGATTCACTTCAATCGCACTGTGAAAACTTCTGAATTCTGCTCAGCCACATTCCCTGGCACATTGTGTTATTAAATTATGTTTCTCAAGGAAAAAATAGGCCTTTTCATGGTGGCACACGTGGGCTCACATCGGCTCACGTCGGCATATCCACTGAAAGGCTGCAGCTCCCCAATGTTCAGACTTGAGCGCATTTTTATTCAGACACGAAAGTGCTGGAGAGAAGTTTCTTTTAGTTCAGGTCTAAGATTTCAGATTATTCGAGAGAAAAACATGCACTGGCCAGACAGCATTTTTTTTTAACTTCCAGACAGCCCTCTAAGGCACTGAACAGCAAAAACCCTTACTTCTGTGTATCTGAAAACAGAACCCTTATTTCAGCGTGCGTCTGAAATTGAGTCATTTTGGCAGTCGTCTTTGAGTCCTCATCCTCTGTCCTTTGCTAAAAAGACGGAGGGTGTGCCCTTCACTTTAGGTCACTGTAGCTCTGAAGGGGACGGATTGCACCCTTCCCGTAAGGCGGCGGTCACCGCGAAGGGGCCGTGCGATGCTTCTGGCATTGTTTTGGAAGGCGTAACTGTCCAGAGCTGTAACAGCCAAAAAAGCAACGAGCTTGGAGATTGCTTGATTTTACAACTGAACAGATAACGGCTTCTGTGAGCCGCGCACCTGGATCTCCGGAGCGCTGCCACCAAGCTTGGATAAAGGGCGAGGACATCATCCAGTTCTCCACGCCTCTGCTCCATCCGTTCATCTATCCATCCCTCCATCCATTAATCTGTCCCTCTTTCCAGCCAGCTCTCCTTGGTTGAGGACCTCGGCGCATCCGTCTTTCTGGTCTTCGAGTCGTCGTCTGCTCTCTCGCTGGGCGGTTTAACCGTAGCCAGGCTGGGTTTGCACACGTCTCTCACGGAGTTTAGGGAAGAACTGGGAGGGCTGTTCTTGTCCGGCTTATTTACACCGGAGCCTTTTGGAAACGGGCGGCCTAGAGTTCACTCCAGACTCCTCTGTTCCTCTTTCCCTTGTAGTTCAGACTACGGCACAGTAGTGACCTGAGCTCGTAGTTGTTTAGTGTCAAACTCCTCAGAAGAAGACAGCAGGAGAGATCTAGTCAAGTGTTGTCGCTCTGAAGATGGAAGGAAGCGTGTGTGTGTGTGTGTGTGTGTGTGTGTGTCACACACTTGCACAGATCTCCCTTGGGTCTTGTTGAATATTGGGGGCTGGGCTGAGATTGAGGACCTTTTGTGAGGAGAATGCAACTGGGATGTAAACACACACACACACACACACACACGGCACCCTCATCCACAGCTAGACGCGTGTTTGTGTTTTGGTGGTGGAGGCACTCTTTCCGACGCGCACTAATTCATGCCTGATGCCTGGAGCCTCGTCCTTTGCTCAATGCATAACACGTTTATCAATATTTAACCTCTCTGGTGCGGCGGCCCGGGTGGCATTCTGATTGTGTGGGGCTCAGTCATGCGCGAGTGAGACGGAGTGCATCCGAGGGCCCAGCGCGACTCGGCCGACACATGGCGGCATCCGTGATGCATCACGCTACATCAGTCTGAACTGATGCCTCAGTCCTTCAGTGCGAAAGCGTCGTTTGTCAGCGCGGGGATGTGTGGGAAAACTGCGACTGCATGTTAATCCCGGATAATCCCATCACTTTGATTCTAACCCTGCGAGACCGTCAGTATGGTTTGTGCTCGGCACCTGAAACCGACGTTTAACGGCGTCAAACATTCTGCCTCTTGTGTAGCACTCTTCTGCTTTCCATTCCTTCCTGGCGTACCACTAGATGTTCAAAAACTCCCACAGGAGAACAACATTGCACAGGAAGCTATTCAGTTCTCACCCTTCACGGTAACCACTAATGATGCCCCGCTGACCAGAACTGCATGCTTGGTTGCATGCTCCTGCTACGTTTACGAGATGCCCCCCGGTTGAGCAGACGACTGGTTTGGTGTGGTGCCCCCTCTCCCAGCTACAGTTTTATAGTGTGATTCGTCCTCTGCTGGAGGCAGTAGAACCGAGAGCTGCCGAGTCATTTAAGGGGACTCGGCTCTGAGACGTTCTCCCTGTCTCTGGCTTGTTATGAGAGAGAAGGGCTCATGGTCTCGATGACGTCGCCTACGGCGGCGGGTTGTCTGGGGGTCACCGCGGGACACTCCGGTGGTCGTTACTGTGGCAGTAGTTTCAGTATGGCCTTGCGTCTCTTCTGTGTCCAGTAAGGGGGGGGGGGGCGAAGAATAAACTGGCAGGCTACTGATGAGAGTATCTGCCTGCCTGCCTGTCTGCCTCTCACTATCTGTCTACCTCTGCTTGTCTGTCTGTCTCTCTCTGTCTGTCTACCTCTGCTTGTCTGTCTGCCTCTCTCTGTCTGTCTGCCTCTGCCTGTTTGTTTGCCTCTCTATGCCACTGTGTTTATTAATACTGGGTCATATCTCTGAACCTGGGAGCTGTGTCATGCCTGTAGGGGTGTGTGTGTGTGTGTGTGTGTGTGTGTGTGTGTGTGTGTGTGTGTGTGTGTGTGTGTCAGTGTCTGTGAGTCATGACTGTGAGGTATTTTTGTGTATGTGGGTCAGAGTGAGTTCTAACTGTAGGGGGGTGTGTGTGAGATCTGGAGGGGGTGTAGGTCTGTGAATGCTTGCCTTGTAATGGATAGTAAGTGAAGTATCTGGTTCAGTGCTGTGGAAGAGAACAAACGAGACAATACTGCCTGAGAAATGTGTGTGTGTGTGGAGCTGAGGAGGGTGTGGATTAATAGTCAGAGCTGTCAGGGTGCAGGTATTGAGGACTTATTAGTGGGAGGGTGAAGAGAAGGCAACTCTTATTCTTTCTCTCTCTCTCTCTCTCTCTGTCTGTCTGTCTCCAGACAGCCCGTCTGATGCTGACGTGTGGCTGCTGAACAGCTGTACAGTGAAGAACCCGGCTGAGGATCACTTCAGGAACTCCCTCAGGTAAGGCCCCGCCTCCACAGCCCTGCCCCGCCCCAGCTACTTTATGCCACGCCCCTTCTGCTATATTCCCCCACCTCCAGCCTTTGGCCAAAAGCTGAAACGCCTTTTTATCAGTCAGCAGTAGCACCCTGGGATGCCCCCCAGAACGCCTCTCTGCCCACTAGTCCACTAGAGGGTAGTGTTCACTAAAGGGGTAGTGCACGTTTGGACGTGCATGGGACATGGGACGTGCGTGTGCACGCTTGAGTGTGTGGCTGTGATGCATTGCCTGTTTAGTGGAGTTCAGACAGCAGCGGCAATAGTGAAAGAGGGTGAATTAAGAGTAAACACTCTGGATGAAATTAAATCGGGGTGGGGTGCAGATGCGGCGTGTCCTCCCATGGTGCTTCAGTCCCAGCAGACAAACAGGGTGGGGGTGTGTGTGTGTGTGTGTGTGTGTGTGTGTGTGTGTGTGTGTGTGTGTGTGTGTGTGTGTGTGTGTGTTTGTGCGCCATAAATTGTAGCGGTGCGAAGATAAGCACACCACTGAGCTTCTCATTACGGGACTAATTGAAGTGAGAGGTGTGTGTGTGTGTGTGTAAAAATGTGGGTGTGTGCGCGCACATGACTGTTTCCTCCAGCTCCAATCCACAGTCATTAATCTTACTCAGCTGTGCTGCTGGGTTAGCCAGTGCTGTGTGAGTGAGTGTGTGAGTGAGTGTGTGTGAGTGAGTGTGTGAGTGAGTGTGTGTGAGTGAGTGTGTGTGTGAGTGAGTGTGTGTGTGAGTGAGTGTGTGTGTGAGTGAGTGTGTGTGTGTGTGAGTGAGTGAGTGTGTGAGTGTGTGAGTGAGTGAGTGGATGGGTGAGTGAGTGGATGGGTGAGTGGGTGAGTGAGTGAGTGAGACTGTGTTTCTTGGCGGGAGAGTTTCTTTTTATGCCAGACGACATTTTCAGATGCACGTTGAGACTTGGAGTGTGGGAGAGAAGTGGATTTATGTGTTTAGCTCATGTATCGTCCTCTCAGCTCCGTGTGCGCACGCACGGGCCTCTATTTCATATTCTGTCTGCGCCATGTAAACCCCTCAGCTGTGTTCTGTTCTGCTGCTCCTTAAAGTCAGACATTTCTGCTCAGGGTGATGAGACCTGGGTATAGCCTGCAGACACACCATACAGACCCCCTCTGCAGACCTGCCCCCTACACACCATACAGACCCCCTCTGCAGACCTGCCCCCCTACACACCATACAGACCCCTTCTGCAGAGCTGCCCCCCCTACACACCATACGGACCCCCTTTGCAGACCTGCCCCCCTACACACCATACGGACCCCCTCTGCAGAGCTGCCCCCCTACACACCATACAGACCCCCTCTGCAGACCAGACCCCCTCTGCAGAGCTGCCCCCCTGCAGCTCTTACACAGACCCCTGCAGGGAGCACCCAGGCTGGCCTGATTTATCGGAGTGGGAAAAGACAGCTGCTTCCTGTATAGGTTCTGTAGACTCAAGACTGTGTGTGTGTGTGTGTGTGTGTGTGTGTGTGTGTGTGTGTGTGTGTGTGAGACCCCAGTGTCCTCATACTCTTAATTCACACTGGGGAAATTTGATTAGCCCCTCCCCCTCTCTGCTTGGCATCTTTTCCTATGGAAATTCCCTAATTTACATAAAAACTGCCAGATTAAAGCAAGGTAATGTTTTGCATTTTGATGTGTGTGATTGCATGCCTGTTTGTCTGGGTCCATCCTTTTGTGTGTGTGTGTGTGTGTGTGTGTTCTCTTGTTGGCACACATTTGTGTGCAGTTGGCCCATTGTAACCTCGGGGTGGCTAGAAGGAGACACAGCAGTGCATGCTGGGTTTGGGAACTGTCGTCTCAGGCCACTGACTTTCTCTCTCTCTCTCACACACACACTCACACACACACACAGAGAAAGAGAGAGAAAGAAACACTCTCTCCAAAACCAGTGAGGATTTCAGCTACTAATGTGGCTAGATAAATCCTTTAGGGGAAAAAAACTCCAAACAAGGGCGCCTCTAACAACCCTGACATTTTCCGCTCTAGTGGTTTACTGTAGTAGACTGCTGTTCTCTTAACCCGCTGATTTTGTCCGAGCGGCTAGCTTTTGTGTATTATTAATCCTTATGTTGGCGTTTTGCTTCAGGTTGATGTTGAATTTGCCTGACCCCGACCTTTGACCCTGAGCTGGAGGCCTGACTCTGTTCTGGCAGTGATCCATGTCTAGTTGATCGGCATCCAGAAACGTTTACAGCCTTCGTGAGTTGTAGGTCCTTTGGACAAAAACTCCGCCGTGTATCCAGAACGTTCCATCTGGAAACAGGTACCTGGGTCTCTGCTTGCAGTTTGGGATCGTCCCACGCTCCTCTGACAGTCATTTCCCCCTAATTTACCTCTGTGAATGTAATCGACTCCCAAACCCCACACGCTGCAATCAGTCTGATCCTAATGAATATGCAAATGATATTGAAATGGAAAGCGCCGAGAGACAGGGGAGGGGGGTGGGGCTAGTGGGGGCATCACCGACCAATGAAATGTCACATCTGTGTGCCCACTCATGGTATTAAGACCAGTGTAATGGAGGGGATGGTGGCTCACACAGGCGTTGCCTTCTGTTCTGGAGGACAACAGATCGTCAGGTGCAAGGTGAAGTAAGGTCAGACAGCTAGTTTTAGTTGTTTCCACGGTTACTGCTGGCACCGCTCCCCTCTAATGAGTGTTTTTTTTTTTTTTTTTTCTTTGTGCACTGATTTGAAGGCGATTCAAATCTGTTTAGAAAAGACCAGGTTGGCACGTGGACGCGGTCATCACGGCAGGTTGGTAATGTGAATGTGGCCAAAGAGGAGTTTGTCAGAGAGAAGTGATGGAGCAGTGTACTGTTCCAAACATGCTCTTACACAGCTTGCACTACACAGGGTTGGAGTACAGTGTAGAGGGCTTTGTGTCCCACACACACACACACACACACATGTGCATGAAGAAGCCTCATTCTTGGTGGTGTCTGTGGGTTGGAGGCTCATGGGAGTTTAGTGTTTGCTGGATGATCTCTATTATCCTAACTGAAAAAGAGACAGAGGCCATAAACTGGCATTTACTGAGACACACACACACACACACACACACACACACACACATACGCGCACACCCCGGCGGTCACATGCGAGGCCTCACTACAGTGCAGACACACATTCACATGTGCCTGCGTACAGAGTCGCTCCACTGTCCCAGATACTCCGTCCCTTTTTTAATGACTCGTGATTGTGTGTGGGGGGGGATGTGTGTCAAAGTGGGCAGTGTTATACAGGCTACTGTTTGGGGGCTTTCTGGGTCTGCCCACTTCCTGACACACACACACACGTGCTCCTCTCCTCGTGCTTGGTCACACACTTGACACACACCCGCTCCTTTCCTGTCCTGGCACGGATAACAGCCAGTTCCTTTCCGCTCCCGGACTAGCGCTACTACTGTCCTGCTGCGCAGGGAGGGAGGGAGAGAGAACTGTACCTTCATCAGAACTTCAGAACTGTCGCATGTCTGTCTTCCCTGAACCGTTTCTTTCTGCCTTCTTTTTAATAGCAATTCAAGTTTACTGTTGCTTTTGTCGTTGTAACGTGCTTACAGTACTTGGGAATGTTCTTTATAAATAACTTTATTATTATTATTATTATTATTATTATTAACAGTCATCATCATCTAGCTCATCAAACAGAGGCTGTGCTGGGAGAGGTTGGTTTGGGTAACACCCAAGCATTTGTCCTGCGTCCTGCATTTGTTTACACACACACACACACACACACACACACACACACACACACACACACACACACACACCCTCGTATCCTCGTCTGTTGTGTGGTGGGTGTGGGGTAACTCTACAGGACACTTGCACCACTATCACTATCCAGGAAGCCATCAGACCCCAAAGAGATTTTTGAGTTGAAACGCTGTGTAACAGGAATTGGCCCCAGCACGTGATATCCCGGGAGACTGTTGGAACACTGGTTTGGTTCCCACGTCTCCTCAAGGGTTGTAAAACAGCTCTACTTTCTGATAACAACTTCAAACACACTGTAACACCGTTGAGAGCTAAAGATTATTTACAAAACTGATACAACAGAGCCCGATTCATATCAGAACTGGACCTGGGTGGCACCACCCGGGGCGGGGTAAGGACACAATGTGGGGTCAGAGACGAGTTTACGGCAAGACTGTCCTATCTGGAGTAAACAAACAGCTTTACACAACTCCCCTACACAGTCCTGTATATGAGCTGATTTGTGATCAGAATTCCTTACACACCATCCACTCAAAGCCAGTAAAATGGAAGGAACACCACTGACCTCAGAGCAGCAGGCGGGGGCGAGATTGTAGTGTTTATCGCCAACCAAGGTTTAAACCAGCACCAGGCGGGCCGGTGTCCAGGATAGAAACTTCCCGGACCGTTTAAACACTTCTAAAGCCAAAAGGATTTTCTGTAGCGAAAATCCTCAGCGCTGTATAGTCGTACGCTTTGGTGCAGTACACAAAAAAAATCTGTGTGTGTGTTCGATCCATGAGTGATACGAGATTTAACGATTTCCAGGAAAACCAATAGAAAGCTGAAAACATCTCCTTGGTGTTATTACTGCCCACATCTTGTTAAATAGTGTTTGGGCCTTAAATGTTGAGCTTTCCTGCATCACACCATCGAGGAGGAACTTCCCACGGGGCCACAACGGCGGATCCCTTTCCTAATGTGTAGTGTTTCAATATTGTCACATATTTACACCCAAATAACAAAAGATAACCATGTTTCTAGAAACACTGAGCGTTTTGAGAAATGACTGTTCTCCGACCGGTGCTGTTAATCATTTCTAAGCAAAACATTTCTTTGCAGTGTGTGCACTGTACATAGCCGTGACGAATCAGTGTTTGAAACGGCTCGGCGCGTCGCTGTTATCCCAAAGCCGTTGCTCATTAACGTGCGCTTTGTTACAAGTGGCACTTCTCGGCAAGTAGCCACGCCATTGAACCCGCTACTGTTCTAACAAATCCGCACATTTATAGTGCTGGCCTTAAGGGGGTGCTGTGCTGTCACGTGATTTCAGGGCCCGTGTGTGTAGGAAGCCCAGATGCCTTAAACATGCTTGTGTAGAAGGCAGCTATCGTTATTATTTTATTGTATGGAGCAGTAGTGTTATGGCCTGTTGTGGAGGCTAGCTCCAAATCTTGCGTATTAAATAGCTTTTAAGGCAATTATTGTGTGTATATGTGAGCCAATTTTGTATTTTTCTCTTTATTGGTTAAAAATGTTAGTGTATTGATTATGGTCGGTAGTGATGTGCGTGATTAATGCAGGTTTGTCTCGCTTTATGCATAAATTACGGCATAATTAACAAATTATCATCACAGAAACTGTGAGTGACGGAGAGAGAAAGCGGCTCAGGCCA
>NC_137510.1:4605000-4627500 GCF_041902795.1 Electrophorus electricus | reverse complement strand
TGTTCTTTCAAGTAAGATAATCATAGTTGGAGGCAGCTGTTATTAACGGAAGCGTTTTCCAGACTCGGCTGCGAGTTGTTTATTTTTGGTCAACTTCGGGCTGTTCCCCCCAAATTTCCGCGTGTCCCCGCAGCGGAGGGGGAGGCTGTGATCGTCTCTCCTGCATTAGCATAACTGGGCTGGGCGGAATGTCGGCGAGGCCGTGGGGATGACGGGATGGCGAGGCCGAGCCAAAACACGAGAGGGAGAGGACTGGCGGAGCGTGCCGGGGGGCGAAGGAGCGAGGAGAGGAGAGGAGAGGAGAGGAGAAGCGAGGGCGATCCGTCCAATCGCTGCCCCCGCCTGACATGACTGGGGGGTGTGGTTAGCGCGTGGACGGGCGCTCCTTCGCGTCGCGGGGTTTGATCCGCCCGTCGCACGCTCTCCACACCGTGGGGCGGTGGCGTGCCGTGGTGGGAAGGGTTTCTCCGGCCTTGTTTCGTTCTTTTTCCCCTCCTCTCGGCCCGCAGTGGCATCAGGAGGGGGAATCAATGCCAGCCTTGGCCCCCCGGCTTCACGGAAGTTAACGGCTATTAGTGAGGGCAGCCTCGTTCCGCCCTCGTCCGACCAGTAACCGGCACTAATTAGCTCCTAGCGTTCCGCTGGAGGCAGGGTCAGGGCCCATTTGTGACCCCTGGAAGAGGAGTCACATCTGCGGTGGTTAGCGAGTCCCTGCAGCCTGGCCGTGTTTGGCGGTCAGTGCAGTAACGATAATGATTTGATCTTCGGTGATGTCAGCTTCCTGGGGTGCTATACACTTAAGATCATTCTTTCCTGCCTCTTAACACCTTTTCCCAAACAAAATGGCTAAATCTAGGAGAATTAGTGTGCAGACAGAAAAACAAACTGGGAGAGAGTCCTCTTTCATTACATTTACGGCATTTAGCTGACACTTTTATCCAAAGTGTCTTACAATTATGATTGAGTACAACTTGAGCAATTCAGGGTTAAGGGCCTTGCTCAGGGGCACAACAGTGGCAACTTGGCAGTGCTGGGTTTTGAACTAGCAACCTTCCAATTGTTAGTCAAGTGCACTAACCACAGGGCTACCACATCCTCTTCTGTCGGTCATTGAAGTGCATGGGCCATAGCTTCATAGAGGCTTCATAAAGGATGCTCTAATAGTCTTCGATCCACTCCAGTTTCATGTAGCTTAATGGCATGCAGTACCGTATGCATTTAAGTGATGGTGTCGGGCGGTCATTCCTGAACCGTGTTCCGTACAAACACCCACTCCCCCAGGCCCCACTGGTGTTGACGGGGCTGTTTCGGATGTTTTTTGAGGGAGCGATGTCGGGAGAACAGTGGAGACGAATTGGGAGGAACAAGCTGGAGATGAAGAGAGACAAAACAGGTCAGGAATGACCAGGGACATGTGGCGTCTTATCTGACCTGACGGGATGGCATCTAGAGCAGAGAGTGCGTGTGTGGGTGTGTGAACACTGAACCTGTAGTGCTCATTCACCTGGATCCAAACACACACTGTGAAGGTGTTTAACTTTCCTCTTGTACTTAGACCAGCACCCCGGCTTCACTCCGCTGACGTCGGAGTCGTGTGTCCTCGGGGCTGTCTGGCCTCTGGAAGGGCAGATAACCATGGCGCCACGTGAGAGGCAGAATAGAGGCTCTTTGTTTGTAAACCTCTGAGTGTCTGTCACGCAGCAGACGCGGCAGCGCTTCCAGCCGTCGGGCCTCCGGCTCCTGTGTGCGTCTGTATACAACGATGTCCTTGTTGTTGTGGAGAAAGCTCTGAACTCCATCCCAAAACTCTCATCTGGGGAGACTGTGGTGTTTTAGTCACTATTTTGAGTTTCATGTGTTCACATTGCAAACCGAATTTGTTCCGTCTTCTCCCTTATTACCGCTTCTTCGGTGGATTTTTGTGGAGGCGCCGCACTACGGCTGCCGTGTTCGTCAAACACAGAGACAGAAGAAAAGGCAGACGCAAGTGCTACAGCTCTGCCCCGGCGCGCCACGACGCCGAAGGTGTGATCACCGTCTGCCACCTCGCCCGAAGAGCGGGTCGACTGCCGCACGACGACGAATCGGATCGAAAATTCTTGTGCTGACTCGTCGATCCATTCGCTCACAAGCTCTATGCAGGCGGAGCCAGGAGGCTACCCAAGCACCTCCTTTGGCCTCCGGCGCACTGGTGTCTGTTCACCAGTCTGTGCACGAGCACGCGTGCCCGGGCGGAGCAGCTGTAGCGTGTGCTATAATTACAGGACAAGCCATCGTCTTTCCTCCCTGCGCACGGCTGTGATCGAAGCAACCAGGGTCGTGCATGCCCGGCTCACGAGAGCCGAGTGCAGCCCAAAGGCGCCGAAGGGACCCCGGTGGCCTGCCGGGCTCCGATCGTGTACGTCTGTGCGTCCCGGTGCTGGTCCAGGTGAGCTCTTGGGCTGCCGGCGCTAATTAGCCGCCACACGCTCGCTCGGGCCGAAATGTTGCTGATCACAGCCTGAAACAACTCATCCTCTTCCTTTTTATCTAGCTTCCTTTCTTTCTCTCTGTCTCTCTCTCCTGCTTCCATTGTCTTGCTGTCTTCTCAGCCTTGTAAAGTTTCTCTTCACTTCTGAAGCCTGGGCACTCAAGCTTGCCAGAGTCGCTGTCTTAAAGAGATAGCCCCTCAGAACTTGTTAGGGAGCTCTCTCTCACACGCGTGCACGCACACGTGAGGTTATTCCATTTATACAACCGACACCCAGGAAGGTTAAAACCATTTGCTTTCATGCATCACAGTAGGAGTGCAGCCTCTGCCAGCTATGACCTTTGACACGACGTGGCCTGTATCGTTCCATCTGTAACATCTGCCTGGTTCTGGCCGTAGTGTTCACTGCTGGAGGCTTACTGGGATGGACTGGGATGGTCTGGGTCCTCGGTTGGAGCCAGTGTCTAATCAGCAGTGGTGTCCCTCGCTAGTCCACTCTGCCTGCCAGATCTGTGTGTCGGTATCGGACCCGAAACTTCGTCCAACATGCAATTCGTCCCATTCTCTCTCGTATCTCATTAGAGCTTCTCTGATGATCTTTTGACTTGGATGCATGCAGACCAAATGGTTAATAATCTGAAACCATGGATCTGCACGTACAGGCCTCTATTTAGAGCGGATATTGCGATCTCGGCTGTCTCTCCCTGTGAAGTAGAACTGGGAGTTGCGTGAGCAACGTTTTTCTTTCCGGTGCAGCGGGGCCCGGAGCTGTAGAGGGCCAAAAAAAATGAATGGAATTGTGAAGCTTCCCCTGCCATCCAGATCCACCAATCTGCTCTCAGCGTCATTAAATCAGAAATTCATAGTATTTGTTTAAAGGTGCCCTTTACTGCATTTATTCAGTGTTTTTATATTGCTCTCTCGTGTCTATATAGAAGCTTTGTGACTGTGGTCGTGGTGAAAATGCCCAGATGCGGTTTTACACACCCCATTTACAACCCCATGATTCGGCCCTATAATGAAATAAGCCGGCTTTTTGTGTATTTATTTATATTTAAGCAATCTTTTTTTTTTGTGGGCTCATGAATAATTGATGAGCTCTGCTCTGATTGGCTGGTTTATGGCCAGGCACCGTGATGGCTCATGTGAAATGAACGGCTGAAGACCGATCGCTAGGTAACTGGAGTAACGGATGGATGGAGCGTTTGGCCGTCCGACCATATATGTCTGTGCCTGCGCTGAAAGGTCTTTTAGTTCGCAAGCAGAACTGATTAACAGTCTAACTGGACGTTTTTGCAAATGACGGTTGTTTCCGCTTCAATGCTGGTGAAGCAAAAAGGAGCAAACTAGTAAGAAAGTGGATATTGCCAAGCAAACAAATTAGCTAGCAAGCTGCTGAGCTGTATCTTGATTTACTGTAAGTTAAATATTTACCTGACCAAGGGGTCAACAAATACATCTTATATTGTATGTTAATATGACAACACATGCTATTTATTTGAATGGGACATGGCAAGAAAAATTAATTCCTCCATGTAAATATCATACTAGGTCATATTTAGTTAGCGTAGCTATGCTGTTACCTAAAGTTAGCTATGCTAACTACTGGCTTTCAATCTTGACAACAACAGAAATTCATTTAAACTTGTTGGATACAAAACTGTATCTTTCAGTGTAAGAGCAACTGAAAAAACAAGGTCAGGTAGCACATCTGGCTACTTACAGGTTGCGTTTGAGGCTCGAAAACTTGGAACTACCCCTCTCTTCAGAAACACGCCTTTTTAGGGGCAGAAATACTGTTTTGTAACTAATTCGTTTTCCCTCCCTGTTTTAGAGGGATTTGCATTTGAAGGAAGTGACAACTGAGGGATCACGGTATGTCAGTTCCGTGTCCCGAACTATCCTTATTCAGCTAAGCCAAGCTAACTGTGCCAGGACAGTTTTCTAGTCTGTGGCACATTTAAAAAGGTCCTTCATTTGTTGGAAAAGCACCTGATGCTTCTTTTTACCTGTTTGTCTGTCTGTCCTTTTATTTTACTTGCTGGAATTGCACAACCCATCGTATAGTTTACAGCCATTACCTCTCTCCTAATGTTTACTTCCAGAATCTGACTATAGTCTCTCTCTCCTAATGTTTACTTCCAGAATCTGACTATAGTCTCTCTCTCCTAATGTTTACTTCCAGAATCTGACTATAGTCTCTCTCTCCTAATGTTTACTTCCAGAATCTGACTATAGTCTCTCTCTCTCTCTCTCTCTCTCTCTCTCTCTCTGTGCGAGCGCGCGTCTCTGTGCCTGTGTGATTAAACCACCCAAAGATTTAGTGCCCTTTGATTTATGCACACGGCGGTGTGATCAGTATTAGCTATTAGCATGTCTGCAGGCATTAAAAGACTCTTAAACAGCTTGGGTTGGATGCACAGGGTTCACTGGCAACTGATACGGGGAAACTCTGAACACTAGCATGTGGAAAAGGTATTGTTTATGTGGTAAAAGAGAAAAGTTACCATAGAAAAGCAATGGCTTTTATCTTGCAGATAAAGAATAGTTACTCACTAAAGAATAATTACTATAATTACTACAGTATACTTTACTGGGGCTATATATATATATATATATATATATATACAAATATATATATACAAATATAATAAAAATATATAAAAAACTGCATGTATGTTTAATGCTAACAATTGTTCCAGATAAAATGGGCCACCTGCGTTGCCTCGGGAACCTTTGCCAGCTCGTTGCAGTGTTATCAGACCTACGAGAAGAGCAGCCAGCCGTCGGCCACCTGCTGCATTCTGGGTGTTTACTCTCCGAGCTCAGGCAGCTCCCCCGGCGCCACTGGCCCTGTGTCCCGCTGTGGCTCCCTCGCGTGCACGGACTCGCCCGCTATCCCCAGTCTGGCCCTTTCGGAGTGAAGCGGAGCCAGCTCGTGGTCGCACGGAGAGGAGGCGAGCTCCGCCACACGCTGCCAAAAACGGAGCGGATCTCCGCAGGCCAGGAGCTCCTCTGGCACTGAGGTGGCATGTTTAAGCGCCGGCAGCCTGGCAACGAGACCTGCCCGGCGTGGTCGGAGGTGGCAAGGAGAACGCTTTTAGTGTGTTTATAGTCCGCCCCCCTAGACGAATATTCGCTTCTCTTCCGGAAAGCTCCATGCGATTCCCGGCAGAGGCGAGGCGGAGTGTCTGGCACACCGCACCATGCCACGTTCCCGGCCCGCCGTCATTCCCCCTGCAGGCCACCGGGAGCGCCAATGCTGCGTTATCGCAGCCGTGGCGTGGAGGGGCCCGGCCCTGACGCACTCCGACGTTGACCTGCGGGCCGGACCGTGCTGCCAGCCCCGTGCCTCTTTGTTTGCTTCAGACCCGGTTTGCCCCTCCCCATCACACACACCCCGGACTCTCTGTGTCACTCATCTGGACCTGAGGGCTGGCGTAGTTTGGCGTGCCCACTGCAGCCTTTCTCCTCTCTGAGATCTTAATCAGGAGAAGGGCGTTTGAAATGACTTCGGTTAGCTGAATGGGGCGATTTTGCCCAGCGATAGTCGAGACCCTGATGACTGAAGTCCACCTTGATGGCATCCATTGACTGCAGCCCAGCGAAGGCCTTGTATCTCTGGACAATTTAACGCTGCATTGAAGAAAATCTTCAAGGTGTTTAGAATTGATTTCTCCCCCCCCCTTTGGATCCCTGGAGCTATGAAATTCCCAGAGGGCACAAAGGCGCCTGGCTGCTTTTATGTGGAGAAGCCAGAACGAAATTGAGTTCCGAAGTTTGTCACCGCTCTCTGAAAGGCTGCGGGCCTTGACGGTTGTCTTTCCCGTTTCGATTCCAGCGGGCTTTGAGGTTTTCGAGTGTTGAAGCGCCTCCGAACCAAGGCTCCCAACTCACAGAATCTCTGCTCTTCATTCAGACGCAGACGTCGCTGTTAATCTGCGTTGCGGAGTGCAAAAGGAGAATATTCTCAAGGCGAACCCAAGTCGGACCAGCTGGCTTCGTGCGCCACGTGACGTCCCGTCCGTCGGTTACCGATCTAGTGTGTGTAACGGAAGCCAGCTTTGGTCCGTTCGGCGTAGAAGTGTGTGTGATCGATCTTTTGAGAAGTAACTGTTGTTTGTACAAGCCGTCCTTAAGAGGCCAGCTCTCTCCGGGAGCAGCTGCAAAAACTCCTGCTCACTCTCGTCCAGAACACTCGGGGGAGGTTTGTCCCCACACCAATGTCTCATCTCTAGGGACAGGACATGTCCCATCGGATAGAAAGGAAAGCAGAAGGCAAAAGGAGCCAGTGGTGTTGCTATTCTTGAATAAAGGCTAGAAGTGTATCTGTGTGTGTCTGTGTGTGTGCTTCATACAGCGCACACCACCGGTCAGAGTGTGGCTTGTGGCAGGCCTTGTTCTGCTTGCTGTGACCACCGGGGTGGCGTCACTCCTTATTATTGTTATTATACAGCTCAGGTAACTTTTAATTTATTTCATAGCGCCGAGTGATTGAAATATTACCTCGGCCCACGTATTACCCCGGCGTGTCGCCCTATGGTTTATCACACTGAATTCACTGTTCGAGTCTCAAAGCCTTCAAGTCTTTGGTAATGGGAGAAGGATTTAATTTAGCTCAGAACATTACCTACAGCCATTACGGTACCGCTCCTAAGACCAGAACGCATTTCCACATTTATATGAAGAAATGAACTCTTACAGAAATGTGCACTTATTCCACATTTGACCCAAATCTCTGCAATTTGGCTAAGCCAGACACCTGTCCCACAGGTGCGTGTGCGTGTGTTACGTTTAACCTTTTCCTCTCCCTTCCTGTGGAGCGGTCACTAAAGGCTTCTTAGTGAGACCCAGGGAGACGAACCCGAGATCTGAGACACGGTAGCGTTCCGAGCATTCTTCCTGCTCCGATGGTGTCATTGTTTGTTTACACGCCGGTCCCTTTCCCTGTCCGTGATGAAAAGGCCTGGATCACGTGGCTGCTCCGATTGTTTATTGAGCGTACCGGTGGACTTGGTTCGGCTCGCCCCAGAAGGTCAGCGTTAAATGCTCAAGAGGTTTCCAAATAGCTTTGATAGTTTTGGAGTCTGTAGAAAAACGTGTTGTTTTTCAGGCAGTGGGAGCTTGAAAAGAGTCACCCTGAATTATTGAAAATGTTTTTAACCTAATCATCGTGGGAAGTGTATAAAATGGCAAAAAAAAATTGTTTTGATTTTTGCACTATTTTCCTCTTCGGTATTTTATTAAATTATTTATCTTTTTTTCTTTTTTTTTGGAAGTGAGCCCTTTCCACACGACTCAGTCCAGACTTGACGAGGGACTATAGTTGAACCGAGGTGGGCGAAAGACTCGCGTATCCTGCGGTACTCTGGGAAAACAACGGCCTCTGTAACAGGGAGCATCCGTGCTGGCTGACCGGGCCTCGTTTAGAACTGCTTTAATGCGTCTAATTACAAAGTGTCTCCCTTCCAGCACAGCACGGCCACCAGAGTGCTGCCTGATCCGCCCACACACACACACACTTATCAAACACCAGCAGATCAGGATCTAATGGGGCTGGCAATTAGTCCACGTTGTGTCTCTTCCCCTCCGTCGCTCTCTCTTCCTCTCCATCTCCACCTCACCCTCCCCTTTCTCTCTCTCTCTCTCTTTCCCTCTTTCTGTCTGTCCGTCTTCGCTGTTTACCTTGTTTCGGCTTGTGTATGTCTTCGCAGCCTCTCCGTAATGATGCCACCATGTAGTAGAGCGCAACCCTCACTTTCTGCAGTTTGATCTCCTCTAGTTCTGCTTTACCGATGTGGGCCGTGGAGTACCAGGCCAGGTTCTCCTTGACTGCAGTGAGGAAGTTCTGTAATGCCTGAGCAGTGGAGAGTTTAAAGGTGAAGGGCTGCAGGTTGGGGTTGGGGTTAGAGTTGGAATTATGGTTAGAGTTAGGCTTGGGGTTAAGGTTAGGATTAGAGTTAACATTATGGTTATGGTTAGGGCTAGCATTATGGTTAGAGTTGGGTTAGGGTTGGGGTTAGGGTTATGGTTAGAGTTAGGGTTATGGTTAGGGTTGGGTTAGGGTGGGGAACTGCCTGAGCGCGTTGCTGGCTCTGGTTTGCGCTTGAATGCAAAACATCCAGGAGTGGGTGTGTGTGTGTGTGTGTGTGTGTGTGTGTGTGTGTGTGTGTGTGTGTGTGTGTGTGTGGTGTGTGTGGGGGTGTGTGGGTGTGTGTGTGTGTGTGTGTGGCCTCCTCTCATCAGGGACGTGGTTGTTTACAGTAAATGCTGCACTGCAGCTCTGAGTCTAAAGCCAGCCACTCCCCCTTCAGCCCTGCCCTCTTATTCACACTTTTGTTTCTGTTTCTTTTCTCTCTCTCTCTCTCTCTCTCTCTCTCTCTCTCTCATTGTCTCGTTCCCTTGCTTCTCCTCATCCCCCATCCTCCTCTGCTCCTGCTCCCACCCCTCTGGGGCTTGTCCATGACTTCCTAACGAGGATCGCTGCTGACAACCTCGCCGCACCTCGTCGGCCTCCATGCTCCTCGGCCGCGTTTGAGCCGCGCACCTGCGATGGCCGCGCTGTTTTTATTTCCCGCTTGTATAAAAGTGGAGAAGGCAATGAGACTCATTTGGGGGGGGGGGGGGGGGTTGTGTGCATGCACGTGAGAGCCTGTTGAGGCCTTAATACGCAGGAGTGCCTCGTTTTGCTCTGGGCGGGTCTCGCCGCTGCCCCCTGCTGCTGGGGAGGAGGCATGGTGTTAAACGGCACAGTTGGCCCTGCAAGGTCAGCCCAGAGAGGAGGACGACCAATCAGCATCCCTGAGTGGGAAGGACTCGGGTGTCCTCGTGCAGGTACCCCCCCCACCCCACGCCCGATGCCCCTGTCACCTTGGAATTGCTCCTTTACACTACCCCGTCGGTGCACATGGCGGATATGTGGGAACCGAGCAATGGTTCCCCTCCCCCCAATGTGCCAAGACAAGATCTTGGCGCACAGGGCTACTGCGCCACACACACACACACACACACACACACACCCCGAAGCATTCACCCATCGCTGTGGCGTTGTCCAAGCGTTGGCCGTCACACACACCATCCTGCTATAAATTATCAAAGCGCTTATTAAATGTGGTTAGACGTGCAGGGTTTTCCTCTCTTTTCTCCATGCCCCTTTAGGCAGGGATCTTGCAGCGCCGCGCGGAAAGATGAACGAGGCAGAGAAGCAGGAATCCGTGTTTTTAAAGACGGGGTCTTTGTGTCTGACTCTCTCTCTCACTACGCCACTCCAGCTTGTAACGAGAGGGGGGCCGCTCGGAGCCAGAACGAACGGAATGGGGGGACGTTCGAGAACAAAGGCCGTGCCGAGCGCTTTTCATCCGGCCCAGGGTGGGAGGGGGGAGGGGGGGGGACCACGCCGCGCTGCTAACAAGTGCGGCTAGCGGGGTCTGTTTTATTAAAATCTTCTACACCACCCCCCCAGCTTAATGTAATGAACCTTGCCTTGAACCTTCTGTTTAATTGCTAGCACCCCCCCCCCCCCCCCCCGCCCTTATTTGTATTTTTCCCGAGGAAAGGAAAAAAATAGCAGTTTTTCATTCCAATAATTAATTTTTCAGGGAGCGCTGCTGAATAGCGATTTAATTAGGCAGCTGGCATCGCGTGAGCTTTTGGACTTTTTCCCCCCCAATAAGAATGCTGTCTGGAATAAATAAGGATCCTCTGAAAAGGAAAAGAACGGCCCTCGCGCTGAGCCCTGCTGCATTATTTCATAGGAAATGGAAGCTGAGGTAATGACTGGGGAGGGGGTGGAGGGTGAAGGACTTTTTAGTGTTGAGCCATGTTGGGTTTTTTGTTTTGTTGTGGTGGTGGTGGGGGGTGGTGGTGGGGGGGTTCTCCTCTCTACTGCCCCTTGTGGGAGGCCTGAGGATACTTTACATTATGAGGCAGTAAAAACTCCTGCTCCACCACTACCACCACTCTGTAGACGCCATCCCCTGCTCCACCACCACTCTGTAGACTCCATCACCCTGCTCCACCACCACCACCACTCTGTAGACTCCATCACCTGCTCCACCACCACCACTCTGTAGACACCATCCCCTGCTCCACCACCACCACTCTGTAGACTCCATCACCTGCTCCACCACCACCACTCTGTAGACACCATCACCTGCTCCACCACCACCACTCTGTAGACACCATAACCTCCACCACCACCACCACCACACTGTAGACTCCATCACCTGCTCCACCCCCACCACTTTGTAGACACCATCACCTCCTCCACCAGCACCACCACTGTAGACACCATCACCCTGCTCCACCATCACCACCACCACTCTGTAGACTCCATCACCTGCTCCACCACCAACACCACTCTGTAGACTCCATCACCTGCTCCACCACCACCACGCTGTAGACTCCATCACCTGCTCCACCACCACCACCACTCTGTAGACTCCATCACCCTGCACCCTTCTACACCGTAACAAGAACTACTGGCACTACTGAGAATGTTTTTTTGAGCGTTCAGAAAGTGTGACTGTTCTAAAAGGTCCCTGACTAAGAGATACAATGGGCTTCTCAAGTGGCTTTGCAGATCTCCAGAGAAGCCCCTCAGACCTTGGACACTGGCCTTAAAGCCCCCTACGGTCTGTCTTCTGGACACTGGAATAGAGGCTCCTTGCTGAGAACTTCTCATCCTAACCAAGTTCTGTCAAATGTAAAGTACTGTCCACGGGGACCGTCCTAGGCTTCAAGGTCTTCAAACACCTAAACACACACACACACACGCGCACACACACACACACACACACACACACACACACACACACACGCTCCCCTCAAAGTCTCTTTGTGTTGGCTTCTAAAAGCGCAGACTCCTTGGCTTTCCAGCAGGACAGACCGCATCTACGCGGTCCATCTCATCTTTGAGCCGGGGGCTCCTGGGCCTTCCTATTAGCCTGAGGCACGAGGTCGAGCCACTGGGTGCAACGGGGGTATCGCTTAGCGAAATCAGTAGCCCAGCCAGGTCCCGGCTGGTGCGCATTGTCTCCAAAGGACGCTTTGCCTGCACTCGGCAGATGTGTGTCGCCACCCCTCTGCCTCTGAAAACATTAAAGTTTCTACACACACACACGTGCACACACTCGCCACTGTGTCCCCTGTTCTCCACTCTGAGGTTGAATCTATGTGCCAGCCGCATCACAGATGTCCCATTCGCACGGCCTCCAGGGACAACACTAAAGTATTTTTATTTTCATTGTGCTTCTAATTTTTGGACAAAGTTGATCATTTGTGAAGTGTTTTTAGCTGGCAAAGATGTATTATTTTATATATTGTATATATTAAAAAAAACAAAACAAAACAAAAAAAACACTCAGAACCGGACCTGGTATCAGGGCTCGTTGGGAAAATACTTGAATGTAATAAAAGAAAAAATCAGTTTGAGCAGCAATCCTAAAAATAAAGAGACTCGCGCTGTGCATGTGATATTTATGTAACTACGTCTCCCGGTACACTCAACGCCCACTGACGGGAAATCAGAACTCACTGGCCGGTTCATCCATCATCTCCGTCACAGACATGACCAATCACGGTGCCCGTTGTTCAGTTTCATGTGCACTCGCTTATCAGCTGTCGGTTATTAGCCTTAAATGAATCTACCAGGGAGCAGCCAAACGGGGGGGGGGGACGCCCTTTCCTCTGACGTGACATTTCCCACGTTCGCATTTATTACCCACAATTAAACAGGACTGCGCTCCCAGTGCTGGGCCCGTTTCTCCCAAGTCCTGATGTCTTTTTAATAAAGCTCATTTGCATGTTTATTGTGTTAGCGTCCTGTTATCTTGGGGAGAAGGGGGCTGTCCGTGCCTGTCCCAGCCGAGGGTGGTGTAGGGTGGAGCAGAGAATGCGTCTGTCCTAATGCATCATTCATGCACCCCTGTGCGTGGAGGTCATCGCCATGACGAATAACTAAGCAGAGGTGAAGGAGTCTGCTCCTGAGCGCATCGTGGCTTCCTCTGCTCCTTCTCAGTCCTGAGCTCCAACCAGCCAGAGATACTCTAGGAACACCTTACGGGCTAAGTCGGCCTAGGAGGGGAGGCGCGTTTGATTCTAGTATCAGAGTAATATAGTGGGTTTTTTGGGTTTTTTTGCCCTTTCAGACTTGCCTCCGGTAGAGTGAATGTGAAAAAAAAACAAAACAGCTTCTAAAGTCGTTTGAGCCTTTTTTATTTTTTATTTTTTGATATCTGACCTTTTATTCGTACTCACCATGTAGGAAATTGCAGATTTTGAACGAGCTCCCTGATGCCGATTGTCCACGTTAGTCCGCGCTCGAGACCCGCACGGAGTGAGAATGCGAAGTGCGCGACGTTGGCAGGGAGCGGCGTAGCTTTTGCAAGCTCTGAGCCTTTCATCCGTCCGCAAGCGAGGTTAAAAGCAGCCGAGCGCGCCGACGCGTGAAGTGGTAAAACTCCGCCGCACGTGTTTTTATTCTACGTGTGCCAGCCTTAATGTTTCGGCCAACCTTTGTGAAGTCCTCTAAGATGAGAGAGCGCACGCACGCGCCCGCGTTTGCTCAAGGCCATGTCTAGGTATTCTGAGCTAACCGCCTTCACCAATACTGTCATCGACATCTCGGCGTATAAACACAAAATGATAAATAATTCCGTAGTGGAAATTGTGTCGCTGGGGTTGAAATAATTGAAACGTCAATGCAGTCAGACAGAAGTTCAGCCTTCGGTACGGGTAGAAAACAAATTTTCCTGTATGTTTAGAGCAGGTCTGAGCTCCAGGAAATGAAGCAAGTCGATACGTTTAACCTGAAGGACAGTTCTGTGTGACAGCCTGCAGCCGTGGCTCCTTCTGTCCTTTTCCACTGAGCTAAGGTGTTATCAGGTTATTTGGTATGCATCATTAACCTGAAATGGACCACCGTCGGGTACCGCCCAGGGCTGGCAGGAGCTTGATGGGGTAATATTGAATACCGGGGAGGGTGCAGAGAATAGGGTAATATTGAATGCCGGGGTGGGGGGCAACTCTTGAAAAGTTAAGCTACTGTAATGTGATTTGTGTCCTGCCTTAGCAATGACTACCTGTGACGCAGCAGATGACGCGTCTTGCACCGCAGACATGTTTCGCTGGGCACCTCACCTGCATCGGCGCACAGGTGCCCCGTTCCTCCCACGATCTCTTATCCGTCCTCCCGGGAAGTGGCAAGCAAACGGCGAAAGAACACAGCGACGATGGTGCACAGAAGCGAGCGTGCCACGACAGTTCCCCTGCACAAGAGGCTCGGCCCCGTAGTAGCTGTTGGTCTCCGCCCAGACGCTACATAACCACTTGATATTCTGCAATCGTAATGCTTCATAAGCACTTCATAACGCCTGCCATCTAATGATCACTTCTTATGTCTCTGTCTACTGCCCGGAGACTTGTTGGATCCATTGTGGGTTGCGACAATGCAGTTGCCGGGGATCAGTCAAGTATGTTATTTATTCATCGATCCGTCTGTCCTGATTGGTTGATTGATTGCTTCCTTCCCCACTGACCTCATCTCAGCCTTGGCTGCTCCGTCGCTCGTCCACGTCTCGCCTGCTGGCCCACGTACAGAGAGCTAACGGATGTAAGGTGAGGTCAGGGTAAAGTTGTATAGCAGCCTGCAAGGAGGACCGGGGGCCTGTCATTTTACTTCTGCACAGAATTATTCCACACCACTACCCATAACCATGCGTTTACATTCAGCGATGGAACCTGGAGACGATTCTCTCGCCCCTGTACAGCAATCAGCTTTGTGTCAACAGGAGCGCTGAGCTGTTTCCACAGGGACACAGATCAGAACGATAGCGCTGCCTGGCAGGTTTATCACTGCTAACGTTCCCGCCATTTCATCTTCCGCTCGCTCCTTGTTACAACGCGGCTTACATGCAAGAACTTCCGAAGGCCTTAAATCCTTTATCCTGGGTTTATTAGAGTTGTGCCGCAAACACACTTTGTACTAATATTAGTAATATCGATTCTAAAAGCGATAGCTTGACTAAGCACGTCAGGAACCTGGTGTTAGTCGCGGTTAGTCGAGTTAGCTGCCGTTATCTGCCAGACCCTCGTTTTGTTTCTTTTTACAAGCTGCGGTGGTCTTTTGGGCTAACGTTTCTTTTAAGATACCACTATCACCTTTCGACCTGTGGTTGTTGTGGGCCGTGACCGCGTGCCAGACTCTCGCGGTGTCAGAACATCCGCGTTTTGACTGGCGAGCCATTAAGGAAAGCAGATGGCTCCTGCGCATCAATCCGCACCCGGCTCACGTCTGGCACGGTGCAGTCCCAGAATGCGGCATGCGGCGGGAAAACTTTGCTTGTTGTTGCTTTGGCGTGTGGCGTGTCCTGGGCCAGAGCGGGAGCCGTTTAAACGGTGTCCCTGCGGAGAGCACTGGTGACACTGGTCCACTGCACACGCTCGCACACACTGTTAACTCCTCTGCTATAGCACATATCCACAGAGATCAGAATGGGCCATGGGTTGTGGCGATCACCTTTGCCGACATAATCACGCGACTCTCTCTCCCCCAACACACTGACTGCTGTCATTCCATCCTGTGGTACAGCATAGAGACTGATGTGTGTAGCCCTGGCTGGTGTGGGCTGCAGACGTGAAGATCACTAGCACAGAAACGGCGCGGATGCATGTGGACAGGCTGTCTGCACGCATCTCGCTGACGTCTGGACCAGAGAAGGTCCCGCGTCTCTCATGACACCTCATGCATTTCTCATGACGCCTCGCGTCGTTCCGGGCTCCGTTTCCAGGGGCTCGTCACGCTCGCGTACAGCTCCAGCAGCAATGCGGGATGGCAGCGTTGGGGGAGCGCTGACGTCTCCAGCACGTCTCGCCGAGTCCGACATGTCCGTTGAAAGTCTGGGAGTTTTCGAGTGGAAATGGAAACTATGGCGGAGTTTGAGTGTAGTTCTTCACTTCCCTGTGTGGGAAACAGCACGACAGTACAGTGTCCGGACACTGCAGGAACGCTGTCCTAAAATGAGTTATGATGTGTGGTATAGTGAGTCACTGAATGCTTAAATGAGTAGTTGTCTCTGTGTGTGTGTGTGTGTGTGTGTGTGTGTGTGTGTGTATATTTTAATGCTGGCTGAGATTGGCACAAGGAACTTTGTGTGTTGTTCCAGAGAGAGGTGGAAGACTTTAGCACACGTGCGCATGCACACACACCGTAGCCCTTTTAACGTGTTTGCACACATATAGCAGAGTGCTCTGGAGCGAATACGCCTGATGAAAACAGTCAAGACATCAACGTCAAATTCGTCTGCAGGAAGTGCAGCAGTGGCGTGTGAATTCAGACGGTTATGCGGGTGATGGGTGAACGAGCCTGTCGGGGTCATCGTACCCGGGATGAGCCGTGTTTGGCAGATCACACAGCTTAAAGCTGGTTTTCCCCTCACAGCACAATGTTGTCGTATTCGGTCTGAGCTCATGCGGGATATGACGGTTGTCTTCACAGTGTGTTAGAAACCCTCCGCCTCTTTTCTTTGCACGTCTTCTGTCCAAAAACTGGGACTTTCCCTCCTAGCGGCTAGTCACTAATTAGCTATTTCCTGAGACGTATCCTGCCTCTTGCGCTGCAGCACATGCAACTCGGAAACCGCATTGCCGTGGCAGCCGTGGGACCGTGTGTCGCAGAAGCCCGTGAGCGAGCCAACCGGACGACTGCGCCGACGCCCAAGTCTCCTTTCCGCTGCACTTCTAACACGAGCTGTTAGGTGCTGTTCTGGCTCGCTGTGTTGACGGTTTGGCCTTTTTACCCACCTGCCCCCACCCACAGCACAGTTTTTACCCCGAAAGGTTCGTTCTAACCTCTCTTGTCTCTTGAACCCTTTTATTAAAGTGGACCAGGCTTTAACGGGACGGGCAGCTCGGAGACGCCCTGTCGTCCCCGAGTCTTCTGCGACGTTTCCTTCGTCTCTCTCCATCTGTCGTCTCGCAGGGACGTCTTCGCTGCTACAGAGTGGTTCTCCCTCTCACTCCACGTTTCTCGCCCTGTTTCTCCCTCTCACTCCCTGTTTCTCCCTCTCACTCCACGTTTCTCGCCCTGTTTCTCCCTCTCACTCCCTGTTTCTCGACCTCACTCCACGTTTCTCGCCCTGTTTCTCCCTCTCACTCCCTGTTTCTCCTTCTCACTCCACGTTTCTCGCCCTGTTTCTCCCTCTCACTCCGTTTCTTGACGTGGTCCTGCCTCTCACGCCACATTTCTCACCGTGGTTCTCCAGTCGCTCTCGCAAGGCCTCTGGTTTCGACCAGCCGGCTCGTGGTACCGCAGACTCATCAGTCACTGATCCTGGACCTGCTCCGCCATCCTGCAGGGTTTTGTTTCAGGCGCGTCTCCTGTTCTAACTTGGTTCCTCTGGGGTAACCCGCCTCTTTGGGAGCCCCCCGATGGCCCGCCAGGCTTGGCCTGGAGCTTCACGAGGAGAGCCGCTGTCCTGGCTACCCGCTCCTCCTGCTCTGTCGACATGGGCCGGTTCTGGATTTGTTGCCTGCACTGCCGTGGCTCCGGTTCTCGAGGAGTTCATCTGGAGTTCACCGCAACGGCCGCCGGCTGCGTCTCGCATATGCGGCTTTCGGACGCTAACCAGGAGATCAGAGTGAACCTCTGGAAAGAGACAGAGGCATTTCTGCAGTTATTCATAATTCCTTTTTTTTTTGTAACATGCAGCACTGTGCGTGCTTGCGTGTGTGTGTGTGTGTGTGTGTGTGTGTGTGTGTGTGTGTGCCATAAAACCGAGGGAGAAATGCGTTTTATGTTTCGTGACACACCCTTTAGGCAGTGCTGGTTGTGAAGTGTCATTTCCTTTTAAGTCTCCCTCTCACTCGAATGTCTTCAAAGCATTTCAACAGACCTGCTCCAGAGTACCCACTTGCATGATCTCACCATGCTCTCCTCTGTCTCTCTCTCTCTCTCTCTCTCTCTCTCTCTCTCTCTCTCACACAGGAAGGCACAAGATCAGAACAAGACTGTGGTGGTGGCTGGTTGCGTTCCTCAGGCCCAGCCGAGAATGGACTACCTCAAGGGCCTGAGCATAATTGGGGTAAGAGCCCTGTCCCTGTAGAGCATCCACATGGTAAACACAAGCAAATGCTGTAGGAAACGAGCAAAATTATTCAACTACAAACATCAAAGCGGCAGATTAAAGTGCGATTTTGTCAGGGCTTGCCTTTTCACCGAGGCCTTCGGCACCGTTAATACCTGAGAGCCTCGGGGCTTCCGGCTCGTCATTCCGTGATTATTCACCGAGAGACGCCCAGGAAACCTCTGCCCGCACCAGGCCGAGGATGCGATGGTTGGCCGATCCCCTGACACGCCTTCCTAACCGTTGGAGACATCACCTTATGCAAATGAGCCTTCTGCTTTGCATATTCTGCCTAGGTTGTTTCCTGACTTTCGAGAACGTTCCCGGGAGGCTTTTTTGAGCTCTTTCACCCTAATCAGTGGGTTATGTAATCTCGTGATTGAAGAGCCGTCACGCACTTGCTCGCAGGTCTGCGGCTCAGCCGCGTCCGTCGGTTCCCCACGCGACTACGCCGTGCATGGCGTGGTAGACTGTTGCGCGTACACCTGAACAGCGAGTCGGAACGGTTCCTGGGCGAGATTGCCCGAGATCTCCCCTCACCCTGCCACCAGGGTAGGTGGAGACAACGCATGGGGTAGTAATCTCCTCCCCACAGCTCCACCCAGCCCGAACGGGGACTGCCGGTGGTGCTTCCCTGGGGAACAGCGACCACTCCGGTTAGATAAACTGATGGAGGCTTTTTTTTTTTTCAAAACACCATTTGACCTTTGATTGAGAGAAGAAGAGGGGGGACTCCAACCAGAGTCTTTGGGCGTAGCACCCTTCATGCACCGCCCTCGCACCAAAGTAACTCGGTCTCCCTCTGGCTACATCCAGCTGGGCGGAGAGAAGGAGGCACTTTAAATCCCAGTATGGCAGGGGTCAAGAAGTGGTAGTGGTGTCCTGCAAAAAAAGCATCCACACCACTCATGTCTTTTTGTGTATATATGACTGAAAGTGGAGCAGAGAGCATGTGTTCCTGAGCACGGACCTAGAATATCCAAACACCCCCCCCCCCACCCCCCTGTCTCTCTCTCACACACACACACACACACACACACACACACAACCTGGACATGTGAGTCTCAGCAACAGCCTTTACCTTCAAGGAAGAAAGCAGTGAGAACATATAAAAAAATAATAGTTTTTCTCATTTTTGTTATTTATGTTTTTTATGCAACCATGTTGTTTGTTATAAAATGCCTCCCAGCTTAGCCGAGCACAGCTACATTACATCTAGACAACACGTCGGCACTTTGAATGGTCCCTCGACCCTAACGTTGAGTCAGTGTGCTTTGAAAACAACCCCCCCCCCCTGCTATGGGCGGAGCCTCCTTGACCCAAGAGCAGAGCAGCTATGCCCCACCCCCCCCCACAATTCCCTCCTCCGAGAGATCCTGCTCGATGAACGTATCCCCGCTGGCTCTGCGGCTTCAGTGGGCCGTTCCGCCGAGCCGGCAGGCCCTGCAGGGGTGGTCCGACTCCGAGCGACCTCGTGCTGCTCAGAGAAGACCCAGACAGCCGTGCCGTTAGGGGGCCATTGATTAGCGTTACATAGCCTGGCATAAGTGTGAGTGGCGCCTCTCCCTGTCTCCATAGGTGAGGGAGCAGGAGGAGAGAGGGAGGGCAAGAACGAGGGAGCACAGCTTGCTCGGCTATTTAGTCATGGGGTAGAGAACACAATTACAGCATGTTTGCCGCCAATTGGTCGAATTCTGCAATCGTACAGTCCCTGTGCAGAAATGAAACGTTGGCAGAGTATCTGTCAAACGTTCCCCGGGGATGATATTTCAGTTCTCCATTTCTCTCTTGCTCTTTTGTCCTCTGTCTCTCTCTCTCTCTCTCTCTCTCTCTCCCCTTCTCTCTCTCTTTCTCACCCCCCGACTCTTTCTACTCATCCGTGCAGTGTTTCGGCAGGGATGTCCGGCTGTGGATTCAGCCCTCACGCCGTGGCCGGGCATCTATGCCGAGACCGGACAGATTCACGAATCGGAGCCGGCTGAAAGGTTGTACCCAAACCGCCCCAAACGCAACCAAACTTCCCCGGGGTATTTTAGCTCAGGCAGCTCTCGGTCTCTGAGCTCCGTGGCTGTTTTGCTGACTGAGCTCCCAGAATAACAGCGTCTTCTGCAGTGTTGTGTCGCTCACCTTTTGGCGCTTTGCTGTTTAAAGGAGGCCCTTCATGGGTGAGGCTTTATGCTCATAAACCAGTACGCATGCAGTTATAAATATTTATAATGGCATGTTGTCCATTGGTCCAAAGAAGGATGATACGGCCAATAAGGGCAGACGTGATGGACATGAGTGACAAGGCTCTAGTGCTCTGTCTCAGCTGTAGCCAAGAGTGGCTCCAGAAAGATCTTGACTGCTCCTCACCAAAGTTCTGGATGTTCAGAAGGATCTTGACTGCTCCTCACCAAAGTTCTGGATGTTCAGAAGGATCTTGACTGCTTGTCACCAAAGTTCTGGATGTTCCGAAGGATCTTCAGAAGGATTACTCTCCTGACCATCAGTACACAGGTGGCATCGCGAGTCCACGAATGGTTTGCATCCCCGAAAGCAGCGAGCATCCCAGTATAAGACCCACGTTTACCCAGTTAAACCCCTACACACGGGGCCCAGGGAGCATGTTTGTTTACTGCAGAGGGGCGCAGACGTTGACAGATGCGGAGATGACCCAAACGCTCCCTTTCTCTCGCTGAGTAGGGGGTTGTGACCCAGCCAGCGCCTAGCTGTGCATCTGTGCGTCTGTCTGCAAACCTCCACTCTCTACTTTATCCTCAGTCAAACTGCGTCAATAAAATCTTTGCGGTTGGAAGTCTTCAGCGTTGTGCTTCCCTGTGTTTTCGTCGTCTCTCCTGACAGCACGGACACACACTTACTTTATCTGAATTGCTTTTGGTTATTTAAGCTTGACTTGTGGGGATTTTAAAGGACATGGCAACCCGCTCAGCAACGGCAGTAGCCAAAGGGCTTTGGCTCTCAGCGTCGGAAGGGTGACTTGTCTCTTTACAGGCTTTGTTTATTATCCATACTCTCAGTCTGAAGTGTCCCCACCCACCCCTCTCTGGCCCACACACGCACGGACCCCGACCGTGTCGGTCATCGCGTGTTCGATCCTGTCCGTCTCGGTGCAGGATGGGTTTTGCGGCAGGGTGAAAGTGCCACGTGATTGGATATTGAAAATCCATAAAAGCTGAGTGTGTGTGGGCGCGGGGGTGGGGGTGGGGGGGCGTGTTTATGAATACTCTAGGTACAGGGTAGATATCCTGTCATTTGATTCTCTCTCTCTCTCTCTCTCTCATTCTGTTGTGTTCTATCTCTGTCTATCTCTCCCTCTGCTCCTTGCTTTATCTGTGTAGGTTCAGCAGATTGATCGAGTCGTGGAGGTGGTGGATGAGGCAGTCAAAGGTGAGTCGTAGTGTCGTCTCACTATCTTCACGTCCCGCTGGCACAACCGGACGCTCGTCCCGCACGCATGCTCACAGGTCCCGCACACACGCACCCTCGCGCGCAAACTGCCCGTCACACTAATTGTAACTGAAGAATACAGAAGGGCGCCGAGTCGTGGTTTTCCCGGTAACGGCTTATTGATGGCGTCTCTTATAATGCAGCTCAACGGGTTCGAAGAAAAGACGTAATCTCTCATATTTTGACCCTAGATGTGCTAGTTTGACTTCAGTTTAATTCTCCAATTTCTTCAGCCCACATACTGAAAACCACTTGGCCTTCTCTGGCTTGTTGCAGTTTAAAAGTCCGGGCATTTCAAAGCTCCGTATGTCTCTAAAAAACCACCACTGTAAACAGCTCAAGGTTTTTAGGAGCTGTTCTGTTCTCTGTTCGCTTTCTGTGCTCACCGAGCTAGTGAAGATGAAGTGGGCTCGCGCTTGTACTTGGGCCAGAAATGTCCTCTCCTTACGAACGTGGCTCACAAAATTGGTTTCAGCGGGTCGGAGACGCGTCCCCGGTGCATCTCGAATGGCCCGGGCCAAAGCGGGAGAGCGTCCTGCCATACGGCGCGGACGTTGTCCCAAAATGTGGGCCTTAGAAAATGTGTGGGACTCATAGGTGGGATTCGTGCTCCTGATCCAGGGAGATTTTGACCGTGACTCACGATTGGCGCTTAACTGAAAACGCGGGTCGTCATGGCGACGCGCAAAGCCCCGCGGCATCCCTGGGCCGGTGGAACCGCTCGGAGCATCCTGCTGACCCAGAAGAGTGGAGTGTGTGTTGCACAGCTGAGGAGGGAGAGTGGAGTGTGTGTTGCACACCTCTGAATTGTCCCAGTGTGCTGAGAGGAATTTGAGCAGTGCTGGGTGTTTTAGAAACCATGGAGAAGAGTATGGAGTCCTCCCCCACCAGCTGGGATCACAGAGGTGTGTGTGAGTGTGTGTGTGTGCGTGTGTGTGTGTGTGTGTTTGTGTCTCACGTGTCTGGGGCAGCCTGATGACTCCTCTGGTTTTCCTTTTCTCTTCTGCCATGGGGATCCCAGAGCCAATGGGAAATAGAGTACAGCAGAGTCGCCTGGAAAATCCGCTAGAAAACACACACGCGCACACATGTATATGTGCGTGCACACACACACACACCTTTGGCTTGTCTCTGTGAAGGTTTGTGCACGTCTCTGCTTGCCTGTGGTAAAGACAGAGACTTTGGCCCTTCATCAGTGTGGGAGCGGGATGTCCACCCCAAAGACAGGGAGAGACCCCCACCCCCAACACACACACACACACACACACACACACACACACACACACACACACACACACACATCCTCGTAGTTGTATCCTGTATTTCTGGAAGCGCTATCCCCTCTGTTCTCTGGCTGTCTCCTTTGTCTCTGTGGCCTCTTGGAACCACTGAATTGGAAAATGACTCACCATACGTCTGTATTGTCCCCTCTGTCACACACACACACACACACACACG
>NC_137510.1:4582500-4600000 GCF_041902795.1 Electrophorus electricus | reverse complement strand
TGGGAGACGCCGGCCCCTTTTTCCTGCCGAACAACTCTGGCCGTCGCGCCGGGTTTCTGCACGCGTAGTGAGCCGGTTAAGAGCGAAATTCCGCGCTGGTCTGGCCTGTGTTTTTTTTTGCGCGCGCGTCGTCTTGGCCTGCGCTCACAGACCCCACTGTGTTGGCCATAAACAGCGCATGTGTGATGCTCCCTGTGGCAGCTAGCCACATCTGTGGGCATTTGTGATTGATATAAACAGGAATTATCTTCGCCGGGCGGTTTGACATTTGAATAATAACAGACGCTTGGGCAGGTTATATAAAGCAGGCATGTGCGCTCCAACACAGCTTAGCTTCTCTGTTTACACAGCCCCTCCCCCTGCTCTGCATGATCTCCCGTCACGCCTCCTGTCATTGGCTGATAGGAGTGTCTGTCATGGTTGTTTTGATGACACAGTGGAGCAGACGGTTAGACAGCGTGCTTCCCAGGGGCTTAATCTGAGTTCAGAGACATCACGTGTGTTTGTTCTACAGTATGCAAAGTTGCCCCAAAGCAAACTTCTCTTTGCTAAACGAATGTTTAAAATACACACACACACACACACACACACACACACACACACACACACAGAGGCTGTAAACACTGGTTCTATCGAGGACGTTAACAACATAAACTAGATGAGTATCTTATAGTCATCTCTCGCTCGCTCGCCATGACTGAAACACGCCATCACTTCACCTTGCCAATGCTGTCCACCCCTGTCCTGGCGTTTCTATGGAGATGCAGCCGGGGCCATTACTTGGGTGCATGGGATTAGACATCCAGACCGTCCACTCCAGCCAATAATTAACACTTAGGTAACCGCGACATCACCCGTAGTGTTTAGGCGCCGTGGAGACAGAAGAGGTCTTTGTGCACTGATGAAACTGTACCTGGGACAACCCTCTCTAACACAACCCCCTCTCATAGTGTGTTGGTGGACTTGGTGTGTAGTCTTGGTGTCTGGTTAAACGCGACCTTAGTTTTCTCTCCGCTTACGTGTGAATTCTGAGCGTTGTTGATTTCGTCTGTAGTTGTTAGAGCTGTGACGTACGTTAATTGAAGGAGCACCTCAACCACGACGACCAACATGGCGACCGACCCATCCGATTGGGGATCAGCGGTCATGATTTCATCTGCACAGTGTCGGTTTTGTTTAGTTGGAGAGATTATCATCTGTTTTGAGATTATGTATTTCTGTGCTGAGTGCTTGTATTTTTACATTTTGTAAATAAATGCTTTTGTTTATCCTTTGTGTCATGGTTGCTGCTGTGTCATCAGTAATAACACTGGCATCAGGAGCCGCAAATAAAACGCAAAACCAGCAGCTATGCCAGTAAGAGTAGAAGCTGCGTCTGACGTGGCTAGGCTGGGGCGCCAGTGGTACCATGAGGTGAGGCGTGGTAGTGGTGTTCTCGCTTGTCTTTCTTCCCGTTGGCCCGTGTTTTGCAGCGGTTCCGGTCAGCTGCCTGCGTTGCCGGCCCGGCGAGAAACCGACGTCTGTTGTCGGTTCCCAGAGCGGCTGGCAGCTTCCCTTCTTCCTGTGTGTTTGTTATTCCCTCATTGCTGATGACAGGGCTGTTGGACTTCACCGTGGCCGTTGGGGGATGAGCGGGGGAGGGGTGTTCCTCTCCCCCTACCCTTGAGAGCCTCCCCAAGCAAAGGTCAGGCGAGCGTGTCGCCGGAGGGCGAATCCTCCGTGACCTTCTCCCTACCCAGACGGCAGGGCTGCGTGATGGGCACGCGCTCATGCGCCGAGGCGGTTGTAATCGCCCCGCAGGGGGCGCTGTCTCTCCGGCAGCGCCGAACGGCATCTGCTGGCAAATCTCAGCCGTCAAGCAGAGATACTACTGCAGATGGCCTATACAGAGACGGGAAAAATAAATAAAGCGGTACTTTTTGTGAAGGTTTTATCGTCCTCACGTGGCCGAAATCCAAGTAGGTGCTTCTACCATATGATCCTCCCCATGTTTTGGTTCATAGAGCAGAAACAACACGAGGAAAATAAATAAAGGACGTGTAAACTGCCCACTGAAGGTCACGCGGTGATGAAGGACCAGTCCAAGGAGTCGGTTCGTTCTGTAAACGAAACGAATCGCCAGCCGTGGGGGTTGGCCTCGTCCTCCAGACCCTGCTACATCTAACCATGCCTGGGGTGTGTGTGTGTGTGTGTGTGTGTGTGTACATGTCTGATCAGGTGTTTAATGCCGACACAACGGTGCTGTGCAGTGGTGCTTACGGAGCAATCTGCACGTAATGCTTTCTCGTTTGCAGGTGTGAGCTCAGCTTGTAGTTTGGGCTGGTGTTTCATCCTCTCACATTCGGGTCATTTATTTATGCTGTTTTTGTATCGCAATAATTTGAAAAAATTCTGTAATTTGTTTATTTTGTTAAGGCGTCAGAAGTGACGTGCAGACGGCAGATTGTCGTGCTGCGGCCGTCGGTTCCCACTAGCCTAGCTGGACTTCCACGGAGCCACGGGAAATTTAGATCCCATTAGATCTGAAAGTGTTTGAGGTGTGTGTGCGTGTGTGTTGGACTCTAACCTAGCCGACACAGGCTAATCCACCCCTCCTCTGCTGTAACCCGGGTGACGGCCTCTCTGGTCTTCAGAGAGCTGCCCTGCTAGGCGACCGCGGCCTGATGATGTAGAGGCCTGTCAGGCTGCAGGCGGCGGCCGGCCCCGGTGCGCTGACCCGCCTCTTCGCCGCTCACACGCTTCGTCTGTGCGCACCTGCAAGGGCCGACTGACCCAGTTTGGCCGGCTCCGACCCGAGCTACCGTTTGAGGTGCCGCGTTAAGGAGATCGGAGTTCTCCTGCCCCCTCTTATTTCACGTCTGTCCAGCCTGGCTTGGCTGTTGCACATAGGCGGTAGATGAGCTCCATCGGAATAAACGGCTCCGCACACTTTGGTGGAATTCCTTTGGGATAATGTTGTTGGTAGTCTGGTAGTTAAGTTAATGTCTTGAGGTAACTGTTTGTGCACTACATGTGATTGTTTCCTCTTTTTGTCCTGACGTCAGTGAAGGTCGAGAGAATGGGGTGACGGGGGGACGTGGCATGGGGGCATTAGGGGAGGGGTTTTCCCATCGCTTCCAATGCAGTACGTTGGGCTCTGTGCGGGAATTCCCAGGACTGCGTACGAGCTTTGGCTCGGCGCAGGCAGCCAGAACAGGGCCTTTTGCAAGACGCCGAGTGGACCGCATTCCTGGTGGTTTCCCGGGGGTCTGTTGGTTTGTTTATTTCCCTCATTGCTTTTCCCTTCCGGATGTACGAGGGAGCAGAGGTCATGCAAATTCACCCCTGACAAGCTCCTCCGGTCCGCCCTAAAGAATGGAGCCCCGGGATTCTGCTTCTTGACCCCAGCAGGTTTTGTGGGCAGCTGGAATTAACGTGGAAGAGCAAGAGCCGGCGCGTGCCGCCACCGCCGGTCATCAAACTGAACGCATGCTGGAAAAAAACAACTCTGCGCCAAACCGACCGCGGGCTTCTGAGAGGGCGTGTTCCCGCCGCTAACCATGAGCCGGACTCAGCGGGGCTCCCAGGCGAGGCTCCGGAGACACTGGCCCAGCAAACCAAATCCTGGTCTCCTCCACTTTCTAAATGAACGGTAATCTTGCTGACCATTTTGCCGTTTTTCTGACTTGAAATATTCTTATTGGGCGGACTTCAATAACGGTCCCGGCCGTTATGTTCTATCTTTGGCCTTCGTACGTCAAAATCCTGAACACTGCAGCAGGCTCGAGTGGGAGCTGGAATTCTCCCAGTGGTCGTCTGCTGGTGCTGCACTATTACGCCATGTTCTATCCCCCCACGCCCCCACCCCACGAGCTCCTCGTGCCGGCCGTTTATTCCTGAGCCTCCTTCCTCCGGCTTGCAGACTCCAGTCAGGGTTGTTGAGTTCTCTCCCGCGTGCGACTCTGGTGGCCACCTGCTGGATACGAAGACCCACAGCACAGTAAAGCGCTACTGTAATGGAGGGTCGGCCTACTGTACCACCCAGTAGCTCTACTGTAACCCCCAGTTGTTCTACTAAATAAATTTTTTTTTAAATCACTCTAGTTTCGAAACAGAGGTCCAGGTCCAGACAATCAACACTCCACCCCGGGATTTGATTCCTACCGCCTGGCTTCGCCGATGAGCTCGGGCCAGAACGTATAAAGATCCAGTCGAACCAGCCAGTGATGGAGGGGCCGTGGTACTTCAGCAACTGAGCTGTCGCACACCCTGGGTTTGAAGTTGGCAGCGGAGCGGAGTCTGAAGTAGTGGGCAGTCGCACTGGTCCTGGGTGGCTTCACATGAGTAATGTGGGAGTTTGCCAGCGGTGGCAGTCGAACTGGGATGGGTTAAGAAGCCCAGAGTTACCCGGTGTGCTCTGATGATGCGTAATTTGATGATGTGCGACTGCTTGTCGATAAGCCAAGCTGACATTGACTTTGCCATAGCAACAGGCCACCCAGTGATTGCCTCAGCAACAGTTGCATTGCCATCCTGAGGCTGTACACTGATTAAAGCTTCCCAAAGCATCAGTAACGACTTCAGAAGGTGTGTGTGTGTGTGTGTGTGTGTGGAGTGTTCTGGTGTCTATAGGATGTTTGTGTTTGTGCGTCTGTAGGGTGTGTGTATGTGTCTATAGGGTTTCGGTGTGTGTGGTGCCCAGTGACTGCTGGAAGGGCGTTGGTCGCCCTTGTCTGTGTGTCTTCTTTAGGCGTGAATGGGGCCCTTTGGCTCTTTATGCTGCGGTCACAGATCTGGAGAAGCTGAAGTCCAGCCAGCGGTCTCTCTCGGGAGACCCAGATGGCACCTCTGGGCTCTGGCTGGGTTCCTTCCAGGGTTCACATTCCAGCCTCGCCTAGCCTGCCTGTCCCTGGAAACACCACCTCCCGAGCTGGGATTATTCTCTTGCCACTTGGTCCTCTACCCTGCGCCGAAATTCCACTCGGAGAACCTGTTTTGAGGTTGAGCTGATTGAGGCAGATGTGTTGTTTTTTTTTTTTTGTTTTTTTTTTTATGAAGTGGGTCATGAGTTTGTGGATTAAGGGCAGGAAGGAGGGTGTGTCCAGGATACCCCGAGGGTCCTGATTGGCAGGAGGCCAGGCCCAACCACAAGAGCCACGCTGTTTGATTCTGTCGGGTGGGAGGGGCTGTACTCTGAACGAGAGTAAAGTACGTCGTGCGTCCGTGTGTGTGTGTGTGTGACTGTGATGGAGATGGACATTTTGACAGATCTAAACATGTTAAAACAGGCGTTTGAGCAGAACAAATGATTTTTGACTTGCCACTGGGCTTCATGTGGTGTTGAACATCACATTGGTATTCATTAGATAAATCAGTGAAGTGGTACTGTGTGTGTGTGTGTGTGTGTGCGTGTGCGCGCACACGCGTGCGATTCTGTGCATGCATGTGGGCTGTGTTTGTCCGCGTTCATGCTGGGTGATTTATATACCTGGCTGCTTTTATCAGGTGAACAGTTGGAGATCTTGTGGAAACAAATACCCCTTACTTGCCTTCTGGCTGCATATCAGAGTGGTGTTCATGTCAACCCCGCGCACACAGACACACACACACACTTTTTTAACCCGGCGTTGTTCATGTTTTCATTTTGGGTTGCGGGGATCACGCAGCTCATTGTAAGCGGACCGTCTTATAACGTCTTAAGCGTTCGCTGTTCTTCTGTGGGGTGTAAAAATCGTACCCTCATTCCACTGGTGCGGTCGCTCATAAACCGGGCCTAGAACCTAACAAAGCGCTCTGGTTTTTCCAGGTCGACAGAGTCGTGCTATGTCCTGTATCTGTAGACGGCAGAGACTCTGGTTTAAGCACAGCTAACCGCTCAATAGCAAAGCAAAGGCCGAGCAGAGCCTGGAGGGCTCGCTTTAGAAGCACGGCGCTGTCCTCGTCAGGAACGTTTAAAGAGAAGTGAAAAGCATGTGTGCACGTTGCAATTTACGTTTCCCTGGCCATCCCAGCGCGGGATTTTCCAAGCCAATGCGCGGGTTTGGAGCGCTGTCTTGTTAATGGTCGCCTGTGCCAATTCGGAGGGATTGCCACGAATGTATTAAAAAGAACACCAGTTGCGACCTATAAAATGTGCCACGGTTTTCCAGAGGGCTCGATGACTTGTGAAAGACTGAACATATCTGAGTGACGCACAGGCTGGTGTTGAGTGTCTCTGATTAATGCACAGGCTGGTCTGTGGTGTGAGTGTCTGATTAACGCACAGGCTGGTGTGCGGTGGTGAGTGTCTCTGATTAACGCACAGGTTGGTGTGTGGTGGTGAGTGTATCTGAGTAACGCAAAGGCTGGTGTGTGGTGGTGAGTGTCTCTGATTAACGCACAGGCTGGTGGTGAGTGTCTCTGATTAACGCACAGGCTGGTGGTGAGTGTCTCTGATTAACGCACAGGCTGGTGGTGAGTGTCTCTGATTAACGCACAGGCTGGTGGTGAGTGTCTCTGATTAACGCACAGGCTGGTGGTGAGTGTCTCTGATTAACGCACAGGCTGGTGGTGAGTGTCTCTGATTAACGCACAGGCTGGTGGTGAGTGTCTCTGATTAACACACAGGCTGGTGTGTGGTGGTGAGTGTCTCTGATTAACGCACAGGCTGGTGTGTGGTGGTGAGTGTATCTGATTAACGCACAGGCTGGTGGTGAGTGTCTCTAACGCACAGGCTGGTGTGTGGTGGTGATTGTCTCTGATTAACGCACAGGCTGGTGTGTGGTGGTGAGTGTCTCTGAGTAACGCACAGGTTGGTGTGTGGTGGTGAGTGTATCTGATTAACGCACAGGCTGGTGGTGAGTGTCTCTAACGCACAGGCTGGTGTGTGGTGGTGATTGTCTCTGATTAACGCACAGGCTGGTGTGTGGTGGTGAGTGTCTCTGAGTAACGCACAGGTTGGTGTGTGGTGGTGAGTGTCTCTGAGTAACGCACAGGTTGGTGTGTGGTGGTGAGTGTCTCTGAGTAACGCACAGGTTGGTGTGTGGTGGTGAGTGTCTCTGAGTAACGCACAGGCTGGTCTGTGGTGGTGAGTGTCTCTAATTAACTCACAGGTTGGTGTGTGGTGGTGAGTGTATCTGATTAACGCACAGGCTGGTGGTGAGTGTCTCTAACGCACAGGCTGGTGTGTGGTGGTGATTGTCTCTGATTAACGCACAGGCTGGTGTGTGGTGGTGAGTGTCTCTGAGTAACGCACAGGTTGGTGTGTGGTGGTGAGTGTCTCTGAGTAACGCACAGGTTGGTGTGTGGTGGTGAGTGTCTCTGAGTAACGCACAGGTTGGTGTGTGGTGGTGAGTGTCTCTGAGTAACGCACAGGCTGGTCTGTGGTGGTGAGTGTCTCTAATTAACTCACAGGTTGGTGTGTGGTGGTGAGTGTATCTGATTAACACACAGGCTGGTGATGAGTGTCTCTGATTAACGCACAGGCTGGTGTGTGGTGGTGAGTGTCTCTGAGTAACGCACAGGTTGGTGTGTGGTGGTGAGTGTCTCTGAGTAACGCACAGGCTGGTGTGTGGTGGTGAGTGTTTCTGAGTAACGCACAGGCTGGTGTGTGGTGGTGAGTGTCTCTGAGTAACGCACAGGCTGGTGTGTGGTGGTGAGTGTCTCTGAGTAACGCACAGGCTGGTGTGTGGTGGTGTGTCTCCGTTTTCCGTCCGTCATCACAGCCACCTACAAATGGCTACAAAAAGCCACAGACAGCTACAGACAGCATTTTTGTGGCGTGCGTGTGCGTGTTCTCCTCTGTCTCCCCGTGTTTGTGTTTGCGCGAGCGCGAGCGACACCGATGAGGGTTGTCTGGGGCCTTTGTTTACAGTCCTGTCACTGTGGTAACCCTGACTCATCAGAGTCACGCGTGCCCTCAGGAAACTGGGCCTGTTGTTTACCTGCTGCTGCAGACACTCCACTCCTCCCTCACGCGCCGTTGTCCCGGCTCTGTCCAGGCCACCATCCTTGCGTTTCCCCCCCTCCAGGTGCGATGGAAAAGCGAACAAACAAGTAAACGGATGAGGCGGAACGGAATCAACCGCGGCACTGGGGCAGGCGGACTTTTTTTTTTTTTTTTTAATTGTTTTTAATGACCTCTTCCTGGAAAACCCTGCCTACATCGCTTGCTCAGCACCTCCGCTCCGAGGGCGGAGCTTGTGGGGGTGGGGGTGGGGGTCGTTTTCATACCTCCTCCTCTGTAATTAATGACGGGTGAAAAAGCACAGCTTGCAAATATAGTAATTAGCTGAGAAATTAGCAGCTGCAGGTGTCTGCACGACCTGAGACGACCTCGCACCGAGAGCACGGTTGTCGTAGATGGGGTATGCGGCGGACGTGCACGTGTGCCTCTCGGCCCGAGTTTGTTCCGGCGTAGCTCGCCGCTCCCTGGCGAAGGTGTCCGGGTCACCAGGAGGACGGCCGTGCCGGCCTGGTTACGTCTGGATCAGGAGCAGATGGGACGTTCTGGACCATGGCGCCCGTTTCCCGCAGACGTCTGGGTTCACGTGTCTCACTGCTGGGAGTCACTGCGCAGGACGTGGTGTTGCGGTGTCCTCCAGGGAGGCCACCGCCCAGGATGTCCTGCTGGAGTCCTTGGTAACTCAGCACGTGTGAACTCAGAAATACATCCCGCCCTAAACTCTTCCCCTGGGCCAGTAATGCCCCCGCCATGACATCACACAGAAGCTTGTAAACAGAGAGGTCACCGCACAGGATGGAGATGACATAACGTGGCCCTTTTACCCAGTGGGGTCTATGATGAGCTTGATTTACTTTGCTATTGCAGCCCCCTGTGCTTGAGTGTGTGTGTGCGTGCGTGCATGCGTGCGTGTGTGTGTGTGCCGTGTCGGAGAGGTCCCCCATCTGGCCCAGACGCATGTCCCACCCTTCGTCTTTTAATGCCGGCTTTAATTTGGAGGGCTGTGAGATAAATGATCCCCCGCTAAAAACGCGTCCTGCCTCAGAAACGAGGCGTCCGGAAGGCGCAGGGCACTGTGACCCGTGCTGGCACTGGCTGGGCTTCGTGAACACGAGCCACTGTGCCAGACAGCTCCCACTTTTGGACCCGAGCAGAACCGTTCAAACCGTAACATCGTAGTTAGTCTGCCTGAATGGGTTCTAATTGTTCTCTGTGGGGGAGAGTGCTTCTCTCTCTCACACACACACACACACACACACACGCACGCACGCGCACACGTCCACACTGGCCCTGTAATATTTCTGCAGAGATGATTCCAGTTTGGAGGCCTGGGAAGTCGTGCCAGTTGTCTCTGGAGCGCAGTTGTCCTTGTCTGACCGTTTGTGTGAGGTATTTCGGGTGCGCTTCTCCTGACTGGAGAGCGCCAGCTGCTATGCTCTTGCTTGTTGTCTGGGATTGAGATCTTCTGGATGGGGGTCTTACCCGTGCTGGCAACGATGACGAGGCGGAGACTACGTCTCCCAGCATGCCCGGCTCCTGGTCCCTCTTTTGTTGCCCAGACGACCCCACCTGTCCCTGGCATGTACCCGGAGCTAAATCCGTCTGTCTGTGCCTGTCTCGTCCTACCTGCCTGTCTGTCTCTGTTCGTTCTGTTCACTTGTATGCTGGAATGCGGTGTCACTGGTATGACTGGGAATGTGCTGGTGTGCGGTGTCACTGGTATGACTGGGAATGTGCTGGTGTGCGATGTCACTGGTATAACTGGGAATGTGCTGGTGTGCGGTGTCACTGATATGACTGGGAATGTGCTGTTGTACAGTGTTACTGATATGACTGGGAATGTGCTGTTGTACAGTGTCACTGGTACGACTGGGAATGTGCCGGTGTACGGTGTCACTGGAATAACTGGGAATGTCCTGGTGTGCAGTATCATTGCTATGACTGGAAACACACATGTAGTACCAAATGAGAACCAAGTCAGAGTGTTGGTGAGCTGTACAGGAGAGAGCATCGATCTCTGCCCGTAGCCACTAAGACTATTTTAAGCTCCGTTTGTAAATGGTTTTCAGTGTTTATTCTGTTGATAAGCTAACATGCCTGCGCACGTTGTCTCCCTCCCTCCCTCTCTCTCTCTCTCTCTCTCTCTCCTCTGCCAGCTGTTTGAATGCTTGTACATACTGCAAGACGAAGCACGCCCGGGGGAGCTTGGCCAGCTACAGTGTAGTGGAGCTGGTGGAGAGAGCCAGACAGTCCTTCCAGGGTGAGTCTCAGAGGCCCAGGCACTGGGTCACACTGCTATGTTTGTCTCCATCAGCTTCTCTGGAAAAGGGCCCTGCTCGGGTGGGTGGGTGGATGTGCGGGTGGGTGGGGATTGGAAGGGTTGTGTGATCAAACCTTTTGCATAGTCGTACTGGATATCAGACGTTGGGCAGAGACCAATCAAGTTAGCCTTTCAGTCACTCCGTCCAATAATGCTGCGCTGACCTCGCTGCGTGTTTGTGTGATACGGCTGATCCTCCCGGTGGGCTGATCCTCACGGTGGGCTGATCGTTTGGACTGGTCTGATCCTTTTCTGTTTAGCAGGTCTCCCATGTTTAGGCTCTCCCTAGTGCCTCTTTGGTTTGGGATTGGTGTGTGTTTATGACTTGGTCTATTAGGCTATTAGGTCACACACACACACACACACACACACACACACACACACACACACACACACACCCACACACCCACACCCACCCCGCTAAGCTCTAAATATAGTGTCCCAGCTCTGGTAGCAGACTAAAGCTCCTGTATTTTTGGACAATTAAGGGCGATTACCAGCTGTTCACCAGCACCCAGGTGAACCCGCAAGCGAGCATCTCCGAATACACACTTGTGCACACACACACACACACCTGGCCCACATAAATCTTCAGTCGCTACGTAGTTGTGCGTGTGTGCGCTAAAGCTAAATCCCACTATTACCAAAAGGGGATTTGCATTCGAAAAGGACATGACATAAAGCTACGCTACCAGAATCCCACCATCATCACCGTCATCATGTTCAATTCCATAGTGGTGACTCATTGCAACAGGTTCCCTGTCACCTGCGTGGAGAACAGCAGGGCTCCAATCCGGGCTCGGCGCACTTCTCTCAGAGGAGCGCCGTACAGCAGCGGGCCTGACAGAGATGATCTGTACGGGAATCGCACCCGGAACCATGAGAGCGCCGCATGATTTTGGAAGTGTGTGAAGGAGTCTGTGTGTGTGTGTTTCCCCCCCCCATGGTTCCTGAGCTGGATTCCTTTCCACTTGTGCGAGACCTTGCCGGGGTTTTGCGCTTTCGCACAAACAGAGGAGTGGGTTTGTTTGTTCATTTTGTGCCTTGTTTACCCCGCCCGTTGCCACAAGATCCAGCCTGAGCTCTGAGGAGAGAGGAGGTGATGGGGTGGAGGGTTTGGGGGTCTGGGCATGTTGTCCCCTGGAGATGGCGATCTTGCCCGTTCATTCCCAGAGCCTGAAGTGCTGCTCACACTCATTGCTCTGTTAGGAGCTGTCAGGAGCTGTCCCTCAGGGTAAGCCAGCCAGCTCAACTGGGGTTTAATGACTCCACTACAGACTGTTGTGAACACACACACACACACACACACACACACACACACACACACAAACTCTGCGGACACTGCTGTTTTGGTTTGTTGCGTGCCATGGCCTACTGCACCCTGATGTGTCTACAGAACCCTGGATATGGGTTTTATTTTAAACACGCGCACACACTCTCTCTCTTTCTCTCTCACGACCTTTGCCCCAGCTGGGCTATAAACCCAAACAAACATAAACCCAAGTCAGATGAGACGAATGCAGCAGCCGCCAATGTAAAGTCAGACCTGTGTGTGTGTGTGTGTGTGTGTGTGTGTGTGTGTGTGTGTGTGTGTGTGTGTGTGTGATGGTTATAACATTGTTAATTCATGCTGTCCCCAGGTCTCATGCGTTTAAGTGCCCTATGGTGCACCCCTCACTGGGTAATTAAGTCATGTCAGCCATGCTCCTACCCAGGCCCGTAATCATGCACGGATCCGTCCACTACGCCGTTTCACCAGGTCGTGACCTCCGTGCCGTCTCACCTCCCAGCCGCTGACCATTGCCCGGGTCATCGCCGCTACCGTTGCTCAGAGATTCATACTTTACGGTGGTCGCTGGATGTGGTTGGCATGCGCCATTACAGTCTCCCAGGGTACGTCAGCGGAGCGCCCCGAGTTACTGCTCTCTGAACCTTCTACTGCTGTGTGAACTTTAGAGCATGACGAGCGCAACGTTGGCACAGTGAAGCGAGGCTCCCCGGCTGGCGGCCCGGCCCCAGGTCAGCCGTACCCTGAGCTTGAGTGTGCCCTGCCCCTGAAATTCGCCCCTGGTGAGTTGTTGACTGGCGAGAAACGTGACCTTTCCTCCCTCCCGTGAAACTCGACCTGGACTTCTCTCCCACGAGCCCCCTGGCTGTTTCACTCAGCAAAGCGCGGCTCTTGCTCTGTTTGATTTTATTTTTATCCACCTCCTTTGCTCCTGGTTCATCCCTGGCTGGAAATTGCCAACCGTTTATCTGTGAAATGATGACACAACTGCACGGAAGCTTGCCAACGAGCTGTAACGGCGACAGGGCGGCCCATGCTAGCACGTTAACCACGCACGTGCCAACTGTTAGCCTGCTAACTGTTAGCACACGAACCGCCCACGTGCTAACCGCTCACCAGGCTAACTGTTAGCACGCCGGCCGTTAGCAGTGACGGTGTTTTTAACGGTCTGAGTGGGCGTGGCCCATCAAAGCAGTAGCGTGGTTATTAGTTATTTAGCCGACCTCGCGATGAACTGTAGCTGTGTAGAGTCTCGGTGTGTTAAGTTCAGGGTGACTAAAGGCTGAATCATTCCCTGGGTTTAAAAAAAAAGGTTTTTGAAAAGGAAGATTTAATCAGGAACTGGGTAATACGACAAGGTAACAAGGTACCTTGGAAAAAAATATGTACTAAGATCAAAAATCTGCTTTGAAGTTAAATAAAAAAAAAGTTAAATAAAATAGACATTTCAGACATTTGCTTTGAAATAAAAATATGTTCCGTATATTTCAGCACATATTTGTGTTGTACGTATTTGTTTGTCTGCAGTGGAATGCTACGGATCTGCTCGTGAAGGTGTTTTGCTCCTGCACTGAAATATTTAAAATTCTTTTTTTTTTTTTTTTTTTTGTGCTCCCGTATTCTGGATTTGCAAGGTTGTGGAGTTTAGGTTTAATTTACAGAATCATATTAGGAAGTGTTTATTCTGCGTGCACACTTGCATGCACCAACGGTACACCTGTGATGACTTGAATTTCACAAGGCAATAACGGCATTTTCACATCCTACTGTAGCTGCGTAGTGTGCGTTTCTGGGAGTCTAACCCTGGACTTTGCATTATTGTGGGAAGCTGTTCAAATGACCGCCTCCCCCCACGCCCAAACCCCTCCCCACTCCAGTGTGGCGGTTGCCGTAGCAGTTCTCCATTTCCTTCTGTGACTCTGCACTTACTGAATTTGATTTGGCTTCTGCTTTCTTCTGGGACGAGAAGCTGGCTTTGTGAGGAATTGGCAGGCTCAGGTTTGGCTCTGTGCAAATTTGTGTGTGTGTGTGTGTGTGTGTGTGTGTGTGTGTGTTTTGCTGGTCAGAGCTGTACTGTGTTGCCCCTGGGCCTGATCTTGCTGTGGTTCATAGCCCTGTACTGCTGTTGTGACCTTAGCAGGCAGTCCAGCCAAGTTCAGCTGGGGTAAACACTCATGTAATGCGCGCACACACACACACACACACACACACACACACACACACACACACACACACACAGACACACAGGCCCTGCGGTCAGGTCAGTGTTTATCCATTACTGTGAGCCAGGCCGTTTCAGGGTTCTTAGCTCTAAATGAGTGTCACATGGTAGAGGGTCACATGATGCTTTAGCAGGCCAGATCTTCCCCAGCTCAACTAATGCATGTCAGCCTCAATCATCCACACTATGGCAAAGACTTCCAGATGTGCGCGCACACACCACCGTAGACACATACCAAAACACTCTAAGAGTAACACACACACAGTGCACTGAGACAACACAGACATGCCTAACACTCAGATTAAACAAAACACAGACATGCCTCACATATGCTATCCAGCTAAATATGGACCATTCTCATTCTCACACACAGCCACACCCACACCCAGGGCAAGAACAGTGTTCTGGTTTGGTTCAGGTCACCCGTGCGCATACAGACTAGCCGTCCCGTTTGTCCCGTTGTATTCCACGTGGAGACCTCCCCCGGGATCCTCAGGTGCTCTTCCCTCAGCTCCGCCCCCAGCTCCGCCTCCCACCGTCACCCTGGCCCCGCCCTCTGCTGTCCGCATGCGGTAATGATGCAGCAATTGATACAAGCTTGCTTGGGGGAGCCCTGGAAGATGGGCACAGTATGGCCTGGAGGGAGACCAGCGCAGAGAGAGACCAGTACCATGTAATCCCAGAGATTCACTATGGTTAGCATCAGTTACATAGTGAGACATTAACAACCCCCTGGTCTCCCTCTCTCTGTGTCTCTCTGTCTCACATCACTTGTCTCATCACGTCCATGTCGGAGTTAATTTGAGGCTCCGTTGTGTAGACAGGGGCTTGGCCGAGGCTAGCCAGTGTGCCAGTGGAAGCATGTTGACTGTTGAAGGGAGTAACCCCAGCTCGTGCTAAACTGAGCACGGTTTACTAACACTGCTGGGTGTTTAACACTGTGCAGCTCAGGCCCTGTCTGTTAAAATGTCCATGCTTTGCTTTAGCTCCCCTGTGTGTGTGTGTGTGTGTGTGTGTGTGTCCAACACTGCTGTGTGTTTAACACTGTGCAGCTCAGGCCCTGGCTGTTAAAATGTTCAAGCATTGCTTTAGCCTTTATTGGTGTGTGTGCGTGTGTGTGTGTGTGTATTGGGGTGTGTGTGTGTGTGTGTGTGTGAGAGAGAGAGATAACACAGCAGGGTCAAGGTCGCTGCTGTGCTGCTTGATTAGGTGGCAGACAGCCCCTCTGCTGTGATTAGACTTACAGGGCTCAGCTGAAGTCTGATAACACTCCTCTTCCACAGCACAAACACACTGGTGTGTGAGTTTGTGTATGCGTGCGTGCCTGCGTGTGCGTGTGTGTGCGTGCGTGTGCGTGTGCGCGTGTGTGTGTGCGCGTGTGTGTGTGCGCGTGTGTGTGTGTGTGTGTGCGTGTGTGTGTGCGTGTGCGTGTGCGTGTGCGTGTGCGCGTGTGCGTGTGCGCGTGTGCGTGTGTGCGTGTGCGTGTGTGTGTGTGCGTGCGTGCCTGCGTGTGCGTGTGCGTGTGTGTGCGTGTGCGTGCGTGCGTGCGTGCGTGTGTGTGTGTGTGTCTGCGTGCGTGCGTGTGTGCAAGCATGCACGTGTGTGTCTGGCATAAACACACCATATATGGTGTGTTTTGCTTGGCTGATGTCAGTCTGCTGACAAGTGCAGGAGTTGGAGGGGAAGACAGTGGTTTAGACATAAACAACAAACCTGAACTCAGGAAATTAGACGGTAGATGAGACGAGGACCAGACGAGCATGCCATTTACATTCCCACTGTTATAGCTCTGTGTGTGTGTGTATGTACGAATACCAGCTGAAATTCATCAAGATCCCCTTTTTTCTGTTCAGTATTATTAACACCTGCCATACCTTGTGAGGAGAGCATCAAGAACGTGTGTGTGTGTGTGCGTGCGCGCACCTTTTCCATTGCATATATACATCGATTTGTAAGGACTGTTTCTGTGTGCTTCTCGTCCAAGAAGGGGTCTGAGGAAGCTCTTCCGCGGAGCACTCTCGGCCGAGGAGGGGTGTGTGAGTGAGATACAGACTGCTAGAATGCAGGCTCTCTCGAACACTGCACTTCCAACCTCTGCGCGGTCACCAGGAATTGATCCACCCAGGAGTCCGACTTATCGGAGGGAGTTGGGAACGTTGCCGCAAGGCATTCCCTTAGCAGGAGGAGGAGGAGGGTGAGAGGAAGGAAAACCTCACCCCTTTAACCTTAAAGGTGGCGTGACCAGCTGCAACACAACAAAGTCCAATACTGAAGTACATGGCCCACAGAGTTGCTCTCTGTTAGCACCGTCTCTCACACACACACACAGACGAGGCTGAGTCAGCAGTGTTCTGCTTGGTGATACTTTGTGCTTGAGAACTCATTGATCAATAATAATGAGGGAGCTGATGGCAACTGAACCGTGAGCCCTTGCGCAGGTTGTTGAGGAGGAACTCTGAATCTGTATTGCCTCTACTGTGGTTAGGGTTAGGGTTTAGGGGGTAGGGTTTAAGGCTTAGGTTTTAGGGTAAGGGTTTGGGTTATGGTTATCTCTCCTGTGGTTACATTTAGGGCATAGGGTCAGGGTTTAGGGCTACCCTCTCCTGGGGTTAGGGGTTAGGGGTTATTGTTAGGATTAACCTCTCCTGGGGTTAGGGGTTAGGAGTTATTGTTAGGATTAACCTCTCCTGGGGTTAGGGGTTAGGGGTTATTGTTAGGATTAACCTCTCCTGGGGTTAGGGGTTATTGTTAGGATTAACCTCTCCTGGGGTTAGGGGTTAGGAGTTATTGTTAGGATTAACCTCTCCTGGGGTTAGGGGTTAAGGGTTATTGTTAGGATTAACCTCTCCTGGGGTTAGGGTTAGGGGTTATTGTTAGGATTAACCACTCCTGCCGTTAGGGGTTAGGGGTTATTGTTGGGATTAATCTCTCCTGGGGTTAGGGTTAGGGGTTATTGTTAGGATTAACCTCTCCTGGGGTTAGGGGTTATTGTTAGGATTAACCACTCCTGGGGTTAGGGGTTATTGTTAGGATCAACATCTCCTGAGGTTAGGGTCCGGGGTTATTGTTAGGATTAACCACTCCTGGGGTTAGGGGTTATTGTTAGGATCAACATCTCCTGAGGTTAGGGTCCGGGGTTATTGTTAGGATTAACCTCTCCTGGGGTTAGCGGTTAGGGGTTATTGTTAGGATTAACCTCTCCTGGGGTTAGGGTTAGGGGTTATTGTTAGGATTAACCACTCCTGCCGTTAGGGGTTAGGGGTTATTGTTAGGATTAACCTCTCCTGGGGTTAGAGTTAGGGGTTATTGTTAGGATTAACCACTCCTGCTATTAGGGGTTAGGGGTTATTGTGAGGATTAACCTCTCCTGGGATTAGAGTTAGGGGTTATTGTTAGGATTAACCTCTCCTGGGGTTAGAGTTAGGGGTTATTGTTAGGATTAACCACTTCTGCCATTAGGGGTTATTATTAGGATTAACCTCTCCTGGGGTTAGGTGTTAGGGGTTATTGTTAGGATTGAAGCCCTCTGTCCTAGATGCCCCTTTCTTTGGAAAGCCACACTGAAGTGTTGACTCTCTGTCATATGTTAGGTGTGTGTGTGCATGGATGTAGGGACGGGTGTGTGTTCCAGCTCCTAACCCCAACCGTGACCCTGCTGGGTCCTTTGCAACGGTGCAGGGGACGTGCAGCATGGAGGCGTACGCTCGCGAGGTGCTCCGGCAAACCCCCCCGCAGCGGAAAGCGGAATCG
>NC_137510.1:4555000-4580000 GCF_041902795.1 Electrophorus electricus | reverse complement strand
CACACACACACAGGCACACGTGTGTGCACACGTGTAAGCGTTGACGCCGAGAGGATCTGTCCAACCATCTTAGTTTGGACAACTAAAAGAAGACACATCCATGATGTGAAGGAATACACATTTCCCTGTCTGCTATCCCTCCTCTTTCCCTCTCATCTCGAGCGTATGGACTAGCGGTGCTGGTTCTGCTCATGTTCTGGTGACTCTGAGAATGAGCTCAAACCGTTTCCTGGCCTGTCGATGCCAACGTACCTGCTGTGCAATCAGTATAAATACACTGTTCAATTAGTGTCAGCAAAAACGTATTAGCAGCACCTTAGTTGTTTTTAAATGACGTGTGTGTGTGTGTGTGTGTGTGTGTGTGTGTGAGAGAGAAGGAGGTGGGGGTGAGGGGGTGTATTTTAGGCTGCTGGGAAATCCTGCTTGCTTGTTTACTTATCAAGTGTTTGTTTACATTTGGGTTGCTGGTGTTGTGTGTGTGTGTGGCATGTGGTGTCCATGCATGCGTGGGTTGGTGGGGGTCTGTGTTTTGACGGTGGGGTGTGTGTGTGTGTGTGTGTGTGCTGTTTGGCATGCCCACAAGAGACTCTGCAGACCCATGTGTTGCTGTGTGAAGAGGGGAGATAGACAGGTATGTCAGAGACAGACAGATGATACACACACACACACACACACACACACACACACACACACACACAGAGTGTAGTGTTCAAATTATTGATCTGAGTTTTTCCTGTAAGCTTTGGAAAACACTAGGGAATGAACACAGGGACAGTTAGCCCCCCCTCCACACACACACACACACACACACACACACACACACACACACACACACACAAGGGCAGGTGTTGCTGGGTGTTATCTGAGAGGCAGTGGCTGAGCTGGGCTGCTGTTATCTGGGCTGTGTGTTCTTGCTCCAGTAGAGCTCCACCTCCATCACACAGCATCTTATCTCTCTCTCTCTCTCTCTGTCTCCCTCCTTTTCTCTCTCTCTCCATCTCCCTCTCCTCTTTCTCTCCTTATCCTTTCACTGTCTCATTCTCTCTGTTTCCTATTTACCACCTGTTGTCATTTGAATAGGCAATGAAGTACAGCTGACTTGTTTGTCCTGATACAGTAACAGTCACACAAACACACACACACACACACACACACACACACACATACTGCACCTCGCTCAGGTGAATTGGGGACATCTGTTTTCTTTCCTGTCTTCTCTACCTCATATGCCCTACACCCTACTTCCTCTATATGCCCTAGGCATACCCCGACCTGTTCTTACCCAACTACCACTAACATTTCCTCCCTAGGCCCTACACCCCGACCTGTTCTTACCCAACTACCACTAACATTTCCTCCCTAGGCCCTACACCCCGACCTGTTCTTACCCAACTACCACTAACATTTCCTCCCTAGGCCCTACACCCCGACCTGTTCTTACCCAACTACCACTAACATTTCCTCCCTAGGCCCTACACCCTGACCTGTTCTTACCCAACTACCACTAACATTTCCTCCCTAGGCCCTACACCCTGACCTGTTCTTACCCAACTACCACTAACATTTCCTCCCTAGGCCCTACACCCCGACCTGTTCTTACCCAACTACCACTAACATTTCCTCCCTAGGCCCTACACCCCGACCTGTTCTTACCCAACTACCACTGTGAAGGAGTCTGGAGGTCTGGAGCTTGTCCTTTGGCATGGAGGTGGGCGGGGTCTGGAGCCGGAAGCCCGCCTTGTGCTGTGGAGGTGGGCGGGTTCTGGCAGCCATTTGCTTTATTAGCATTCTACAAGAGCTCGTTAGCAGATCGGCTCGTTAAGAGCGCGAGCACAGCAGCGCGGTGCTTTATGTCCTCCGTGGCCTATTTTGAAGCCTTCCTTTTTTATTTCTGTCATTTTACAGTGAATTGTTAAAACGTGGGGGGGGGGTTATCGTGTCATTTTGCAGGCGTGACAGTGGTAGACATGGCAACGGGTGGGTTAGTCGTGGAGGGAGAGGCGCGAGCTGAGCGTGTGCACACGCCTCGTGCAAAAGCATGCTAATGAGATCCATAGTTAATGAGATGTAGACGCCGCAGTGCTTGAGAGTGAAAACACACGGCCGCTTTGAAGTGTGAGACGGGGAACGAGTCGAGAGGCGCGCGCGCACACAAAAATACATAGAGCTTCATTCATCTGGCCATGGGTTAATGAGAAACAGGCATGGGAAAAGTTGTTGCAGTATCATCTCTCTCTCTCTCTCTCTCTCTCTCTCTCTCTCTCTCTCTCTCTCTCTCACACACACATACACAGACACACACACACACACACACACACACCTCGGCGACCCCTACACCCTTGCCGTGATCACCGGTTCATAAATCTACCAGGCCTTGAGGATTCACACCCATGTGTCTGATTCTCACTGCTGCTCACTTCCCCATCGCATGAAACGAGAGAGGAAGAGCGGGGACGAGTCAATGCCACAGAGAGATGAGAGAGTTGGAGAGGCGGAGAGAGGGATGAGGGAAAGATGATGATGATGATGATGATCATTATTATACTTTTAAAACTATACTTGTTTTACTGCAATACTGCTGTGGCAAAACTGAATGTGGTCATGCCATTAACACTTACTGAACACACACACACACTCAGAGGAGGGAGAGAGGGTGATGGACAGGGTGATGGAGAAAGAGAAGAATGGAGAGAGGGTGAAGGAGAGAAAATGTTGGATCACTGGTGAACAATTGTTCTCTAACCAAAGCTTTGGCAGCACAAATGCGCCCTAGTTATGCCAGTAGCGAGAGGAAGAGGGAGATGGATCAAGTCCAGTAGCACTTTGGCATCAGAGGATGGAGGGAAGAAGGTTAGGATGCAGACAGGAGGGTGATGGAGAGAGAGGTGGAGAGGGGGCGAGGGTGGGTGGGTGTGTGAAGGGGTCCGCAAAGACGCTGTGCCTGTTCCGTGAACATGGCAGCTGCTTTAATCTTCTGGTGTTGAGTGTTTATATCTTCTGGGACCCTACAGGAGCCTCACCCCTCGTATGGTGCGTGCGCACGCACGCACACACACACACACACACACACACACACACACACACTTCTCAGCCAATTCTTGCTTTAACCCTTGCACAACCCGTGCAGTAGACCTGAGAGAGTGACATCTGTGAGACAATGATGTCAAATGTTTGGGGAGGTCGGGGTCATTTCTCCATGCACGGACTCCTCTGCGCGTGCGCGCGCGCGCGCGCGCGTGTGTGTGTGTGTGTGTGTGTGTGTGTGTGTGTGTGTGTGTGTGTGTGTGTGTGTGTGTGTGTGTGCAAGCTGTGAGCTGGAGCACAGCCTGACGCACATGTGCACAGTAGACCACAAAACCTGCTTTTGCATGTTTGAAGGAAATGTATTAGTACATCCGAATGATCTTAGACCAGATTTAAAGCTTTTAAAGTGAACATGGGATTGTGTGTGTGTGTGTGTGTGTGTGTGTGTGTGTGTGTGTGTGTGTGTGTGTGTGTGTGTGTGTGTGTGTGTGCGAGAACGTGTATGCATGTTTGTGTGTATGAGGAGGAAAACCGTATGTTGCACACCATTTTGGGGCAACCATGTGCATTCATGTATATAACATGCATTATGCAGAAAGGGCTAGAATACTGCTCATTGGCTAGACAGCATCAGAGCGGAGCTTAGACCCTGTCCTCTCTCCTGTGGCTCAGGAGACTGGGCTAAGGAATCGTGAATCATGACCGACGCACCATGTCAGTGACTTGGGTCAGCCGCTGCGGTTACTGATGCTAAACGGTGAATCTCTTCCCCTGGAGCTTAAATGACTCCGAGGTTAAAAGTGCAGAACATCGAATGTTCAGGGGTGAGTCCCGTAGGAATCGCAGCCTTTTCGATGCTTAGACTCCACAAGTCATTTAGAATGTTAATGATGAACCGGGGTCGAGTGTATTCGAGTGTGGGGATGGTTTGGGCTCCAGTAGCTCACGCTGATGAAGGGCATTGTGGGTTGATCTGGGAGTGGCTGGAGGACTCTGGATTTAGCAAAGCAGGGTTGCAGCAGTGGAGGAACATGGCTTGGTGTTCCCTGAGCACATGCAGATTGCAGGCAGGAGGTGGTGACGCAGTTGGCAGTCACCCATCTGCTCCTGCAGCCGCAGCAGGTGAGCGTGACAGTTAGAAGGTGGTGGAAGTTTCTAGATGTGGTCACCAGCGTCTCACATGCGCTTCCTCTTTGGTGGTTTGCTGTGTTTCTCCGTCACCCTGCCAGAGATACGAGGACGACGTGGACGTGTCATAATCGAAGGGCCACATTCACCGTGAGCAGTCTCCATTCTGTCTCCAGTCGCTCTCCTGAGACATGACTGTGTCTGTTCTGTCTCCAGTCGCTCTCCTGAGACATGACTGTGTCTGTTCTGTCTCCAGTCGCTCTCCTGAGACATGACTGTGTCTGTTCTGTCTCCAGTCGCTCTCCTGAGACATGACTCTGTTCTGTCTCCAGTCGCTCTCCTGAGACATGACTGTGTCTGTTCTGTCTCCAGTCGCTCTCCTGAGACATGACTGTGTCTGTTCTGTCTCCAGTCGCTCTCCTGAGACATGATTGTCTGTTCTGTCTCCAGTCGCTCTCTTGAGACATGACTGTGTCCGTTCTGACTCCAGTTACTCTTCTGACATGCACAACTGTCTCAGTTCTGTCTCCAGGCTCTCCTGACACATGGGTCTGTCTCACTTCTGACTCCAATCACTCTCCTGAGACATGGCTGTCTCAGGTCTGACTCCAGTCGCTCTCCTGACACGGGACTGTCTCAGTATGGACTCCAGTCTCTCTCCTGAAGTGAAGCACTGGCTTGTCCTTGGGAGAGAATTGAGTGGAATTAACAGATTAACAACTGGGAATGAACAGATCAATTCCAGGAGAGTGAAATCTTCGAACACAACAGAAACCCTGGTGTAGTTGCAATACTATACTATAAACCCACACACACAGAAGTGGGGGTGACTCGGGTTGCCTTGCCACGCCCATGGGAGTAGGAACGGAGAACACGAGAGTGCGGACCTGGAGGGGTGGGGCTTCACATGAGAGAATGGACAGGGAGGGGCAGGGCTTCACACGAGAGGACGGACTTGGAGGGGTGGAGCTCCCCAGTGATGGCCCTTCACACGAGTTCTGGATAGATTCCCCAACCCCAACTCTATCTGTACTCTTATTGGTCAGTCTACCCATCGTTCGGTCGGTTGCTCGTCATCTGCCTGTGTCTGTGTTTTTCATGCAACCATCATATTTCTCGAGACTGTCTGCTTCTAATGTACGGGATGATTGAGTGTGAGCCTTTAACAGTGAATGCGGTAGCTTCTGTTTTTACCTGCTGGGCTGTGAACATTTCACATGTTTCACTGTTCACATGTGGCATTCACGTGAGATGCGTTCTTGTGAGAGGCTTACTTGCCAGCAAAGTTCGCTGATACCTGCGTGCTTATTTTATACATGGGTTGTAGCCATTAATTGTTTAGATGTATGTAATATGTATTGATTTATTGTGTTCCAAGCAGCAACACGAGAGAGAGAGGGGCAGAAATAGCAGAAATAACCCTTGGGCTCCCTGCCCTATGTTGTCCACGATTTAGGACTTTGCTCCTCGAAGGTGGGCGGAGCTGAGGTGGGCCCACATGGGTGCAAGCAGCAGTGGGCCCGTTGCTGTGAGGTCCTGCGCGTGCGCCGTTGTATGAAGCATTAAAATTCTCCGGCCGTGTGAAGGGGTGCACTGGCGGGCGGATGAGTTTGTAGCTGCAGTAACAGCTGTGTTTGCCGTCGTTCTATTTTCATAGCAAAATAAACCATATGAGAGAGTGTGTGTTCTGATTGACTGACTCGGTCACGTTTCAGTGTGGAGCATGCAAGCTAGTAAATGGTGAGTGAGGTGGTTTCTGGTGATATGCAGTTGTCTCCTCATCGTCTTCTCAAATTGGCAAACTGCAGTTATTATTTTACTAAGGTTAGCTAATGGCTTCGTGGAGGCTATCGATTCCACTTTCTTGTAATGTGGGATTTTTGTGACCACGCTAGGCGATGAGATTATCGTAATTCCTGTTAATCTGATGTGATCTACAGTGCTCAGTGTGAAACAGCTGGCTAGCCATCGTACACGTTTTAACACATCAACAGTGTCTCGGACATTGAGGCCAAGCTTGTCCTCCCCAGGGTGACGTGTCCTGTTCCACAGACTACGTCCCCATCGCAGAGAGCTGCACGAACGAGCGACTTTTCCTTATTGATAAGTATGGTCAAAGAGTAGAAAGTGGGCTAATATTTCAGCCCACTTCAAATCCGATGAGCTGTGAGGAGAGCAGGCTTCTAGAAGCTGGTGGTTTTCCCAGTGGTAGGACACAGAAGACCGCTCAAAAATTCTGTTCCCTTCTGAGATTTCCAGGTGCTTCAGATGTTGTATTGTTGGCTTGCGTGATGGATAATATGCAGTAAGTGTCAAATTTGTGCTGGCTTTTTAAAAAAAAAAAGAGTAAAGAGAGTGCCCCCCCCCCCCCCCCCCACGCAAGCACACACTCACATGCACACGTGCACACACACACACACACACACACACACACTTTGGCTGGGAGTCTGTAAGGAGAATACCTGGATTTTCCGATCCGTTCGTCCGCTGTCGTTTTCACGCGACAGCCGTGACGCCGACCCTCGCGCAGGGTCCCTTCAGCTCATCACCGTGGCAACCAGTCGGGCTTGACCCGGGCCGGTCGAGTCAGCCGCCGGTATTTCTGCCTGGAGGGGCAGGCGCCTCGGTCCTTCGGTACTCGTCGTCATGGCAGCGGCATGGAAGGTTGGAGAGGTGTGTGGTGGGTGGGTGGAGGAAGAGTGCTCCATCAATACGTGGATCAGAGTGGTGCGCAGGGCAAGCAGAAGGTGTGGGCTTTGTCGACAAGAAATTTAATTTGCGGTGCCTTTTTTTTTTTTTATGTCATTTTGGCTCATCTCCAGGCCTGATCGTCCCACTCGACCCACGTCAGTATAAAGTGACACCCTGCATGCACACGCACTCCCACACACACACTTCTGCGCACAGCTCTGGGAAGGAAACGAGACCGTGCAAAACCACCTAGCAGTGCGCGCCCACTAAAAGCAGGGCAAAGGATTCAAAGGTAGCAAAACTCGCCGCCATGACGCAGGCGTCGTTACGTGGGGCCGAGCTGCGTCCGAGCTCAGCCATTGTTTTCTGGCTAGAAGTAATCTGTTCACCAGCATGGTGAATGGAGGGGGAGGAGTCAATCTGTTCACCAGCAGGGTGAAAGGAGGGGGAGGAGTCAATCTGTTCACCAGCAGGGTGAAAGGAGGGGGAGGAGTCAATCTGTTCACCAGCAGGGTGAAAGGAGGGGGAGGAGTCAATCTGTTCACCAGCAGGGTGAAAGGAAGGGGAGGAGTCAATCTGTTCACCAGCAGGGTGAAAGGAGGGGGAGGAGTCAATCTGTTCACCAGCAGGGTGAAAGGAGGGGGAGGAGTCAATCTGTTCACCAGCAGGGTGAATGGAGGGGGAGGAGTCAATCTGTTCACCAGCAGGGTGAAAGGAGGGGGAGGAGTCAATCTGTTGCAAACAGGAGGCAAGTATGTATGTTACTGAGGTAGACGTTGTAATTAGGGAAGTCCCCCTCCAGGGCACTGTGTTTGTAGCTCCTCCGCGGTCCATGTTGATTTGTGCGCGTTCACTTAAACTGTTCCCGTCTGGTCTCAGCACAAGCTGTGTGTGTGACGTAACGTCTCATGACGCTTGTCACAGGAAGACGCAACAGAAGCCCTTACGGTTGTCTTTCTTCATCCAAATAAAGCCAAAATATGGATTTGTAATGCAAACTTAAAAAAGGAAACGAATAAAATGGATAGATAAGCAACCGTATCAGATTCTGATCGGACGCTCCGCATCCCTGCTAAGAAAAGAGAGTTATGGAGCAGTCTGAGGTTTAAAGTGTAAGGGTGGGTGTGAAAGGGTGTGATTGGCTCATTTTCCTTTCCCTGTCAGCGTGGAACACACTATGAATCACCAGGCAGGTTTATAGTCCTGCTTTAACCGGGTGTGTTGATGCTGGTGTCTCCCGTGACGGTACACTTAATGAAGATCGACTGTTTAATGACGTGGCGTTACGAGTTCCTCCCGTGGCACCGTGGAGCTCGGCATCCGGCGGAATAACGGACCACGTGTGTGGCGGGAAGAGGGGAGCACGCGCTGCCTGGCGTTCCGACATCTCTCCTGCAGTGCGAGCTGTCTCACCTCGCTGCAGCCTGACGGGCCGGCGTGGTTGCGCTGAGGTGCTTGGCCCCCCGGCAGCAGATGCCATCGCCGCTAACGTGGCCTGAAATGTCTGCAGCAGAATCAACTTCTCCCTCTCTCTGCCTCTCTAGTTCTCCCTCTCTCTACCGCTCTAGTTCTCCCTCTCTCTGCCTCTCTAGTTCTCCCTCTCTCTACCGCTCTAGTTCTCCCTCTCTCTGCCTCTCTAGTTCTCCCTCTCTCTACCGCTCTAGTTCTCCCTCTCTCTGCCTCTCTAGTTCTCCCTCTCTCTGCCTCTCTAGTTCTCCCTCTCTCTGCCTCTCTAGTTCTCCCTCTCTCTGCCTCTCTAGTTCTCCCTCTCTCTACCGCTCTAGTTCTCCCTCTCTCTGCCTCTCTAGTTCTCCCTCTCTCTACCGCTCTAGTTCTCCCTCTCTCTGCCTCTCTAGTTCTGCCTCTCTAGTTCTCCCTCTCTCTACCGCTCTAGTTCTCCCTCTCTCTACCGCTCTAGTTCTCCCTCTCTCTGCCTCTCTAGTTCTCCCTCTCTCTACCGCTCTAGTTCTCCCTCTCTCTGCCTCTCTAGTTCTGCCTCTCTAGTTCTCCCTCTCTCTACCGCTCTAGTTCTCCCTCTCTCTACCGCTCTAGTTCTCCCCCTCTCTCTACCGCTCTAGTTCTCCCTCTCTCTACCGCTCTAGTTCTCCCTCTCTCTACCGCTCTAGTTCTCCCTCTTTCTCCCTCTCCCCATCCCTCTCTCTCTCTCTCTCTCTCTCTCTCTCTTTTCCTCCATCTCCCGACACTGATGCTCCTGGACTTGCGAATCCGTCGCTACATGAAGATGGGAGGGGGGGGCCCGCTCACGCCCCGCCCTCCTGTTGGGTGTGGCACTCCCGTGGGGCGCTGAAGCCCTGGTTGCTAAGAGCTCAGGGCTTTTATTCCCCTGTGGACACGCTGGACCCTCACCCCGCCCGTGTCTGGCGCCTTGCGTAAGGAAAGCGCTGCGCTACTCGTTATGTTTAAATATTGCAGCACGGTGTAATTATAATTATTCTCGCAGGTCAGGAGTAGGAAATAGCAGAAAGACTCGGATCCTGGTTTTATTTTTAAGGGGGTGTGAATAGGGAAGTAATTTGCTGGTGGTCCCCTGGTGCTGTGAAACAGCCATTAACATGGTGCTGAGTGACAGAGTCCCGGGCTGTTAAGCTAACCAACCCCCCCGGCCAGCGTCTGAGCTCCCTTCTGCCGGTAATCCATTTGCCAACTTCAATTTCACAGGCTATTCGTCCTGTTTAACCGGCACCTACACCACCACGCAATATTTGTGGAACGCAGGGAGGTGGAGGTGGGCGGAGCAGACGTCTGCGGGTGGGGGGATGGGGGTGTTTGGCTGTACCGGCTCCTTTAGCGACGGTCGCCACGGCGACAGAGCAGCAGGGCCAGACTTCCCCGCGCAGCCTCCCGGCGTTTCCGTGACGGCGCCGCTCCAAGCGGAGCCTCCCGCGAGGAGCCGGGAAAGTGACAGCGTCCCATCACAGCCTGCCGCTCGCGGATCGATCCCCTATCCGAACAGTCCGGTCTGGACCGACGGGACGTGGCTCTGCCCCCCCCCTGAAGGAAACCTGCGGGCTGAGGACAGTTACAGTCCACATCGTGGTAACGAGCAGGACACACGTGTCACAGCACTGGCTTTTGTAAGACTGATATTGCGGAAGGGTGCGGTGTAGAGTTTAGTCCTCTTAACAAATCCGGTGTTTTCTCCTTTGCCTGCTGTCTCGGGAAGTTTCCTGCGGTTGTCCAACTGTCGGTCAGGACCACACGGGCTGACCAGGTGATCTCAGAGCTTCCCTGGTGTGTTTTCATTTTAATATGCTCCATATTCCAATCGCATTCATTTAAACATACTCTTGCTTTCTTTGTAAATAGTTTATCCACATAGAATTTTTATTAGATTCTTTTGCTAAATAACAATATTTATCCCAGAGACTAAAATAGCGCACCGTGACTTTTCCCCACTCTCTCTCTGCACCTGCTACTTAAAGTGCATCATCTTTGAAAAAACAAGCTATTGTGAACAACCTACTGACGTGTGTCAGTGATCCGATTTTATTTTTGTCGACCCCACTACCTTAGCGTTCGTGCGTGTTAACTCGCGGCTGTCGTCGGGGTCCCTCCGTGTTCTGCCTACGGTCGGCCCGGTTGGCGAGGGGCGGGGGGCTTGACGCTCGCGCTGTAACGATTTAACACTCCAGATGTATGAAAAATGCGCTCGGAGGGACAGGGGATTACAAACATGAGTAAAAGCACACGGAGGCAGTAAGACAGACGATCCGGCTCGACTAAATTAGGTCACTGCCTTCGAAAGCCAGCGCGGAGGCGGGCAGGGATGAGTGGGCGGGGCTCCGGGGAGCGACTCTCGTCTGCGAGTGGCCGGATGCGCCGCGTTAATGACCCCCGACGGGTGTTTTGACCGTAACTCATTTCTGTGCGTAATCTCGCCTCCCCGTCAGCGCAGTGGAAGGCACGTCCAGAACTCTTTTCGGGGCCACCCGTTCTTTTCTGTCCCCAGCCCAAGGCTCTCTGTCTGGGCTTCACGCTGATCAGGGAGTGGGTGAGCGGCGGAGCCTGGGACTTCAGCACGGAGGAACTTCGGGGCACGGTTGTCCTGTAACTGTGTTATCCATGACCTCCTAATGTCATCTTAATCTCGTTTAGCAGTGCAATGAATTAGTCGATTATAGAATCAAGGCAGAACTGTTAAGCGAACACACTCATTTAAAAAATTCCTCAGTAATTCCGACATGGTTCTCCCAGCGTATATTTGAACATTTAATGGGTGAACCCTGTGGAAAGGGCTGCGATTCCTATATGTGCTTCACCCGGCATATGTAAGTACCCTCATTAAAACTGACAATGCTCACTTCATCCTCATAGTTGCTATTTAAGTTCCAGTGCACTGGAGTACGGCGCTAAAATAGCAGTGCGCTGGAACACGGAGCTAAAATAACAGAGTCGCTGCCAAGTTACTAGCAGATTGCACTGGGCCTGGCACAAGGCACTGTGTCCTGGCATGTGTTTTGGCACGTCGTACAGGTAGTACACACCACTGGCTATAGCTTTGAGAATAGCGACAGTAATGACAACAATGAGACAGAAGAGGATTCTCTCTCTTGATTAGATTAGATTAGATTAGATCGGATTAGATCGGATTAGATTATAGTTTTTTCTTCTCCTAAAAGAATTCTTTCCATGCTCCAACAAATGTTAGATACAACATGTGTAACATCCAAACATAAGATTACATGCGTTTACATCAATGGGCTTTGTTCCGGTGGGAGTGTTTCCCCGAACTTCTTGCGTGCGGAATTCCGAAGCACGCCATTCACTGCAAAAAAAACGGACAGTCTGTTCCAGTTAAAGCATGTGGCGGTTTCGACATCATAGCAAGCCAGGTGGGTGATTTTCTCACTGGTGTGTGTGTGTGTGTGTGTGTGTGTGTGTGTGTTTATTGATTAGATTTATTTATTTATTTTTTGCTGTCTCAGGTATGGTGTCACGTCTCTGACGAACTCTCCTCCTCCTCAGTGTCCCGCCCGTCGCACCCATGCCGATCTTTTTCCGGAGCTAACGACACGCATCTAGTAGGCGGCGGCTAATTAAATCTGCGTGAAACCCCAATCAGGGCTCCTTCCCATTAGTCACAGGGAGCTGAAGCAAACGCCCCAATTACCCTCCGCCAGCATTCGGCAAAGCGCCTGGGAAACTGCTCGGCGGGCCCTGGAGCCCCCTGTGCCGATCTCACAGCTTCCGTTACGAGGTGTTAGAACAGATCATTCCACGGGAGAGGGGAGAAGACAACAGGCACCCTGCCGTTCACCCAGTAACCCCGACCCCTTACACCGGACAGGGAGGGAGCTGACGTATTCTTACTCGAATCGGAATGACGCATCCATACACCTACATGGGCGTGGATCTTACTGCCTGTCCCACATACTAACCCATTCTTTACTCATTAGCCCTGTCACACCCACCTCAGCAGGCTCCTCCTCCTCCCTGCCTCCCGTCTACCCTTCTCTCTCTCTCTCTCTCTCTCTCTCTTTTTCTTTCTCTCTGTCTGTCTCTCTCTGTCTCTCTCTCTCTCTGTCTGTCTCTCTTTCTTTCTCTCTGTCTGTCTCTCTCTGTCTGTCTCTTTCTCTCTCTCTCTCTTTCTCTCTGTCTCTTTGTCTGTTTCTCTCTCTGTGTGTCTCTCTGTCTGTCTCTGTCTCTCTCTGTGTGTGTCTCTGTGTCTCTCTCTCTCTCTCTCTCTCTGTGTGTGTCTCTGTGTCTCTCTCTCTCTCTCTGTCTCTGTCTCTCTCTGTCTCTCTCTCTCTCTCTCTCTCTCTCTCTCTCTCTCTCTCTCTCTCTCTCTCTCTCTCTCTTTCTCTGGGTGGGGTGGTGTGAGTGAAACTCAAACCGGAATAATTATGGATGAATTTTACTCATCACTGTTATGCCCAGGGCATAAAAAAGTCAAAACTATCCCCTCTAGAGCTCATCTGATTGGTTCCTGGGCTGAGATGTTCTGAAGGAGGAGATGGCCGTAATGATCAGGCTGTCGTCGGGAATGTCGTGGGTAAATGACTGATGGGGAGTCTTAGCAGTCTAACTTAATGTCTTTTTAATGAAAGGATTATTGACTTTTGCCGTCTTCCCCTAAGTGATGTCCATGTCCGTGCGTGGGAAAGCGTAGCGCTGATGTAGGCGGCAGCCTCCTACAGGATGCACCTACCACGCATTCCTCTGTTCCTGCGATGAGAGCTGGAAAGAGACAATGTCTTCTGTTTTCTTCTTTTTCCTCCGGTGGCACGTCAGAGTCTTTCGTCACTTAACTGGAGTGAGTGAGTGAGTGAGTGAGTGAGTGAGTGAGTGAGTGAGTGAGTGAGTGAGTGAGTGAGTGAGTGAGTGAGTGAGTGAGTGAGTGAGTGAGTGAGTGAGTGAGTGAGTGAGTGAGTGAGTGAGTGAGTGAGTGAGTGAGTGAGTGAGTGAGTGAGTGAGTCTGAGCAGTACTGCCTGCCTTTCTACTTCAGGCAGCATCTTCAATGTTGGCAGCCTTTCCACTGGGCCTCTCTTCTCCCTCCGTGAGCTGGGCAGGAGGTGCAGGGCTCTGGGGGGAGGCGGCTCCCCTGCACTCCAGCCCTTCTAATGGGCTCTATTGTCCAAGGCGCCGCTTGGCAGCTGCTGCGGCTCTCGGCCCGCGTCTTGCTTTCGCTGCTCGGCTTGCAGAAAAGGAGGCTGTTCGCGTTGGTGGACGGAGCTGAATGCAGAGACCAGGGACCCTGGAGGAGAAAAAGGACACCAGACAGCCCAGACAGGAGCAGAGGAACACTTCAGTAGTTAGCAAATCTCTCCCTCTCTCTCTCTCTCTCTCTCTCTCTCTCTCTCTCTCTCTCTCTCAAAGCCCGTGTGAAATCCCATTATGCCCCTGAAATGCAGAGAGGGCCTTCTGTGGCTCATGGCTTTGAGAGAGAAGTTGTACGCCCCCCCCCACTCGACCCCCACCCTCCACCGCGGGAGCTTGCGCTGCGACTGCAGGCCCGTCCCGCCCGACACTCCACGCCTTTTCCGTTGCTATGTAGAAGCGAAGCGGGGAGACCGCCGGAGGGTCTGAAAGTCCGGCGCGTGTCTGAACAAAAACGCGTCCCGACTGAGGTCTGCCGAGACTCGGAGTCGGCGGCGACCTTTTCCATAAAGCCCTGGCGGGTGGCCGTGTGCTTTCACCGCGGCACGTGGCGTGGGCTTTTTGGGGTTTTTTTTTCTCCCCGGCGGTTTTAGCCAAGGCCAGTTTTCCTTTTGCCTTTTGCTGCCGCCAAGCCCCTCCCCCTGCGTGCTCCTGTAATGCGCTCCCCCGCGCAGAGTAAATGAAAGCGACCCTCGGTGCCACGCGATGCGGGCGGAGGCCTCCGTCTTCTGCGCCCGTGTCTGGATCACACCTCTGACTAAGGCCTTACCTCATACTGACACCTGTGTTGCTTTGCTTTCACATCTCCTTCATGTCCTTTTTCTTCCTGTTATTTATGTTCCTTCTTTTGCTAACGTAGGCTTTGTTTTGATTTGGTTTTTTTTCCCTTCCAGATACAGAGCGCATCTTTTTCTTATTCTTCCTGAAAAAGAGAAACTTCACCCCGCGCGTGGCTTGTTCAGTCCTCGCCGAACGTGCGAACTCACAGTGGGACACTAAAACTGAAATGTGTATGATAACAAAAAAGAGATCGCTTTTTCTGCAGTTGTCCTTGGGCGTGCCGGTCAGGGCTGACGGGTCTTTGGAGCAGGCCCGTCGCCTGGTTCGCTCCGGACAGCAGTTTGCAGCTGCTCTGTCCCTTCTGCTCTTTGTTAGCCGATGGTTGGGTGCTCTTAGACGCCGTAGTGGCCTTTACAAGTCTGACGTGCACTCTGTCGCTCGGAGAGAGGGAGGGAGGGAGGGAGATGGCGTGGGGGAACTCTCGGCGCTCAGCTGGCTTCCTTCACTAGCAGACGTTGGGAGGAGCGGCGCAGCGGTCCGCGTGGCGGCGGCGGCGGCGCCGTGTGTTCCTCCAGCTCCTCCACCCCGTGAATAGGTCGGTGTCGGCCAGGTAAAAGGTCACGTTTCAGACCCGAATCCGTTCTATTATGCGCAAAAACAAACAAAGGAAGTAAAATCTAACAAGCAGAACAGCAAAATAACCCCCCCCAAAAAAAAGGTCTTAGGAGGCCTTTGCAGTGTTTAAAGTCCTGTTGGCTTTTTCATTGCTTTGGTTTGTGACCAGGACCGGTGAAAGCAGGGGCCCAAGTGTGTAGCCCTGCGGCACACCGCGCACAGTTCCGTGTGGGCTTCTCTGCTGCTCGGCTGTAAGACTTTCATGCAAAGATTCACTGATTCCTTAGCAGTTGGCGAGTCACTGTGGCTCGACATCACTGATAGCTAAAATAATAACCCATAATTACTTAAATACCTTTAGGTAATTAGAACAGTGGAGTGTTACCGCACAAGCACTGGGTGTGTGTGTGTGTGTGTGTGTGTGTGTGTGTGTGTGTGTGTGTGTGTGTGTGTGTGTGTGTATGTGTGTTTGAGGCCTTGAGGAATGGCATGTTTAAGTGATATCGCCATGACAACAATAGCCGCAAAAATGCCTGCTGACACAAATATCATGGCGCCCAGGGTAATACCAGGCCTCAAACGCATTCACAACTGCCCCTGGTGTTCACACACACAGCTTTCCTTGTGCAGTTCCACCTTCTATTTCTTCTTCGTTGCTGTTAAATCAGCTTTGGGCATCGAGCGAGCCGTGTGTGTGTGTGTGTGTGTGTGTGGGGGGGGGGGGTCTGTCCGTCCGGGTGCCGCTTCACAGAGGAGCGAAGTGGTGTGATACTCCCAGTCAGTGTGTGGTGTGGTGGTGCCCACAGCCCAGACGTGTTGGCATCCCTGCTCAGATTTCACCACCAGCTGCAACATCTCTCGCCCGCTTGCCGTGATGAGTAGTGGCCCCTGGCTCCAACGGCTGCGTTCATCTCTGCGCCATCAAGGTGGCCGTGTAGTACATCTCAGTTGATCTCGCTGCCGCGGCTTTTACAGAAAGAAGAAGCCTCGTTGTACAGACCGCTCAGAAAGAGGAAGTCTTACACCGCGGGGCAGGGGTCGAGGGGCGCCGGCCGGGTCGCGGGTGAGGGGCGGGGCCAGTCTGTCACCGTCCGTCACAGACGTACTGTTCCAGCGCTAAACCTGCGAGGCCCCTTTGTGCGCATGTTCTCGGTTTACGTGCTTGCATGGGAAGCTGCGGCTTCTAAACCGTTGGCGGTGTTGCTTGCGTGTGGGGCGCGCGGCCAGCAGCGACCGAGCAGGAGACGCTGAGTGTTTGTCATCCAGGCTAAGGAAAGAATATGTGCAATGAGTGTGTGTGTGTGTGTGTGTGTGTGTGTGTGTGTGTGTGTGTGTGTGTGAGAGAGAGAGAGAGAGTTAAAAGGCAGTTCCTGCTGTCTCTATAAATAATCGAATGAGATGTGGTTTGGTTGCCATTAGGTTCGCTGCTGTCTCTCTGCTTTTCCCCCAGCATTGACACACCAGCGTCACAGGCACTGTCTCTCTCGCGGTCTCTCTCTGTCTCTCACGCTCGCCGTCTTCGCAGAGTGTTGTGCCGCTGGTGTTCCGTGCAGTGCACTGAAACACTGTGCCGAGCCCTCGATGCGCTTCACGTTAGTCACTTTTGCTGATTGGGTAAATTGTGCCGTGGATTGCAGAGTGCTCGTTTGGTAATCCTTAGAGTGGTCAGGATGCGGGAAGTTGGTCCCGATTGGTCGGGGTACGGTGGGCTGGATTGGGGGGGTGCCGTTCCGTTTCTTAGGGAGTTGATTTGCATATTGTGGAAGCCCCGCCCCATCCTCTCCCCTCTGTACCCCCTCTTCACACACACACACACACACACTCACACACACACACACACACACTCTCTCTCTTTCTCAAACCATCACGCAATGAGTCATGTACCTGCTGGGGTTCGAAAGACCGAGCCTTGGGAGCTTTTGAAGAACCAATCAGCAACGTATCATTCGTTTATAATCTCAGTAGTCTCTCTCTCTCTCTCTCTCTCTCTCTCTCTCTCTCTCTCTCTCTCTCTCTCTCTCACTGTCTCTCTCTCTCTCTCTCACACTGTCTCTCTAACTGTCTCTGTCTCTCTTCCTCCCCCCATACTGCGTTACTACTGGTGGTGTGGAAGCTGATTGTCTCTGACATGGTCTTCATACCAAAGGCTTCACCTGAGCTGTGTGTGTGTGTGTGTGTGTGTGTGTGTGTGTGTGTGTGTGTGTGTGTGTGTGTGTGTGTGTGTGTGTGAGCTGCACAGCTCTGCAGTGTACCTTAGTGGCATCCAACCATGATGTAGCGTGCAGTGTCAAACACACACAGACAAGAAAGTGTGCCCTGTACAAACCCACTGACCCTAGGTATAGGTGTAGGGGTTGTGTGTGTGTGTGTGTGTGTGTGTGAGAAAAGCAGAGATGTTTGCATGTGTGTGTTACAGCACGATTGCCCTTGCCAGGAAAGGGAGTATGGGAACAGCTGTTTCCTACACACACACACACACACACACACACACACACAGACACACATTCACTCTCTGGGGTCTCACTGTGGGGGTCTGCACCTCCCCACCCTTCCATACCAACCAAAGAGACACTTTTTCCACACTGAGCCTTTTTCCATTTTTGACTTCCTCCATCCCTCTCTCCCTCCCTCTCTCTCTCCCTCTCTCTGGAAAAAGGAATACCCACCCGTTTACATATGCCACCAGCACACCAGAGGTGGAAATGAACACACTGGCTGGGCGGAACAACATGGACGGTTTTTACCGGTGCTCCAACAATGGAAAAACACGGGGCAGCACGCAAGCTTACTTGAAGGCTTTGCCTGTCCGGTTACGGCACTGCCTATGACCCCCGACCCCCCTCCGGGAGGTCACGCAGCCCCCGGTCAGTGTCAGGTTCACGTTCGGCCTAGCCCTTCCTCCGAAGATGCACTCCGAAACGCAGCGCCCCACGCAGTGGAACCCTCGCGGGGTCGCCCCTCTGGCCGGACGATCCGGCCTCTGTTTCGTATGTCGCTCGTTTCCCGTCGAGGAGTTTCACCCCGCAGGAGATGGTTTGGTAAATAATTGACAGCAAAACGCTGTGAGCGGAATTGATGTTTCCTTAATAACTAATTGATGCTTGGTGGGAGTGTGTACGCGTGTGTGTATTAATATCGGCATGGCTGTCTGTATTCCTGTGCCAGTGCGAGGCTCAGGGTTGGAATGTGCACACACTCATTACGTCCTGTCCCAGATCGGATGGGAACTGGAACCATATGAACCTGTTCAGCTGAAATAAGCTGGAATCACACACTGGGGCAAACAAGGTGCTGTGTTTGTGCATGTTCACACACACACTCACTCACACACAACATGCTGTTTAAGTATTCTGTTTCTCTCTCTGTCTTTCTGTGCCTGTACCAGCCTATGCGCCTGCCGTTCGTGTGTGTGTGTGCGTGTGGGTTTGTGATGAGGGTGTGGGTGGGTGTGTTTGCTGGGGTCTTCCCCTTCTCCACTCATACCCCACTACTTTCACACGTGCCACAGTTAGAAACACTTCATTCTTTCACAAAGCCTGCTAGTGTCCGAACCAGCCAGTGGATCTGACTGGCCGTGTGAGTTCCAGTGGATCTGTGGTCCGGGGGTTCTGTCACACTGCGTTACACTCTGCTCCCACTCCACCCACCCCCCCACCCCACCCCCCAAACACACCCGAGCTCCACCTCCCATACCATCTGCAGATTAATAATGCAGACAGAAACCCCTCATCTGGACTAATGTTAATGGGCTCAGTCTGATGGACTTTCTTGCATCACACACTCACTCACTCGCACGCACACACACACGCACACGGCCCCACACGGTCCTCTTCGGTCCAGTGCTGTGACAGTTTTGGCATGGCTAATGATCCTCTGATCCATCAACTTGGTGTGTGTGCGTGCATCATGTCTGCGTGATGTGATAGAGGGGACGGTCATTTTCCAGGTGACTGGTGCTACTCTGCGAGAGCCCCCCTATTAACGCTGCTATCGAGGGCTTAAAATAGCATGCGAGACTCATTCGTCAGCAGATGGGGTAACTCTGTCAGAGACCCTCGACTGAAAGGGGCTCTTAATGAAAGTGTGGCCTCTCCCCAACAACAAAGTAGCGCCATGTTTAGGAAGAGATGATAGTAGTCATACGTTACTTTATAAACTCTAACTGCTGAGTAGTCAGATATTCGGTTTATAGTTCACACTGCCCAGACGTTCACCCTTCACCCATACACACACACACACACACACACACACACACACACACACACACACACACACACACACACACGCATGTGCACACGTACATCTCACGCTTCCTCTCCCTGATGACTTTAAAATAGCTGTTTAACTTTGCTGTCTCTCTCTGTGTGTGTGTCTGTGTGTGTTCGCGTGCTCTGGCAGAGGGCGTATGTGAGATCTGGCTCACCAGCGAGGATACTGGCGCGTATGGCCGGGACATCGGCGTCACCCTGCCCAGTCTGCTGTGGGCACTGGTGCGCGAGGTACCCGAGGGGTGCATGCTGCGTGTGGGCATGACCAACCCGCCTTACATCCTCGAGCACCTGGAGGTGAGTCCACCCCCATCGTGCGCCTTCTCTCTGCTGTCCCCGGATGCTTCGGCTTGGAGCCATTAATGAGATTCTTCTCCCGCTTTTCGGATCCCTAAGTCTCGCCTTACGGCTCATAGGTCTCCTTTATGTCCACGTCACTCCCATCCAAACCTGCAAACCTGTCTTGCCGTACACATGCAGCGTGTGCAGCCTAAACGCAGTGCCGTGCTAGGTAAACACACACACTCTCACACTTGCGCTGGCGTGCAATCCCCCGGGTGTGTGGGACAGTCGGAGTTCTCCAGACAGGCGGAGAAATGCGAGGGAAAGCTCTTTCATCCGCGCGGGGTTAATTGAGGTTGTAATTACGGCCCCAAACGTATAGGTTAACTTTATGCTCCGCTACGTCTGAATTAAAAAACTGACGAAGGTTTTTTTTTTTCCCCCCTTAAATGAAAGGAAATAACAATTAAATGCTAATTAGAAATGTAGCCGGGGCTCGCTCTCTCTCTCTCTCTCTCTCTCTTCTCTTCTCTGTCGCGCTAATTTGACGCGTCTCCCGGTCTCTATTCTGTCTCTCTCAGCAGTTAAGTTGTTAACGATGCAGGGTCTTTGCATTCTTCTTAATGGACCGTGATTACGTTGTCACACGCGAGCACTGCCTTCCCGACGGCCAGCACGGGACGTGATTTGTCATGACAGGCGGAAACGGGTGGAGCGCTCCGGAGTGGGCCGGCTGGGGGCAGGTGGCAGAGCAGACTGGTGTGTGCGCGGGTGTGTGTGCGTGCGTGGGGGTGTGTGAGGGGGTGTGTGTGCGTGCGTGGGGGTGGGTGTGTGTGCGTGCGTGGGGGGAGCTGAGGATCTCTCTTCTTCATGCTGTTCTCTGATTTGTTTCTCTCTCTTTCATGAATTTTCTCTCCCTCTCTCTCATGCTCTCACCCCGGTTCCGAGGTGATTCCGAATTCACTGAAGGAGCGGATTTTCGGGCTGGGGAGGGATTTAAGTGGAATTGCAAGAAGTGTTTGGCTGAGGAATGATGATTGTGACTCTCTCACTCGCTCGTGCTAATTACACAGGCCGTAGAAAAGGTGTGTGTGTGTGTGTGTGTGTGTGTGTGTGTGTGTGTGTGTGTGTGTGCGCACGCTGGAGGGAATGGGAAGGAGGCTCTACACCTCAACCACAGAGTGGAAAATAATCAAACCCTCTTAAATTCCTTCACGTTAAACTTTGGAGAGCTTGTGGCTTTGGCGCAGATCCGACTGTTCCGTTAAGAGGCTTCACTCTCCGTATCTGCCAGGCTGTATGCGATTCCCAGGTTCCGAACAAATCCGAGTTACCCCTGTGCCACGTTCTCCCAGGCCTCAGGATCGTGCCTGTAGGCTGATGCTCTCGTGATAACGCTGTTGTTAAAAAACCAGAAGGCCTAACGCCATGATGGTTGTTAATGGCATTACCACTCATCATTCCCACTGTGGGCTTGAAAAAAAATCCCTTTTGGCTTTCTCCAGGTCAGTCATGTTTTGCTCATTGAGTGCTGGTGAAATTGGCCCTCGGGGTGGTGTGTGAGCGCTTCTCCATCCATCAGCGTCGGGAAAGTCGTGCTCTGGGAACGACAGGTGGGGTGGCGTTCCCATATCAACCTGATGGAAGATTACAGTCTTCTCAGTGCTGGTCTTGTGTTCATCACGTGTTGCCTTGTACCTGAGCCAGAACGGATCCAGTATCTCGTTCCACTCCTGATCTGGGGTGAGTTCTTCCTTCTGGTCCAGCCCCAGAATCTGGCCCCGTTACGACCCTTCAAAAGCAAGTCTGCTTCCGTGAAGGGAGGGCTCAGGATGTGCCTGGTCTTCTGGAATTTATTTCCGTGACTTGCTGAGTGTACACTCCACTGTAGGGTACTTCCTGGTGAAGCACACTTCAGCATGTGGAGGTTCAAAGGTGGAGCCTCTTTGATTAGGATGGAGGCATGATGCGTGTGTGTGTGTGTGTTTGGGGGGGGGTATGGTTTGTGGCTGTGTGTGTGCTTGTGGGCGTTTGTGTGTTTGTTGAAGTCTGTGTGGTTGTTTGTGTGTGTGTGTATATAAACGCAATACTGATCTTTCATCTGTCACATGATAACTGGGAACAGGGCCAGAATGGATCCACTGTCTTGTTCCACGCCTGTCCTGGGGTCAGTTCCTCTTTCTCCTGGGGAACACCCACTGTTCTGAGCAGCACAGCCACACCAGCGCCTCAGAGCACCTGGGACAAACCCAGCAACCCTGCTGATGGCCATACCTTCTGCCTCTCTCTCTCTCTCTCTCCCACTCTCCCTCTCTCCTTCTCCCCGATGTGTAGACTTCAGGTAACAGTAACCTTCCTCCCAGGCACTGGGGAAGGATCTCTCCCTGTGTGTCTTTTCTGAGCGCACCAATAGCAGTACTGGGCCTTTTCACGTTAACGCCTCTCTGGGGGCAGGTTCGTCTGCTAGCGCGTCTCCGGGAGACATCCGTGTGCCAGGGTCCCCACGTCGCTTCCAGCCTCCCGCTTATCTGAAAATCCCGCTGAACTACGGCTAATCAAGCATCGAATACCAGGACTTTGATATCGGATTAGAGTGAACAGGACAGTGCGGCCCGGAAGCCTAGCAGTGCCGAGGCTCGTCAGAAGCTAAAAAGTGCGGGGATGCTGAATCTCCTCTTCCAGCTCCCGTTCACATTAGCATTTTGGCTAATGTGTTCTTTTAACGTGCTAATGGAAGTTACGTTGCCCTACGGCTTGTTTTGCTCACCCCTCCCCCGCCCAGGAAACTCAGTTTTGCAGATGAGGAAATGGAAGCTTTTGCTGTGTTTATGTGTGTGTGTTTTAGACTATGTGTGCTAGACTGTGTGTGTGTCTGTGTGTGTGTGTGTGTGTGTGTGTGTGTGTGTGTGTGTGTGAGAGTGAGTGTGGGTGTGTGTGAGAGTGAGTGTGGGTGTGTGTATGTGAGAATGAGTGTGTGTGTGTGTGTGTGTGTGTGTGAGGCTGTAAGTGTGTGTGTGTTAGGCTGTAAGTGTATGTGAGTGTGTGTGAGAGTGTTAGGCCGTGTGTGTGTGCGTGTGCATGCTTGCGTGCACTCCCTCCAGGAGTCTTAGCCACCTGTCAGACCTCTCCTCCCTGATCCCCTGAGGTGAGCTGTGTGAGCACCTCCTCTCCTCCTCTCGCGCCTCTTCCTGGGAGCAGTCACGTGGTCCCATCCGTGTGCTCCTCGGGTTGCCTCCCCTCACCCCACTCCTGCCTGATCCTGCTCACACCAGGTCACAACATACGAAGTTCACTAAACCCGCACGCCAGGACGGAACTCACTGCAGACAGCTCCGGCCCTTTGAACGGTTTCCGCCAGGAAACCACCAGGAAAGGGTCTTTTGTTATTTCAACTTCAGCACCGCCTGGGGATTGCCCGATAATTGTGCCGTGCTTCACACCAGTTGAGTTGTGTGGCAGCTGTCTTGAGAGTGCGGACTCATAACCGTTAGATATGGACGCATTTCCTGGACATTTTCTTACTTGCTGAAAGAACAGCGTCCTTAGATAAGTTTGTCTGAGGAAGACTGTGGTCTGTGTTAGTCTGCTCCAGGCACACTGGAAATGAGGCCTGGAGGCAGTGATTAGCATAGCTGTGTGTGTGTGTGTGTGTGTGTGTGTGTGTGTACGGGCTATGATTAACAGAAAGGTGTGCAATTTGGCAGATCCCGAATTTAAACCGCGCGGGTGTAGGGATATAACAATCCCCCCCCGGAAAAGTGACGGCCAGCTTGCGTTCAAACCCGGATCTGGCGTATAGGGTTGCTTTAGTGCCGGCGGAGCGGCGCGGGTCAGCAGATGCGAGCACGTCTCTCCAGCGGAGACGTGTGGCCGCTTGTCTATTTTCGAGCGTTTACGGTCTTCATCCTCTGCTCCCTTTTTTGTGGCCTTATTTTTTCCCTCTTCCCTGTGGGCCTGGGCCAGCCCGGAGCCGGTCGTGCGTTGTCCAAAGCAAACAGCCGACGCCCACCGAGCCCACGTTTGCCTGCCCTTGAAGAGAAAAAGATGAGAAAATCATCAGAGCGTGAGCCTCAGCCGTCATGCGACGGCCCTCTGCGGTTCTTCAAATCCCAGCTGCCTCAGAGACGTTTAGGGCAGGTTCGTCATGCGTTTGACTTCTTTCTGCACTTCCCTCCGTTGTCTTGCACATGGTTTGGAGATCAGATTGTCCGGATACACTGAGACAATGACCGATTGGTGTCACGGTATTTTTTGATTTTTGTCTTGTTCTCCGGGTGTCTCTGGAGGAGCAAGCGGGTTGTTCCTGGGTCAGTGTGTATTTGAAACTTGTCTTGTACCCTGGGTGTCTCTGAGTGAGCAGGCTGATCCTGGGTCAGAAGCGAGCATGATCTCGGCGTACGTGATGAATAGGTGTTCTTGCTCAAACCTAAAGATAAGGGCATTGTGGCGTGTGGTCATTTGGTTCCGCCCGGGAATACCACGTTCCCGTGGCCCTGCCCACCCCGCCCAGCTACAGGCGGGACTGTCCTCGGCCAGGAAACGGGGCGTCATTAGCAGATCGGGCTGTTGGCTTACTCGCCATCAGCTGCTTGTGATAAACGACCCCTAAAGGGTTAAACCACGTTAAACCACAGGAGACCAACTCCACCCATGCCCCTCCCCCATGGCCATGTTGCGTAGTTGATTGGTTGGTTGGTTGATTGTGGCGCTTATTGTTCCTCTTTGATGGTGACCATGGCAACGAGAGTAAATAAGACTCATATGAAAAGGAATCGCTGCGATGGGTAATCAGGTAGCACTGCGACAAGCTGAATAATTAGGAGTTTTCTAATTAACACGTCAGGGTCATCTTTTCTGTCACGCCCCAATCCAGTCAGCTTTTTTGTTTTTAGTCAGAAATCAAAGATCTCGTCGATCTTTTTTCTACCCGTGGACGATGAGTGTAATATTAAATGCTCCGCTCTTCAGAGAACTCCTTCCTGCGTTTGTATCTCGACCGTTTGCTAATTGGACGCTGGCATGAAAGCCCCGAGTGAGCGGAGGAGCAAGCAGGACTGAACAATAAATCGCCTGCTAACCGTTATCATGACTAACTTTTGTAACTTCCACATCACGGAAGGAAGCAGTGTGTGTTTGGGTCATCTAACCGATGTTTTGTTGCTGTGGCACGCTTGATGTCGGAGGTTCCAGATGTGTTTGCAGCGGTTTGCATGACGTTTTGGTCATAACAGTGCAGGGCGGACTCTACCCATGTCGCCTCAAGGGTGCGCCAGTGCACGTTAATATGTCGCATAATTGGAGCATCGCCCGATGCCCTTATTGCGGCTTCCTGAAAAGGTCAAGAAGGTCATGACGTGAGCATTCGTGAACCTGAGCCCAACCTCACCGTTTCACGCAGTGAGACCTCGTTACTGAGCCCAAGCTCATCATTGCGTTCAATGTGACCTCGTCACTGAGTAATAGTGATGTCAGAACAAGCCAGCGTTGGCGCGCGTCCTGGGAGCAGGTTAGTGGAGCGCTGCAGACCCTTCAGCCTCCTCTTCTTCAACATGATGAAGGTGGCCAGCACGCTGGTCATGTGGTCAGAACGCCA
>NC_137510.1:4512500-4547500 GCF_041902795.1 Electrophorus electricus | reverse complement strand
CTGATCGAATCCTCGCTGTCTGCTCGCCTCTGAGTGTAGGGAAGGAATGCTGGGATGAGCCGCCCGCCCGAGGTGGGTCTCGGACGCAGTGCTGGCATTCTGGATGTCCGGGTGGGGGGGGGAGGGGGGGGTTCGCTTGGTTCTAAGGCTGGATGTAATTTTCCACTTCACCTACACCGTTTTAGCACGGAACGGTTCATTAGTTTCATCTCACCGAAGAGTTTTCTAGCAAATTAAACGGCGATCGTCCGAACGCATTTGACGCGGGTTTCATATGAACAAACATGTGGTCTCCAGTGCGCTCAGCAGGGGTGTCTCCTTCGTCACTCCGGCCCACGTAGCACTTCCTGACGGGGCTTCCGTGCGATTTGCCGGTCTGATCACGGTCTTAGAAGATCCAGGAGTTCGGGATGGCATCGAGCTCCTGGATAGAGCTGTCAGATCAAAGAAGAGCCTGCATGACATCGATTTGTTTATTTATATTAATATGTTAATCCTGTTTTAGTGTAATGAGGAGAGGGGCTGAACTGATTTGGGATCAGTCATCTGGGACTCAAGCTTTGGTATTGAACACATGGGAATTCTGCACAGATCTGGAAGGACTTGGAATGGTTTCACAGTATCGTGTTTGCGCAGATGCACCTCTCCCTCCCCCGTTCTGTAGGTTAGGTCTGGGGACTTCCCTCACTGCTTCAGTGACATGACCTCAAGGCAACAGGTGACCTGATAACCTTTGACCCAGGACGTTTGGCCCAATCTGTCATTTGACCATCTGTAGGAGGGTGAGACAGGATAAGATAAAAGTCTCCTCTGGAACTGGTGTGGGAATTCTTGGAACCAGAGAGAAAGCAGTCCTCTAAGACCACACAAGTTTCCTGTAACTCACTTTAATCTGAAGGGCAGGAGACTGTAAACTTCTCAGACAGATATCACTTGTACGCAGGCCGGTGACGGCACTTTGTGAGCACCAGTCAGGACTGTAAGTGTGGAAAAGCATCGGGTGCTGGATCGTGGGTGGTCTTGAACCCGTTAACACCATAGGCAATTGCTGAAGACAAAAGATCTGCATTCCCAGTACCGCCGCGATTTCCAGATTGCATCAGTGAGGGTCGGAAAGATTTGATATGGACGCAGAAACGGTGGTTACCCATATGGCAGATGCAAAACCGGAACTGCTCCCAATCCGGTGCCAAAGCAATTCTGCTCTCCCACTGCCTAAATCCAGCACGGATGTATGGAGAATGGGCCTGCTGGAATATATTCTCTCCCTATGTTTCCTTGTTTGGTGTCATATGGCTCCATGGTTACAGTGATGGTATTTGTCACATGATATGAGGGCCTGCCAACGTAAGCCGATTTCCCGCCTGATTATATATTTGTGCAACATACTGCAGGCGTGTCCCTTGGACTGGGCTTATCTAAAGAGTGCAGACCCCCAGTCTTTAGGTCTCTGTGTGTGTTTTGGGCTGCCCAGGTAGTGCCCCTCAGGTTCGGACCAGTCTCCTGTGATTGCTCGGGGGGGGGCGGGGCTTCCCTGACGTTGCTGAAGAACGTTCTCCATGGTCCGTTGGAGCACATATGAGCCGTCTGAACCGAAGATGAGGAACAATAGTCTGAGCGGAGCGAAAAGCGCGGGACAGCGCCAGGCCAGGACGCTTCCCGCCGTGGCGCTCTGTCAGACGCCTGCCATCCTGCTCTTTAATTACCCCGGGAAGTGTTGGAGCAAGTCTCCCCACGCCCAGGCACGCGGAAGAGAGGCGGGATAGTGGCAGAGAGAGAGAGCGAGAGAAGGAAGCACTGCCAGTATGGGCTCGAGGCGCACACATGCTGTTTATTGATTTCTTGCTTTCGTTCCTTTCCTTTTTTTGCTTCTCTACCCCCCTCCCTCTCTCTACCCCCCCACCCCACACACACACACACACACACACACACACACACAGACCTCTCCTCTTAGCCTGTCCCTGTTTCTGTTAAAACCGTACGGCGAGGGTTAATGTGTTACTTGTCCTCTGCCCGTCTCCCCCCCCCCGCGCGATCCGGACCTCGTCCCCACGCCAGGCAGGCTGTGTACCTGTGCTGAGGTCACCCTGTCTGCCCCTCTGTTTAGGCTCATAATGCTATTCACCCATCACCATTACTCATCCTGTAATGGGCCCTGGAGTAGCAGCCCAGCGTCCTTCCGAAGTACCGCCCGGTTATGTGCCTCGTGCATGCCAAGTTCCTCCGCTTTGTTCTGTTCGAGCTCCTGTTGGGAGGAAGTGAGCCGCGGCCAAGCTACAGTCGAGCAGCGTTTAGTCGCGGAGCGGGGAGAAGTCATAATGCTGTGCCATGCGCTGGAGCCAATCCGCTATGGAAAAAATGGGGGAATATTGGGAATATTGATTCCTGGATGTCAGAAGGGTTGGTCAGTTTTTCCCGAATGGGAGGGCTCCCGGCTCTAAAGAGACGGAGGGGCTCAAAGTGTGAGAGCTGATTGGAATGGTGATCTCAGGAATGCGGTTATTGAAAAAGTGCACGATTGTAAACCTTGAAGCTGTTGGTTGGTTCGTTTCTGTACTGTTGGTCTTGGATGTGGTGCAAGTGAAATGGCAGAGCAAGTTTCAGGATAGCAGGATACGTCCCGTACAGGGGACTGTGTGTGTTAGCAGTTTGTGTGTGTGTGTGTGTGTGTGTGACCCAAGTGAACCCCAGGCAAGGTTAATGAGTCACACACTGCGCCGAGGGAGTTGGATTCCCCACAGAGGGTAGGGGGGAGGGTTTTGGCGGGCTCACCTGCCGAGTTGGCGGGACTTCCCAGGCCACGCGTGTGAGCTCACTGTTATCTCACTCACCTGAGTCACGCGTTGAGTCACGCGTTGAGTCACGCGCTAAGACGAGCCACTCACATCTGACTGGCTGGGAAGTCTCACTGCTGGGGGTAAGGAACAGAAGTGTGTGTGTGTGTGTGTGTGTGTGTGTGTGTGTGTGTGTGCTTTCCCCTATCATTTGATCAGTCACTGTTTGGTATCAGACATTTTTAAATAATCATCGAGCACACATGCCTCTCTATAGCTCTCTCTCTGTTTGTCTCTCTCACAAACACACACACACACACACACACACAGTCCTGTTTGCTCTCCTTGTAGTGACCTTTCATTGACACAGGGATTATTGTAGCTAATTAATGCTACACCTAACCTTAACCTCTGTAACCAACGGTAATTGTTTGGGTCTTGTAGCACCAAGTTTTGTTAAAACAAAAGAAAATATAGACTTGTACCCACGATGACCATGATGGCTCCTACAACATCAAAACCGTCTTTGGTCCCCACAGAGAGATATAATTCCACACGCGCACACACACACACACACACACAGAGTTTCTGATGCCATCCCTCCACCCCACACACTTTTACTGTCATTTACTGTGTCTCGATCTCTCTCTCTCTCACTCACACACACACACACACACGCACACACACACGCACACACTCACTTGTAAATCCCCCTCCCCCGCCATATTTGCGCTCCGATGTCACACAGGCCCCGTTGCCTTGCCGACAGGTTCTGCCCTCTCAGCTGTGGAACCGGTTTGGGTCCCTGTCTCCCCCTCAGGGCCGGGCAGGGCTTCACACAGACTCTCACGTGTTTTAATCTCTTCAGGTCAGACACATGTGCTATCCCGTTCCTGGGACACCTGTGCTGACCAGTTCACCTGTGCTGTCCCTTTCCTGGGACACCTGTGCTGACCAGTTCACCTGTGCAGTGCCGTTGCCAGTTCACCTCTGCTGACCAGTTCTCGGGTCATATAGGCCTCCCTCCCACGCCTCCACTTCTCAAAACGCAGCCGGTCAGCAGTGGGCCACGGCGCCATCACTCAGACGGTCTCTCACCCTAAAAACCTACAGCAGCAAATGAGCTTTCACTATTTTCCTCACTGACACACGACTCCAGCTAACATTAGGGACGCGTTGATGTGTCATGTGACTCTAGCATAGGGTCTCCTGAATAAACAACACGAACATATAAAAGGGTGGTGGGCTTTTTGGTTTGGATTCAACTGATCTGTGTGTCATTAGCCGTGTTTAAAGCATTTATATTAGAGTTAGACGCATTCATGTTTACAGTGTGTGGTGGAGATTGTTTGCAAGGGTGCTAATTGGTGAAATATTTAGTTCTCATTCTTTTGGTTTCCTGTCTGTAGAGGAAATGTGTCATCACCAAGTAGTTTCTTACTGTTCGTGTAGGTTTTAATTGCCGAGATGCATCACCCATGAGTTCATTAAAACAATTCGAACGTATGTGCACGCACACACACACACACACACACACACACACATCTCAGTTAGGTTCTTTTAATTTGCAATAATTACTGCAGTGTTTGGAGTGAACAGCATCACATACCACTTGGTATTAAAGATCACACACAGGGAGAGAGTGAGGGAGAGAGAGAGAGAGAGGGATGAGGGAAAGAGAAGCACGTGCACTTTGCCTCAGTGAGGGAGGGGGCGGAGCCTCGATGATCACGGAGAGGGTGAAGTCCCGCCCTGTTCTCTTCACAACGAGGAGATACTGGAGAGGTCCGTGGCGTGCCCGGGACTGGCCTGGGAGATAACGTCAGGAAGAGGGTCTTCTCTCCCAGCCTGTCTGCCTTCATGTCCATGTCTCACGGATAGACACCTGTTATCTCACTCATCTGGCCACAATGTGTGCGTTTGAAGGCTCCACCATCATAGCGCTTTCAGTGTTTTTGACTTTCTCTGTTGTGCCTCCTCATTCCAGGCGCTGACCTCCTTTCTGGCGTTCTCGTCTTCCTCCCAGGCCGTGGGGGTTGTTTGTGAGGTCCTGCGCTTCGCTGAGTGTCTACTGTCCCCCCTGGACACGCAATGTGGTCTCCGCTGGTTTCATCGCTGTCTGCTCATCCTTTCGCTTTAGGCCCTCGGGGTTTGATTGGCCCCTCAGGTGTGCGTGCGTGTGTGTGTAGGCCTGCGGGTGTGTGCGATTTTCCCTGCTTATCCCAGACTAACCGGAGCGTGATCAGTGTGCGCCCTGGTCTCTGCCGTAATTGTGACCTGTTAAGGCAGGTCTCATTAAGCCACTCGTTAATTCTTTCCGTGAGAGCCGAGCAAGCCGGGCGCGCCGGTCCGAGATGAAGAGGCGACGCCATCGTCCCGACCCAGACTTGGGTGCGGCCTCGGCCAGGGTGACCCGCACCGAGGGCCTTTCGCCGGGGCCACATTCCGCCGCCGAGATTGATGTGGTCTGCCGGGAGAGAGAGGGGTCTTTGCCAGGGCTGTAAAATCCCCAGTTGCTCCTAGCGGCAGTAGATCACAGTGAGCATAAGAATCCTTCCATTGACACTGGACCCGATCCAGAGGTGCTCTCGGGATACGGATATTTTATGTACCGACATGTTCCAGGGCTTTCTGGAACCTTTCAGAGGGCGTGCGTATCTGCTCGTATCTTTCACGTAATTGATGTCTGCATATTTTTTTTGGTACGTCACCAAAAGGACACTCGCCATAATTGCGTGTCTTCCCTCGTCCAGCAAAAACGGGCAATGGTGCACATATATTAAACGTGACACCCGTGAGGTCAAAAGGTCAGTGGCCTCACCGGGTACAGTGCGCTGGGCGTTGCTTGTGAATGCCGCCGGATGGGATTGAATTCGTGACTCCCGGGGGGGTCATGGCCACGTTTACGAATTGTAGAACTAAAACGTCTGCCTCCTGACCCAGTCAGCGAAGACAGTGGAGCGAACAACAACAAAAAAAACCTAGAAGTATTTAATCAATCAGTCTTATGCCTTTTGAGGTTGGTGCGTTACGCCGTTTTAAAATGCCTGCGATTCACACATAGTCCCCAGTAAAAGACTCGACCTTCGTCTTTAGAGAGAATCGTGTTTCTGGGGTCGGAGAGTTCAGCTGTACACGAGGAGAGTAAACACTTTGGTCCAACAATGATGTCACGGTCGTGATCTTGACAGGACGGCGAAGGCGCTTCGCGCGCCCGTTATCCGGGCGAAGCGGAATCACTGGCTGCTGTGTTTTAGCTCGCGGCGCGGTTCAAGTATACATCCGTACGTCGCTGTGACCACGGCCCCGCTTTGTGCCAAGCGCAATGTGGTTTAGATGTATTTTTCCTCTATTTATGAACCGCCAAATACCTCCAAGGTCTAAACAGTGGAGAGAGAAGCAGCGTGGGTTCGCGCCGACAATAACGACGTTGAAGCGCCTCGCGCGGCTTAAAGACGAATGCTGCAATTTTGCGAAATGGAGCTCAGCGTGTCCTGCTCGGTCTCCAAAGATATCTGCATGGCATTAGGACATGGAATCCTCGACGGGCGACCGAGCGGTGTTAGCGCGGCGCTAAGGAACGACAGCGGGGCTGATTTGCGTATCAACACTTTTGGAAAACTAAACTGTAACCTACTGTGAGAAGACGAATGTGGGGGAAAGAGAGAGCGTGATGGATAGAGTCGGGGTGAGATAGAGAGAGAGAGAGAGCGTGATGGATAGAGTCGGGGTGAGATGGAGCAGGAGAGAGAAAGAGAGAGCGTGATGGATAGAGTCGGGGTGAGATGGAGCAGGAGAGAGAGAGAGAGAGCGTGATGGATAGAGTTGGGGTGAGATGGAGCAGGAGAGAGAGAGAGATGTCTGGAGTTGAACTGGAAGAAGAGAGGATGCCTATAACAGACACGCAGGTCATTTTTAAATTCCCTCGGTGCCCATTAAAACTAAAAATATCAATCCCTCAGTCTGTCAGCACGCTTTTACGTCCTCGCCAGCGTAGACACGTCGTCTCGTTTGTGAGGGCCTGTTTCCAGTCCCGAACGAGTCAGCCCGTATGGGAGACTCGAACATCAGCGCCAGGGCGGGCTCGGCCTTGCTCCGCCCACAGGCCCCGCCCCCTCTCTGGCCCTGCCCCCTGAGGTACCCCATTGCTCTGACACACATGCGCGCACACACATGCAGTGCAGGTAGGCAAATGGGTATGACCTGAGAGAGAGAGAGGGGGTGGGATTGTGTAGCAGAATAGTGGTGGAACAATGCTGTTTGTAGACAGGTGCCAGGTGAGTGTTGGCTGTGGGGATTCTCCGAGATGAGGGTTTTCTCAGCGGTGGTGAGGGGAAACTGCCGTTGCTATGGGGGTCTTCACCACGGCTACACCCACATGCTCCCACAGACTGTGGCCTCTGATCAACTCAGCAGACCGACTCTCCGTGGACCTCCTTTGGGTTTCAAAGTTCGGCTTGTCTCGACACATCTGAAGGAGGCTGGCCGTGGAAAGATGTTTGCTCTGGAGGTGTTGGGATTAAAAGACTCTGCAGTTTCAAATGAAACTCCCACCCACACTTCTGTTCTGCTTAGTGAGAGCAGACACACCTGGCATTGCGGGTTATAATTTAAAAACATTTCATGTAACCTTAATATCCTTCCTTAAATCTTTTCTGTTACTAGCACTACTAATAATACATAATAATCGTAATTTACTATTGTTTTGTTATAGCATTTCTGACATTTATATCTCAGATATAATAGTATCATATGATATGATAACGTACCTTGTTAAATTAGAAAATTATTAGTAACTTTAACATTACTACAACTAAAACATTCTATAACCTGCACAGTACTGGGTGTACAGACCTCAACATGGCCTTAAAAAAGTTCTCATTAATATAATAAATTCAAATCAAAATCAAAAAGCATTTCTGTCAACTCGATACATGTGTGACATATCGTTGTGGCCGTCTGCCGTTGAGCCGTGATTGGTCAGAGGCCCTTCTTCTGTGCCGCGTGGTTTACCGTGTGCCCTGACGCTAGCCGTCGGACGCTGTAAAGTTCCACGAGACGCCGAGCTACCCCTGCCCCGGGGCATGTCCCCTGGATACAGAGCATGTCCCGGGGTGTGTCTCCCGGATGCAGAGCATGTCCCGGGGCGTGTCCTGAGGATACAGAGTGTGTCCCGGGGGTGTCTCCCACTCTCCCGATCGAAGGGAGACTTAGATCAAAGGAAGGACTAGCGTTGTCCTGTGGGAGGTCCTGGCCTTTTCCTTTGTGGGTTTGTATTTTGTTTGGTTTTGGATAAAAAATTTTTTTACCTCCACATCTCCCATCTTGTCCAGAAGTGCTCTGACATTGGGTTTTGGCCATATTAGAACGTGCCGCACTGGCAAAAACTTGCATCCCAAAGGCGGAGGAACGGGAACCTCGGGGCTAAGGGCACTACAGAAACCACCCCCAGCAAGGGCTCGGCTTGTGGTCCCGGCTTCACCGTGCCGAGTCCTCGTGTTGCGCTTTTCCGCGCTTTTCTTTCTGTGTCCTTCCATGGCCAGTGTTTCCCCCTCTGCATCTATTATTGACTCAAGCAGAGACGTAAAGGTCTCAGCGGGACTGACAGGTCTGGTAAATGCTGTCGTGAGCCGGACGAAACCTGGCAAAGGTTTTTCCCCCGCGGGGACCTCCTCTGGTGTGAAGACAGGCGGGGCGACTTTCCGGCCGGCGGGGCGACTTTCTTGTGGGGCTCCTCCAGAAAGCTGCTCTGCTCTACCTTTTGGATTACGGCAGAGGAGAGGAGGTTTCGGAGCTGGTTTCCTGAGCGGAGTATCGCTCAGCAGAGGAGCTTCACCGTACCACAACCCCCCCCCACGAGTTCCAGCTATTCTCCAGGCCAGAGCGTTTAAAATACGAACTGGGCTGATGTCCTGCAGGCTCTGTTTGTTTAACCTGCTGCTCATTGGCTCTGAGTCCTTGGGAATTTCGGAATTCCCCGCGTTCCGCTCCGTCCTTATCTAGCCGTTTCCGTTAAGAGTTCTCCATCAAAATAAAGCCCTTTTCATCAGCTCTGCTGAGCTGGTTCCCTTCTTGTCCACGTGCTTGTTTGTGTTCAACTCCCCCCCCCCACCCACCCACCCCACAGAACACCGTCACGAAGGCTCTGACCTCCCAGTGCTGACGCCACTGGTTTTTGTGGGTCCCACTCCTCATGGGGCTGCTTTCTGCCAGGAAACATTGCCCTGGTCTCAGATTAGCCTCGTACCCCGAGGGTTTCTTAACTGGTGCCGCGTTTGGTTTTCTTAAATGGTCTCAGGCCTGCCTTTGGCACCCTGTGCTCAATCGTTCCTCTGCTCACCTTCGCTTTAGAGACACCTGGCCTGGTACAGGACAGTTCTGTGTGTGTGTGTGTGTGTTTACTGCTCTTTTAGCGCCACTGTTTTGCCTATTGGTGTGGCTCCTTCACAAAAATCAGGTACCTGGTTGTTGCGTGCCTTGTTGAGTAAATGACTTACATGGGAGTGCCGTGTTTGTGGTCTCGCGAGTGTGTGCGTGCGTGTTGCGTGTGACGTACAGCGCCTTTGTTGTTTCTCATGCACGTGTCAAGTTAGCGTAGGAGGCCTGAGGCCATGGGTGCTGTGAGAGTGTGTGGGTGGGATTTGTGGGTGAAGGGGGTGGGGCTTAATGCAGGGGGAGGGGGGTGAAACCCGATCAACCAGGCTGCGGGCCTTTCACTCTCTCTCTTTTTCTCTCTCTCTCTCTCACTCTCTCTCTTTTTCAATCCTCAGTGGGGCCTGCATCAGTCAGATGCAGTCTGGCCCCTCTGGGACACTGTAGGAGGGTGAGACACCCCCTCCCCCACTGTGTTCTCTCAATAGGGCCTCACGTTCAGCAGGTTCAGTGACTGCAACCGCAACACTAGCAGTGGATGTTTAGTTATTTATTCATGTGTTTATGCTCAGTTGGGAAATGATAAAACGGCTTCCTCCTCCAGCTTCCCCAAGCTGCTCTGGGAAGTCTGACATAGTTTGGCATAGTCACGAGGCACCGCAGGTGTTTTGCGTAACGCTCCCGCCATTGGTTTGCACGGACACCGTGGTGGTCTTTGATTAGGAGTGACATCACTCTCGATCTTTAGCCCTGAAGGGACCACAGCGAACCAGTTGGGCGCGAAAAGTGGGTGGGCTTGTGTGTGTGGGTGTGTGTGTGTGGGTGTGTTGGGGGGGGTACTGCTTTCTTCGTTTCTCCCAGTAGGATGGGCAGTTTGTCTTAGAAAGTTGGGATGGATCATCTCAAATATTGGGAAATAAATTTGCCGAATTTGATCGAACCTTTCGCATTGAGTCGGAAAGTGCAGCTCTCTCTCTACAGTGTGTCTGTCTCCCTCCACCGCCCACTCCGTGAATGCATGAAGCTCCATCTTGTTAAGAGCTACTAAATTCCAGACGCGTATGGTCCTCTCTTCATCATATTCCCTCTTTAATAAGAGCTCATTAATCTCGAGGCTTCCTGTGTGTGTGTGTGTGTGTGTGTGTGTGTGTTACTACATTAATAGTCTATCCCCATTCCAGTGTCCTGTCTTTTCAGCCAGGAACCATAATGGCTCGTCTTCGGAAGCATAGTGGCGATACGTGTGTACAATGTTAGGGGTGTGTGTGTGGTGGGGTGTGGGTTACAGCCCTCGCGAGGTTCCTCTGGCTGTGAAAAACCCGCTGACCCAAAGCGGAACGACCCGTCTGCTCCAGGCCTCCTGGGGGCCGTGGGCGGGAACAGCGAGGCCCTTTCCTGGCCTGTGTCCTGCGACCTTTGACCCCAACCCCCTTCCCACTCCTGCATGGGGTTTCCTGCTGATAACAGAAAGGAAAAATAACGGACAGGTGAAGTGAGTCTTCACTGCTGTGCTGTCTGCTTGCTCTAATTCCATCGCACTGTTTACACACGTGCCGCGCGATACACCGCTTTGATCCGAGGGGGCGACAGATCAAAGGCAGCCACACGCGGGCACACACACACACACACACACACACACACACACACACACACACACACAAGCTGCCGGAGCGAGAGGTCATCTGTGATTGGAGGAGACGGGTGGAAGTCTCCCCTGCGTCCTAACATTGGCCAGACACCTGCGCCTCTGTCGGCCTGTCGGGTTGCTTATCTGTTAGCCGCGAGACGTTTGCTCGGTGCGTTCACACTGAACAGGAAACGACAGGCCAGACGGCCCGATGCTGACGGTGACTCAGCGCCTCATGCCCGTGATTACCGCACGCGGCTCGCGTTCCACACAGTCTGTCCTCACCGCTGGAACCGCGCTGAATGATTTGCGCTAATTTACAAGGTGATATGGCTTGAGATTAACGCCAAGCCTGGAGGAATTGGGAGCCAGCAGACACAGAGAGAGTGCCTCTTGAATCAAGAGCAGGGAGGTTTTTATGCCAGGGAGGAGGGGGTGGGGCTGGAAGGTGTACACGCCCACGGCTCTGTCCACGCTTGCCCTCACGCGGGTGGCCGCAAGTCGGGTCTCTGATGAGGTTTAGCAGAAGCAGCCCCTGCTGTGCTTTTAAACACAGTGACACACACACACACACACACACACACAAATGCAAACTGTTCCTCGGTAGGCAGTGAGATTATTCCTGCCTGCTCCGCCAGCTCCCTGATCCATCTCTCATCACACTTCGTTTCTGACATGTTCAGAATTCTTAAAGTGTATATTTTAAGTGTATTTCTAACCTGCCAAATGACGCAATCAACTGATGTTGAAATTTTGTAAAGTAGCAGTACACGATATCCAGTGACTACCTTATTCTGCCGATACATGTTCTTTTTTTCAGGTGCATATAGGCATGCACACACACACACACGCACACACGGCTTGGTCCCCAGTTGTCGGGGGCGAAGCCCACGCGGTCCTGTGAGGTCAGTCTGAAAGGTTTTTTCCCGTGTCTGGTGGTCGTGTGCTGCCGTAGTTTATTCTGCCTGAATCAGTCAGCAGATCGCAGAAGTGAGCGCCTACTGTGAGCCCTAGCTGATCGGGCCCCACGGGTCGCCCCGGAAATCAGGTTTTCCAATCACAGCTCCGAGCAACCACCCCCCGCCCCCGCGTTTGGAAGTGGCCGGCTTTTGTTAGCCGTAATGAGAAATAAATCATTCCATTTAATCTGCAAAACGTTCTGCTTATTGCTTTAAAGTCACCTCGGTGGTAGGAGGAGGGGGTGAAGCTTGGGGGCGTGGGGCTACGCATTGGGGGTGGAAGGTCGTGAGGGTGGGACTTGGGGTCACCACAATTAAGTGGCGAGAGAGAGATTTGTTTCTTATAGCTGTAATTGAGGGCGAGGTTGCTTTCTGGAACCTCTCGGAGACGATGCGGCTCGCATATTTAAAACCCAGTCAAAGGCCTTGGCGGGGGGACGGGGCTTGCGCAGGGGCGGGGGAGGGGTGTGATGTATGCGTCTTTTCATTCATTCATTCATCGTCTTTTCATTTCATTCATCCCTAACTAGGCAAAAGAGAACAGAAGCGGGACGTTGGCGATCCTGTGCTCGGTACGAGAGGAGTCTGAGCAGGTCTTTAATGGCGTGTCCTCGTCAGCAGAGGAGATGCCTGCTGGGAGTCATGTGACCAGCGAGGGCCAATGGCTTGTGCCGAGCTGGCGGACCACAGATGTTTGATCTCTCTCCACGGATGCATTCTGTGGCCTCGGTTCTTGCTGATATTTGATAGTTGGAAAAAAATAATTGACGGGTGGTTGTTTTTGGAGCTTTTCGGAGCAGAGTGCTTAGGGAAATATGGGTGAAGAATGCCGTAATTCATACTGTGTGCTCAGATCACCTAAACACATGTGCCGAGTGCCTTACCTTCCGAAGGTCTTCCGTGTGGCTTCGGAGGCGACAAGCAAGGGACGTTCGTGTGACCCGCATGACCTGTGGAGTCACGTATTTCAGAAACGATACCGCATCAACGCATCAAAGTCTCGTGCCGCCTTTACCTGCAGTAAATGGACTGCACGTTGTCTCACTCGCGAATACCACGTGTGTCACTCGCGAATCCCTGGTGTGTCTCACTGGCGAATCCCACGTGTGTCTCACCCGTGAATGCTGTATTCATGCTGTCCACTGTTGTGGGCCGGCTCCTTCCCCGTTGTACCCAGGAAGGACCGGACACGGGTCTCTGCCCCCCCGCAGTGACCTCTTCCTCCCGTGCTGGCCCAGGTGAGCACCTCCTTTCACGTCAGCTCAGTTAAACGATAGCAAAGGGGGCGGGTCGTACCATTTTGGGAAGAGGCAGAACCGCCCTCCGTCACAGCTCCTAGTGGGCCGGTTTCATGGGTCCTGCTGTGGATACGAGCAAAGCGAGGCACTGGCTTCATCTGAGATGAACGTTCTGGAACATTCAGGAAACCTTTCCACAAGGTGTTGCTTGCCTTGGCGTTTCCCAAGGCCTTCAGAGGTAAGGCAGGTACACGCGTGCACCACGCACCCAGGGTTCAGTGTCTGTTTTGTTTCCGTGGTTTCTTCCGTTCATCCGTTCAGCCCTGGGGCTTTAGAAGGCAGACGGTTCTGGACTGGAGGGTAACTGGTGTCCTTTAACGCTTTTTACAGCCAGATGGGAAGTTGGCCACACATACTCGCTCGCTGCTCGCTGTCTCTCTCTTTCACTCACACACACGGGCACGTACTCTGTCAAAGCTGTGTCTTCTTTTGCCATTTTGCCACAGCTGTTTGGCAGTGTAAACATTCTCATCAGACTACAGTTCTCTCTGCCTCCACACAATCATCCACCACAGATTTAACTGTGTGTGTGTGTGTGTGTGTGCAAAAGCCTGTTTTTGTTGTGTGATGAAGTGAAAAAGAGCACATGTGTGAGCACTTTGTGTCCATGTGATTGTTTGCATGTGTGCGTGTGTCTGTGTGTGAAAGAGAGAGCACTTATGTGTGCATGAGCGTGTGTACATGAGATAGAGAGCACATTTGTGTGTGTGTGTGTGTGTGTGTGAGCACAAGCCCTGTCTGGCCTACTGCAATGCCTCTGACCTTCACACACCAGCAGCTTGTGCAGTCTTGGGAGGACCCATCTTTGTGCAGGGTGGGACATCGTGTCACTGGGGTCCCCGCACCTGCGGGTTCGGGCTCTCTGTGTGTTTTAGGGGAGGAGGGTCCAGGGTGGTCCAGACACGGATTCTCGGAGGAGCGTGCAGGGGAGCAGGAGTCTGAGGACATGACCACACACCCACACGCGCGCACACACACCCCGAGACTCATGGCTCATGGGGTCTGAGTGTCCGTCAGCCTGCAGAAGTGTTAAAGTGTGTGTCCAGTCGGTAATGTGGACAGACAGCTCAATATGTTGCTTTAATTAGCAAGTCGCTGCCCACGAGGAGGAAGAAAACTCCCACAGAGAACACCAGACTTCACCGAATACTGCACCTTCTGCCCACACACACACACATACTCGTGCGCACACACATATACCCACACACATATCCACATGCTCACACACACACACACACGTCCACATGCTCGCACGCACACACACATACTCGTGCGCGCACACATATACCCACACACATATCCACATTCTCTCTCACACACACACACACACACACACACACACATACCCACACACGTCCACATGCTCGCACGCACGCACACACACACTAGCGCGCGCACACACATATACCCACACACATATCCACATGCTCACACACGCACACACACATAAATCCACATGCTCACATACACACACATACCCACACACATGCGCACGCACACACGCATCCACATGCTCACATACACGCACACACACACACATATATACCCACCCACACATGCACAAACACATGCACGCGTGCACACCCACACACGCACTCACGCACACGCATACCCACCCACACTTACTCACACACACATATACGCACACACATACCCACATGCTCACACAGAGACATGCATGCACATACACTCACCCATATACACACACACACACATATATATCACACACACACATATATATATGTGTGTGTGTGATATATATGTGTGTGTGTGTGTGTATATGGGTGAGTGTATGTGCATGCATATATATATATATATATATATCACACACACACACATATATCACACACACACACACACACACACATATATATATATATATATATATATATATATATATATATATATATATATATATATATATATCACACACACACACACATATACCCACATGAGATGAAAGACACTAGAGGATCTGAGAGAGACTGTGGGGAGCTGAGAGAGACCGTGGGGAGCTGAGAGAGACCGTGGGGAGCTGAGAGAGACCGTGGGGAGCTGAGAGAGACTGTGGGGTTCCCCTGATGTGTTTATGGTGGGCTGTCCTGTGCAGGCCCATGCAGGAATAACAGAGCTGCAGTGACGCCTTCTTTTCTTGTCTCGTCTCGTCTCGTTTCATTTCATCTCTTCTCTTCTTGTCTCTTTCTCTTTGCCTTTCTTTTCAGACTCTGCACCATTACATCCATCCCTTCATTTTGTTATGTACTCTGCACTGAGGGTCCACACGCCTGAAACACACACACACACACACACACACACACACAGAGAGAGAGAGAGAGAGAGAGAGAGAGAGAGAGAGAGAGAGAGATGTAATTTAAACACATCTGTTCAAATATGAACATCTCAGATGAGGCTGTGAATGGCTGGCTGTGTTACCCTGGAGTGGGTGACAGGTATTGTATCCCCAAAGTCCACACCAGATGGTTTTTATTAGAGCTGAGATGAAGAAGAGTGTTTGGCACTCTTCAGCCCTTTTCTTTAAAAAAAAACTCTCCCTCCCGCATTATGGTGTGTGTGTGTGTTGTAGTGGTTTTAATAACTGGAATGTATGTCGTGGCATTATTAGACACAATAACCATGAACACATTTGAGGGGGAAAACCCGACTAAAAGGACCAAAGGGTAAAGAATGTTGTGTTGTTGCTACACTGGCGGTGTACCAAGAACATGCATCATGGCGGTGTTTCCACGTGGATGGGATGGGACAGTTGTTGTTTCCAATAAACACCATACGTTTGTGCTGTACAGTGTTTAAACTCAGTGCTCTCTGCTGGGTTACGTGTGTGCTGTACAGTGTTTAAACTCAGTGCTCTCTGCTGGGTTACGTGTGTGCCCACCTGCTGGTCTGTCCTGTGTGTGAGTGTGTGTGAGTGTGGGTGTGAGTGTGGGTGTGAGTGTGGGTGTGAGTGTGGGTGTGTGGGTGGGTGTGTGGGTGGGTGTGTGGGTGGGTGGGTGGATGTGTGGGTGGGTGTTCATCAGCATGTGGAATATTTCTGCATCTCTCTCTCACACTTCTTTATTATTCTCTCCATCTATATATATAAACAGATGAATCAAATTCCAAATATTATATATAAATAATGCAATCCCAGGAGTGTGTGTGTGTGTGTGTGTGTGGGGTCATGGTAATAACTTCACCCTGACTCCTCTCACAGATATAGTCATGCAACTCTGAAACCTTCCTACCCATCTGAGATCAAACACTCCTTCATTAACACTGGCATTAATGCCCACGTGCACGCTCTGGACTGCTCACTGCAGATATCTGAGCATTCGTGGACGCTCTCTCTCTCACACACACACACACACACACACACACACACACACACACATACACACGCTCCCCGTAGAAACCGCGCTCATTTATGTTTTTGCCTACACCTTGCTCATCATCTGTCACGTGCGCTTCTCCCTGTACACTGTCGTCATCGTGGTGGCATTTGTTGTCGCTGCTGTTCCCATGGCTCGGCTCTCGCGAGCAGAATGTGTTCGCCTTCGACCGCTGGGCCCCGACTGCAAGCGAGGCTCCCCTGTAGAGGAGACGCTTGGAAGGGAGACGAGCCACGCGTCACGTTTCATAAACGTGACGTCATCATGAGCCACGTGTCATAGTCCAGGTTTAAACATGTCTTGGTTCCGCACTGTTTCGTCGCACTGTTTCGAGTTCACGGTATCCGATCACATCAAACCCCCCCCCCCCCCCCAAAAAAAAACAAAAAAAAAAAACCCCAAAAAACCTCAGATCCAGCCAGACTTGTATGTTGTAGAGGCTGTGCTCAGAATGGATCCCACACAGAGTAAAACCGTGTACCGCGTTATGGAACTGCAGAGACTGAGGGCCAGCAATCCGTGGGGCACCGAGGTCTTTATCCTGACTGAGAGGGGATAATTACAGGCCTAAATGGGGCTTGGTGTGTCAGACAGAAGTCTCTTATCCTGAGGATCGTTCTCATCGAGACAGAGTGCTTCTCTCCGAGGACCGCTCCTGAGAGATGCCGGCTAGTTGACACCTTACCACCTCAAATCAGTAGCCTGTACCGAGATCCGTTACTATAGAGACTGTCTCCCTCTCTTCAGTCCCCCCCCCAACCCCCCAAAGGCACTACCGAGGCCGACGCTCATATGTGCATCTTCTTTCATGCGATGTGTTTTGTTTTTTTTTTTGTTCCATTTTCTTCTTCTCTGATAACCACCAGAGGAAGGAGATAACCGTTTGTTCGAGGCTTGTCTCAGCCTTCTCGAAACGGAGAGCGACGCGCGACACATTACGATGAAAACTGTCAGAAATGAGGCACTTAACACCCCTGCCAGCTGTAAGGCTTTTGATCTTGTGTGCAATGGCTCTACCTAATAAAAATTCATTGACCATTTTAAAACTGCCACTCACTGCAGTATTTTCAATAAATTTATGTGTCTCTCTCTCCCTTAAGTGTCTTCATTAGTTTAGATGGTGAAACAATTAAGGCAAAATTCTGTCTGGATTATGAGTCAGAGAAGATAAATGCTGTTGTCTCTCCTTCCTGCACATGTAATTCTGTAAGGAAATGTTTTCCAAAATGCTAATGTGTTTTCACAGGCCAGGGTGGTAACGCTGGCCTTGGTTAGTAATTTACCGCATACCTTTTGAACAGGGGCTGGTGGATGTTCAAGCTTGGAAACGCTAAGAATTCGATTTTTGTCCGTTGGTTGTTAAGCCATCATGAAACGACACAATATTAACGCGCGAAAAAGCGCCTAGCTGCAGTTTACTCTTGCGCCGTTACGCTCGCGCAGTTGAGGGTAATCCATTCCAAGCCGTTTCGGTTGACGTCTGGACGGAGTTCATTACAAGTTCGTATATAGTTCGGAACGCACACGCGGTATCGGATGGAGCCAATATGATAGACCCAGTTTGTGAATAATTATTTCACTTCAGCTAACTGTGGCAAAAATTGCCAGCTGCCAGAATTTCTGTTACTGAGTCGTGGAGACCCGCTGATATGCCCCCGAGGGAAATGCTTCCTTCTCACCGCACAGGAGCCTTCAGAACTCTGGAGTCGACCCGCTCCTCCGCCCACCCACCGTTCGGGTGGTGCGGCTTGTGTTCCCGCCAGCGGCACGCACCGGGGCCAGGATGGCGTCTGGTGCCCAGGGACAGATGGGTAGCTCTGCCTTCCCTGCCGGACGAGCGCTTGAATGTTTAACTTCACAGCCCCCCCCCCCCCCATCATCACAGCTCCAGCCCCCCCCGAAGAGACGTCCCGTTGTTCGCTCCCACGTCTTCGTCCCGACTGCGTGTCTGCATCTGTTGGGTAAACACTCTCCATCAGCTGCCGCTCCGAGGCGGACGGCGCCTTCGGTCGTCGTAGTCGTCCCCCAGAAGCCCCAAGCCCCGTCTACCCGCCCCCACGCTCGCCGACTTGGAGTTTGGCGATTCCTGTTAGGTTTTAATTAATAGGGTTTAGGCTCTGCTGAGAATCCTTCTCCAGCAGATTTAAGTGCAGGTAGGTGTAAAGTGTAATCGCTAGAGAAAATAAATGCCAACACACGCGGGGAGAATGTGAACACAAGCTGGGCTCAGACGAGGAACCGCGCTGTTTGCTTGCTGATAAGGTTCCGGTCCGCTCTGCCGACCGCCCGAGTCCTGCTGTGTTTTTGTTCACGTTCTCTTTCGTTCAGTTTCAGCTGGGAAGGTGAACACATCGCACGGTTTCTTCCAGACAGAGTTGTTCTTTTCACCGGTTGTCATTGGACCGGGCACCGGTCCTCCTTCGCAGCCTGACGGAGGCCGAGGCTCGGAGCGTTTGGCCTGGTTGCCCGTTTGCGCTTTGCCAGGAGAACCAGACTGGACCGGTGGAGTCGTCACGCGTGACGTGGCGGGTGGATCCTTTTGTGCTGAGCCCAGTTCCAGCCAGTGGGAGGCAGCCTCGGTGTCCACGTGCGCCGGCTGTGTTCCTAGCTGGACTTCGTAGTGGATGGAATGGATCTCCCCTGTCTGCTGGGGACTGCCTTCTCATGAAATATCGCTAGCACAGCATGAAGAAGGTACGCTGTGTTTTTTTCCTCTTGGGATGAGGGACTGCATTCGTCTAGGGCTTACGTAGTCCCCTGCAGTGGTAACGTAATGGCGGCACTCGACGGTGACGCTCGCGCTCGCTCTCCAGAGGCCCCGGGGGTGGGGTGGAAGGAGAGGGTGGGGCTCTTGGGCCTGTCACCTCGACGACCCCTCCCTCCTCTCTGCAGAGACGCGGCAGGAAAGGCTTGGGTTTCCCGATGCCCGCCGCTGCCGGTCGGGTTCTCGGGACTGGGGTCGCCGGGCTGCGCGCCGCCGTGCTTGCTGTTTGCTCGGGCTTCAACTGCTTGCTTTACTCCACGTCATCTCCCCCTGTTCTCCATTATTGCTCACCCACGACGAGCCAATCGGGCGCGAGCTGCACGGACGGAACGGTCAGGCGGCGCGCGGAAGTGGCGCGAGGTTTCGCGGGCCCTGTTATCAGATCCTGTAGGTCTTTTAACGTTTGAGAGGCGCAGTCGTCGCTCTGTGACTGGACCAAGCGCGAGAGGTTCGCTAATAACCTTTTCTCCTGCGGCACCCCTGGGAGCTGTGCAGTCCTGGCTTATCCGGAGACAGCATGTCCTCTTTCCGAGTGTTTTGGAGGCCAGCGGGGAGGCTGCGCCGGCTCGATTAATTCCACTTTCATTCCCTTTCATTCCCTTTCATTCCCCTCTACTCTTCTTCACAGGGATACCGGGGTCTGGAGAGGTGGGTAGGAAGGTAATGGGTTTGAGCGAGATGGCGAGCAGGAACGCAGCCATCTGTCTCCACTTGCTTTCTCTCCTTCTCTCTTTCTCTCTCTCTGTCCCTCCACAGCCTCCTCCTCCTCCCCACTTCCCGATGAGCTTTAGATTCCCGAGACGGAGAGCCGTCTGAGAATGTTCCGGTCTGGCACAAACCGTGTGAGTCTTTTGTTCGGCCGGTGCGGCAAAACTCGACTAACGAGCTCATCGAGTCAGGCGGCGCATGTGGTGCATCTAGTCAGTGTGGACTACACCTGACACCTCAGCTTCTGTTCAACGGTACCGTGACCAAACGTGGCCCCCCTCCGCTTGTACGGTAGACGGACCGGCAACCCGTTCCTCTTCGTTGTGCGAGAATATCGAGTCCCGGCAAACCCGTCCTGGCTGCGCGTGAGCCGTCGCCACGGGGAGTCGGCGATTCGTGCGGACGGTGTGACCTCTGACCTGCCACGCTTGCCTCGCCTGGCGTTGGAGCCCGAACGAGCGATGGAGATGCGGCGCCGTGCCCTCTGCGGTCAGCAGGCTTCTCTAATTGGTCTCAGGACGTCTCGCATCCCTGCTTGTTTTCCGAATAGCGCAACCTTTGAGCGCCACTTCTGGAACGCCCCCGATCGCGCTCCCATCGTGCGGAGAACGTAAAACGCAAATGGCTCATGCATTAGAAGATACGCCAGTGCATTTTAAAGATAAACAAAGTTATACAGTATTGATTCTCCCAGTAAAACCTGGTCTTACGAGTACGTGTGCTGGAGTTTTGGTACTTGCGTTATTTACATAAACACCCTTCCTTACGTAAACACCCTCACGCAGATCGTCCGGGCAGCGTAGATTCGTGTCTTCCTCCTCTCGATGGGCACGAAAAGCAGAAGCCACTCGGGTCTTTGTCGACGGGCGTTTCATTAGCTGCCGTCTGTAAGAAAGATCTACAGTCCATTTAAATTGCGGTTTTCCGACGGCCCCTGCAGGCCGCTGCCGCCGCCTGCTCGCCCCTCTTCCGAGGCTGAGCCCCGCTACTCTTATTTTTTATTTTCTTTTATACCCCGTTAATGTGCCACAGGAAAAGAGCCGCGGGCGTGAGATGTGACGCCTGGGCTGCTCGGAGGATTGGAAGGACATGGACAGGCCTGAAATTGTACTCTGCACTGCAGAAGTCTATGTGTGTGATTACCCTCCATTACCGAAGACAAATGTGGGCTACAAAGCAGCGCGAATGGTGTGGAATTCTGCAGGAGGAGGAAGGGGGGGGTGGGGGGGAAGCCCAGCGCCAGCGTTTAGACGCGGGGCCGACGTCGAGGAGTGTTTCTCGCGCAGGCTGGAAAGGTCGAGGGTTCGCGAGAGCCGGCGGACACTCGTGAATATTAATGGCGATGCTGTGGGTAGGAGGGTATCGATAGGTCAGGGGTTATCTGCTGGGACTGTTCGGCTAAGGCTAACGCGATAAAGGATGAACGATTTGCCGGGTGTCGTCAATAATAAGCGAGTTTGCGTAAGAGACACAGGGGCCAGTGATGCAGAGTCCGTGGGAAATGTGTGTGTGTGTGTGTGTAATGCAATAACGTGAATTGACTGCCGTGTAGGGCCGTGTATCTGTTGTGTAGAGTGTGCACAGCCATTTCCGCTACTTGCCGTTAAGGAGGGCCGTCAGGGCCACTTTTCCTTTGTCATGAGGGCCCCCGGTTCGACCCGCGTTGATGGCTCCTCCTCCCTAAAGCGCAGCACACCAAGGGTGTGTGTTGCACCGCAGGAAGTGTGTGTTGCACCGCAGGAAGTGTGTGTTGCACCGCAGGAGGGGCTGCCGTCGGCCGGAGCACGCGGTTCTGGTCCTCCTCTGCTTCCGCTCTGCACTTCAGAGCTGTTTGTGCTTCCCGTCAGTTGGTGATCGATAATAACAGAATACAGGGGAAAGGAAATCAATGAATTGATCTCTCAGCAGAGAGCCTAATTCAATCAGCGGATATGTGGCTAATCGATGGGTGCTGAGGATCCTAATAAGGTTCTGGAGCGGAAAGGAAGCTGCTCCGGGGCCCTCATCCTTCAACCCACCCACCCTGCTGTGCACTGTGAGTTGCACTGAGTCCTCTCCTGTGTACAGTCTAGTTCCATTCAAGAAAACATTACTGTGATATGGAAGAAACAATTAAACACAAATACTAAAGAATTGAAATTGGAAAAATATACTCATCCCAGATATACATTTCACATGTGCTTCCAAATGCAACACATTTATGGAAACGGGAATCTAAGAATCGGAATGTTCCAGCTTCCTGGTACTGCTCAGAGAACTCTTGCCTTTTGTGACGGTAGCTTGTAGCTTTCCTGGCCATCATCTCTTGTGTGTCTCTCTTCCACAGGGTGCCGGGCATCACCATCGCCACGGACATCATCTGTGGCTTCCCCGGAGAGACAGACGCAGACTTCCAGGAGACCTTGGAGCTGGTGAAGAAGTACCGGTTCCCGAGCCTCTTCATCAACCAGTTCTACCCTCGACCTGGAACGCCCGCAGCCAAGATGGAGCAGGTCCCAGCTCAAGTGGTGAGTGCTACTGTGTGTGTGTGTGTGTGTGTGTGTGTGTGTGTGTGTTTGTGCTTGCTGCTGTCACTGACCTTTACTGATTGATGGTGAGAACAGGTCAGCCCTGGCAGGTTTGTACTCACAGACGTGTGCAGACATATAAAGGGCCGGGGCGGCGTGTTAGACCCAGGGGAGTTTCGCGCGGGCGCTGTTATCTTCTCTAAAATGATCTTGAACAGCGTCTGCTCCAGTTTAGGCACACCTCCCTGCGTTCTGGGCCTTTTTGAAGCAGTCTTTTTTCTACCCGTCACAAACGCCCACGCTTGCCATCGGGGTGTGAAGACGTGACCCGGCCGTGCCATCGGAACGGCTGAAAACACCTTTAAAAAGTCATGAGTTGTTTTGTTTTATTAAGTGGCTGGAAGATTAGGTCTTGTACAGACGTGCACCTTTATGGTGTCTCGCTGAGGTCATGATGATTATCTTTACTGACTCCCCTTTTCGGTCTTGCTTTGTCTGTTTCTTTTCTCTGCGTTCTTGCTCGCGTTCTCTTCACAAAGACGGGAAATTCAGCAAATTACCAAAAATAGATCTAGTTTCTGAGGTCATGAAGAATTTAAGATATTAAAGTAACATTAAAAGCTTCATGACAGTTTGCACATGAAGAGTGTCGTGAACCCCGTCAGACACTAATTGCTAATATTCCCTCACGTTTACAGTGATAGGGAGTTATTTATTTACCATGGTCATTTTTTAATCTGTTTTCTTGAACCGCGCTGCTAGTGATATATTATTACATGTTGCTGAAACTGTGGAAAATGCAGAAATTCACTAATGCAGAGAAACTCGCTCAAGGACTGAAACAAGATTTTCACTTTTTCATCAAGGAGTTAGACAGATTAGCAGTTTGTTTAATGAGGGTAAAGTGACTTTCTGCTGGATGTTAGTCAGATTTGTGCTTTGGGGTTTATGCTACAACAACAACAAAAGTTATAGATTTTCATTCATGATCTGAACAAGCAGTTGTGTAAATACCTTTGTATTCTACCAGTGATTATTCTTCATTATGTAATGTAGGCAGGTGTCTCCCAGATGTGACCAAGTTTGTTTCAGACTCAACTGAGATAGCAGCTCTGAAGAGTGGAGATCTGTTAGAGTGGAGATCTGTTAGAGTGGAGATCTGTTAGTACAATAGCACCTCGTATAGTGGAGATCTGTTAGTACGATAGCACCTCGTATAGTGGAGATCTGTTAGTACGATAGCACCTCGTATAGTGGAGATCTGTTAGTACGATAGCACCTCGTATAGTGGAGATCTGCTAGTACGATAGCACCTCGTATTGGAGATCTGTTAGTATGCTAGCACTTCGTATCGAAGATCTGTTAGGGTGGAGATCTGTTAGGGTGGAGATCTGTTAGTATGATAGCACCTCGTATAGTGGAGATTTGTTAGTACGATAGCACCTCGTATTGGAGATCTGTTCGGGTGGAGATCTGTTCGGGTGGAGATCTGTTAGTATGATAGCACCTCGTATAGTGGAGATCTGTTAGTACGTTAGCACCTCGTATAGGAGATCTGTTAGTACGATAGCACTTCGTATCGAAGATCTGTTAGAGTGGAGATCTGTTGAACAATAGCACCTCGTATAGTGGAGATCTGTTAGTATGATAGCACCTCAGATTGGAGATCTGTTTGGGTGGAGATCTGTTTGGGTGGAGATCTGTTCGGGTGGAGATCTGTTAGTATGATAGCACCTCATATTGGAGATCTGTTTGGGTGGAGATCTGTTAGTATGACAGCACCTCGTATAGTGGAGATCTGTTAGTACGATAGCACCTCATATTGAAGATCTGTTTGGGTGGAGATCTGTTTAGGGTGGAGATCTGTTAGGGTGGAGATCTGTTAAGGGTGGAGATCTGTTGAACAATAGCACCTCGTATTGGAGATCTGCTACTTTCGTACTCCCCTTTACCATTAGTTATTTAGATTCAGACATTTGGCTTCTCACCTTCAGATAAAAAGACAAAAGAAACTGTGAATTCACGCCTTTCAGTTGTATAGAATTCAGTAGCAGCGTAGAAATGCTCCCTGTACTCAGCCTCTGATTTTTAGAATAGTGCTGCCTTTTTGTGATTACTCCTCTATTTTAGATGACTATAAATATTGAGATAAATTAAGTATTTTAAAAGCTAAGCACCGGTTAGCAGGGAGCTAACCTGTAACAGAATAAGGGACATTGTGATTCGTTTTCTTGATGTGGTGAGATGGGGACCAGAAGCTGGGCCCGTTTCGAGTCACTGTCAGTGGGTGCTAATGCTATGGGCAGATGCGGCTAAATAAACATCTTATACGAGGCGTGGGCTGGTTGCTTTTTACCGTCTTTGTTATTTTCGTTTATTGTCTTAGTGACGTGAGGCTGTATTTTAAAGCAGGTGTAAGATAACCTTGCAGTTCACGTCGGGCGTTTCTTCAGCTCACACTATAGTTCACGCTTCAGCAATCGTATTTTTTAAAGTTCGTTCCCAGTGGTTTTTGTGTAGTGATTGCCAAGAGTTTGAGTCCTGAAAGTGGGCCGTTTGCTGTCCCAGGCGGCGACTACTTTGTGATGGTTTGGTTCCAGGTGTTGTGAATGTCTTGCCTCAGGCAGCATTGAGGGTTGTTGAATGTCTAGCAGTACCCAAATGCATACATTACCTCATTTTTGCCTTTATGTAATTCAGTTTAATTTAAGGCTTGTTTGGGTATTTAGGCATTGTTCCAATACTTTGTTCGGACAATGAAAATTAGCAAGATATACATTAAGCAGAATAGTTTAGTGTAATACCATTTTCAGATCATTTATCTGTAGGAAATTAGCTTTGAGCGATTGCGCCATCACTAAGTAGCTCTTTTTTATTGTATGTTCTTCAGTCGTGAAAATCTTCCCTTCAATTGCTATGAGAAGAAATCAAGTCCTGTATAATGTAACAAGTGCTCGCAGTGGTACAAATGCTGAAAAGAGCCTCAAATCGTCTCACTAGAATTTCAATGGTCACCAAACTCAGTGACACCATCAGATTTTGTAATCCAGTGTGCTTAAACGGCGCATTACTGTGAGCTATGGCAACGATTTTCGTTAGCTTTTGGCCTTCTCCGTGACGTTTTTAAACCGTCCAGCCGTGTTTCACGGCTCAGGTGCACGGGTGTTCTGCCTTTCGGTTCCACTTCGGTGTGCTGCGCTGCGCTGGGCGTCTTGCTTCCTCCGCCGGACTCTTGGGTGGAAGAAAAGGTGGCGGTATGAAATTCAACCCAGCCCTGTGGCTCCAGAAGCCCACGGAGCTTTCAGGAGCCTGGAGGCTTGGCAGTTCCGGCACACCCGCCCGTAAGCAGAGCGGCCGTAAGCGCGTTGCATTAATAACTGCTCCAGATGGCAGCAGCTGCCTGGCAGGGGCCTACGGGTGGGCCCTTTCGTGAGTGGGGGAACAGTGCCAGATCCGTGCACAAGCCTGGACCGGTGCTTTTGTATCTCAGCACGGTGAACCCACCTCATCAGCAGGAACCCTCCGTTCCTCTGTGATGAATAGCTCAGCGCTGGAACGGTAACGAATCACTTCGCTGTCGGAGAAGACGGTCGCTAGGTCGGGCCCAAGGAGATACGGCGTGCACGCGGAGGCTTATCTGAACCGGATGCTCCCCGAACGGGGTTGCCGTAATTGGTCTCGCATGCCGGAAGGGATTAGTGGAGATAAATTGGAATGATCTCCCGGAGCGTTGCTCCCGGGCTGTCGGGCAGGTGTCGATGCCGAGAGCCGGCCCGTCGTGAGCCGGGGGAAATCAGACAGTGGCTCGGGGAAAGACCTGAGCTGCAGACGAGGGCCAGAAGGCCATCTCAACGTCCGAACGCATCGCCGGAGCGAGGTCAGAAAGGAAAACTCACCGCGGGAACACAGATTAATCTTAAAACAGAGACAGATGGACGAGAGTTTGAGCAGCTGGGGAAGGTCAGGCGCAGGGAGAAGTAACATCTTTACCCACCACGGCCAGCGATTCCCTGAGGTGGCGGGTTTTTGGGAGAGGTGCAACCCGCTCCTTTCTTTTTTTCCACTCTGTGACTGGCCGACTCTCTCCTGCAAACAGCTGCCAGTCTGTCCTCGCTGAACTGATGCTCCTTCTTTCAGAGCATGAAATAGGTTGTCGCGATTGTCAGGATTTCCTGAGCCTTGCAATTCCCATTATTTTGCCAAAACCTTGATTTAAGCCTGCTTTTAAGCCCTCCGTTCGGAATGACATCCGAGAGCACCGTTATCTAACGGAACACAGCCGATTTGTTTGTTCTGGAATTCTTCACTTGCATAGAGAAGATTGCCCGTGCTGCTCCGAGCATAACGTTCCGGACGGAACGTTTACTGACTGAAGACGGCTTCCTTAGCTGTTTTGCAAAATGTTTTCCTTTCTAAGGAATTTTTCCTTTGAATTTCTTGACCATTCTGCATTATCCAGAAATCCGTGCTTTAAAATTAATTTCCCTCACTGCTGCTATTCAACCGTTCCGTCCGTTCTTCCGTATAGGGGTGATGTTGAGATACGTAGGTAGGGAATGTGTTGTCTTTCTCTTTTTCCCCTCTCACCTTCGTGCATTCTTAATCTAGTTTTTTGGAGTTTTATCTTTTCCACGTATGCTGCCTTTTGCGCCGCGTGTGGTTTTGTTCTGTGGTACGGCAGCAGAAGCTCTACTGGATGTATAGATGGTTACGTATGAGGGCGATTAGATTTGCAGGATATCTTTGCAGGCTCTCGCACTGGCTATTGAGCATAAGGGTCTATGATCGCATGTCAGATTTCATGCTAGCGGCATCCGGAATCGACTGTGCAGAATTCTTTCTCCGAGCGTGCGACTGGAAATATGGTTTTTTTTTTGTTTGTTTGGGTTTTTTTCAGCGCCTACTTTTATGTTCGGCGAGCCGGCCCGTGCAGATTCCCGCCAAGACCTTGCAGAATGATATTGTCATTTCCTAACAGGAGACGTGTAAGACCTTTTGAAAGGTGGTATGAAGGAGCACGTCTGCGCTGCAGTCATGGCTCCGACTCCGTCGTCGAAGCCTTGAACTCTCGGTCTCGGTCTCCTGTGCCCGCGTTAGGAATCAGGGCTCCTTATTTTTCAATTCACGTCTGTTCGTTTTTACATGATAATTACATCCTCCAGCTGTAGAAGAGTGCGTGTGCAAGCGCCACGCCAGCACACAATGGCCCATTCACTGCAGGGTACGCGGAGTAAAGTCTGCTCTTAGCATCAACGCTGCGCTGTAGAAATTCACTTGCATTTGGTCATAGAAGTTACTTCAGCTTGCTGGCCGATCGGAGTAAATTCTTCTGAAATTCTTCTTCTGAAAACCTTACACGAGTCATGTTCGATGCCCCTTTATTTTTTTTCTTAGCTGCTTTATCGCGACGGCTTCTCTTATGTGCTTGAGAAAGTTTGAAACCACAACGCAAAAAAAAAAAAGAATCACCTAACATTTATCCCTGCAGAACTCCAAGGTCTTTTTCTCTGGGTGGATAATTGACCTGATGCTGTCGTTCCCGCGACCAGCAGACAGCGCTTGACGGTGCTCGCCTGCACCCTGGGGAGGACGCCCTCTTCTGTGTAGTCCTCTTGCGCCGTGGCAACCCTCCAAGAGCATGGCGTAGTGCCACCATCTGAACCGGCAGCCAATGGTGATAGGTTTTAGGCAGCCCCATCAGAGGCCGCTGGTACAACCCCAGAGCGCCCAGCTGTGTCACACCGACATCTGCCACTCATTATAGGTGCACAAGGGCATGCGCTGCAGTCAAGAGCGTCATTACCTTCACCTGGTATTCATGTGTGCGCACATGTATGCGTGAGAAAGGCAGAGGGGGAGGAGGGAGGAAACCAACGCCATTTGCATATTCATAAGGTAGCGAATGGTAAATGTGATCACGTGACCGTAACAGCCACTATTGGTTTGCGTTTGCTGCTCTTGGCTTTTGTGATGGCCATCATTCTGGCCTTTGGGAGTTCATTGTTATTAAGCTGAGGCCATATCCCCTGTGCACCATGCGGGCATATTCAGTACCCTGATGTGGCATCGCATTCTTTTCGTGTGTGTGTGTGTGTGTGTGTGTGTGTGTGTGTGTGTGTGTGTGTGTGTGTGTGTGTGTGGAAGGAAGAGCAGACGGATATCGTAGGAGGTGTAGTTGCTGGGACTCGTGGAAACATATTTTGTAATTCTTTTCTGCTGTTGGCACCTCTCTGCTGACCTAAGTAGGCCCCGATCGCGCTGCGTGTCCTTTTGGATCTACTTGCCGTCTCATTCAGTTCTGTAGGATGCATCGCAAAAAGTGGCTGGTACACTTGAAAGCAGTAGAAAGTAAAAAGATTCATTTTAAAGTCGGTGTTTTGAAGCTGATGTGTTTTTGTGCAACATCTCCTGTACGTAACCTGGTCAGAAACCAAATTAAAAGCCCATTTTTTCAGCGTCTGTATTTATTTTTCCTTGGCGTAGTAAATGTTGAGGTTCGGGTTGTGTAAAGGAGTGCTCGGACCCCCCCGTGCCAGTCTTTGCCACATATATTCCTCACCGTTCTGGTGCTTTCAAAACTCCGAAAGTACTTGCAAAAGTTAGAGTGGCACCCTGTCCGGGCCTCGGGAATGCAAACTGAGTGGGATGTCCTGAAGGACCTCCTGGACAAGGTTTTCAGCTCGGATTCTTCCCCTGCCCGTTCGCTGCAGCGCAAGGCTTTGATTCCGGCAAGAAATGGGAGACGGCCCGGTCACTCTGCGGCAGGGAATGGAAGAGAAGGAGAAAGGGAAAGATCTCGTTACCGTGGCCTGGAAATTGATATTCCAGGGCACCTCTCTGCTGTGTGTGCCGTTCCAGCCGGCTTCGGGCCTGATGAGAACGGAGCTGCACCGTCTCTCACCCCGTGGAGAAGAATCTAAAGAAGCAGCTCTTATTTGGCTCGATGGGAGGATGTGTGTGCATTATTTCTTTTTCCCTCCTACCTTCATTTCTGCGAGAGTGGAGCAACCTCGGGGCCTTGGCCCGAACGTGCAGGAATATTGAGTTTCCGGAAGTCACGAGGTTCGCTTAGTTTGTTTGTTTATTTATTTATCTGTTTGTTTATTTATTTGTGTTTATCTACTCGCCAGAATAAATAAATGAGGCAGGAAGTGGTCACACTCTCATCAGACCTTAAACTGGCCAGCTGGCCTGCCGTAGATTCCTCTGTCACCTTTTACCTAATTGCGTGTGGGCAGCCTGGCTCCCATGCTCCGCATTCGACCTTTAATGCGCAGAAAGTAATATTTATCGGGCTGTTGCTGACCGTGCAGCTTCATGAATGCAGTCCGGTGAAGAGAGAACTCCGAACGCCTGCTGCCGTCTCAAAGAAACTTTCCTTTGAGAACTAATTTTCTAATGATCGCTCCTGATTAATAAAGCCTTTGTCTTAACCTGGAAAAGGTCATGTTTTCTGTTACATTTCTATGGCATTTAACTGACGCTTTTATCCAAAGCGACTTACAATTGTGACTGAGTACAACTTGAGCGATTGAGTGTTAAGGGTCTTGCTCAGGGGCCCAACAGTGGCAGCTTGGCAGTGGTGGGCCTTGAACCAGCAACCTTCTGATTACTAGTCGAGTACCTTTAAAATGAGAACAGCCCGGCGTTTGGCTCTCTGGGTTGGATCGCTCTCAAACAGAACCCGTGTCGGCGCTGGAGCAGCTACAGACCATCTCCTTAAGGTGTTCTCCACTGCCTAAAAGCCCCCGCACCACACCCAGAGCTCTAATTAGGCCATCCAGAAGTTTGTCTGCCTGCTCTCAGTACTTCCCGTAATGAAGTGCCTCTCTGTGTCGACTGAGGGCCAGTCCAGGTCTTTATGCCCTGGAGAAGCAGAGCGGCTTCGCTGTCGTGTGGGTGGATTTCCACATTTTCTGTCCCATAAGTATTTCCTCTGTTTTTTTTCTGCTTTTTTGAAATCCCATTTTTCTTTCCTTTTTTTGCTTTGCCAACCGCCTCGTTTCCTCATGTCTCTCATCCAGAGCCTTTTACTAAAGACGGGTTGTTTTTTTTTACCTGGTGCTCACTCCTGTACTAACGCATTTTCTTTCTTTCTTCTCCCCATGCAGAAAAAACAAAGAACCAAGCAGTTGTCCGCCTTGTTCCACTCGTACAACCCGTACGACCACAAGGTAAGAGCCGCAGCCGGGCCCCGGACGACGCCTCGTTAAAGCCTCTGCCTTTTCTTCTGTCGGGCATTCTGCTCTGGTAACCCTCGCCGGCAAGCGCAGACCTTACACTGGCCGCCGCGCCACCGACATTGTTGTGGATAATGGCTCTTTCATGCATTCTTCTTGTCGGGCCTGTCGCTGCAGTCTCAGAAGAGAAACGAGGAAACGAGGCTTCTAACCTTAGAGATGGAGATGGAGAGAGAGAGAGAGAGGGAGAGAGAGGGAGAGAGGGAGGGAACGCAGCGCCTCACTGTGTTCGGGCAGGTAGACAGGAAGCGGCGCGGGCCCCGTAGCTCTCATCTCTTAATGACATCATTAAAATTTCAATAGACAGTCCATCCCCCAGCCCCGTAAAAGCTGCCGTCGCTTCCCCTCCGAGCACGGCCGCGCTCTCCAGGAGCGCCCCGGCGACCGCCTTGCTCCCCTGCCTGAGGCGGAGCGGAATGGGCCGTAAACGTCGGGGGCATGGCGATCCGAGGCACCGTTTTCAAAATGACGGCATCGACGTCGCGTCTCGGGCGTGTGAGTGTGACGCTCTTTTATGGCTCCTTCCCAGCGTGGTCGGCTTGTACAGCCCGTTATCTGATGATCTGCTCCAGCGGCTGGATGGATGTGATTATTGTTAAAATGAGGATCAGATGTGCCCCCCCATCTGTTCAGACGTCTGTTGTGATTAGCAGTTCTGTACACCAACACGTTCTCCTCCTTTTGTTTTTGCTTTAACGGTTGAGTCGGAATAGCACACAGAGCCCTCAACGCCGCGCGCTCCCTCAGCGATGCACGAGCCCCTGGACGCCACACGGCCTCCAGCAATGCTGCGTGGTGTCGTTCTGTTCTTCGGTTTGCGCGTCGAGAAGTGCTGTCGCTCTGCTCCGCGTCCGGTTGCGTTAAGGACAGCCGTTAGCGCTCGGCTACCTCGGCGCCCCATCGGGACGGACAGGATCCCGAGCTCGCTGGTGGCCATTTTGGCTCTGGCACAGGTAAGAACGGTAATCCGTTCGTTAGGACGCCCCTGAGCACATGCGACACCCTGCAGCGACGAAGGCGCTCCTCTTCACGCGCGGTCATTAGCCACCAGCAGGCCCCCTCTCTCAGGCTGCCTGGGTGACGGTCATTAATGTGTGTGTGTGTGTGTGTTACATGAAAGGGCTGCAGTTTTACTGAGCATGAACTTCCTCCATCACATTATCGCGGTCTCTCTCCTGCTCTCTCTCTCTCTCTCTCTCTCTCTCTCTCTCTCTCTCTCTCTCTCTCTCTCACGTTAGCAAAGCGTCTCTCTGGAAGTGATCTCACACTGATCCCCCTCCTCCCCCCAACACACTCCCGGGCCTCCCACATGCGAGCGACAGAGAGGGGCGACATCGCGCACATGGCCCTCGGGTCGAGGGTGGGGTCCAGGTGGCTGACATGACTCTGAAGCGCTATGGCCAAGCTGGTTTGCTCACATGCATAGAAGTGCTGGTCTGGCACGGCACAGATCACTAGAAGTGTGTGAGTGTGTCCATCCAGAGAACACTGGAGAGAGCAAACCATTGTGACATTGGGTAGGGATGGGAGATGGCAGTTAAACGAAACAGCGCCTCCACTTGGGGGGGCAGTAAAGGACAGCGTGCATGTGTGTCGCTACGCTGATCACATCCACTCCTGCATGCAGCAGTTTATGGAAGTTCTGGAAAGTTCTTCACCTAGCTGCTAGTCTGTAATACATGTTAGGTTGGATATGAAAAGTGAATGAGTCAGTCCTCACCCTACTGTGGTGGTGGTGATGATGATGATGATGATGATGTTTATCATTATTATTATTTTTTAAGTATTTGAGGCTTTTGGTTTCTCTTTTTTGTTGTACTGCAGCAGTTCTGTGTTGGACTTGGCAGACATTCAGAAGAGAAAAGTGCTACACCAGATACATGGATATTTTCACTCTCACTCTCTCTCTCTCTCTCTCACACTTCTCCCTCTCTTTCTCACTTTCTCACCCCTCTCTCTCTCTCTCTCTTTCTCACTCTCTCTCTCCCTCTCTGTGTGTGTGTCTGTCTCTCTCGCTCCTTCAGTCAAGTCAAGATGGCTTTATTGGCATGACTGTGTGCAGTACAGTATCACTACTGGAAAACTGGAACAGGTTCAGGAAATTAAAGTAGTTTAACATATTCAACAAGTCTTTGAGTAGCTAAATTATTCAAATTAACACCAGTAATAATAATGATAACAATAATAATACAATGACTGCAACAATAATTATGACAGCAGACAGACGATTAAAACCTTAAGAAGAAATTATGTAGAAATGTGTGCATATTTGGCGAAGACGACATGTTTGGTGTGGGTGGGTTGTAATCACATGAGTGACACAGCAGCAGAAGAGCAGGGAGATTGTGAAGGACTCTCTCTGGCAGTGACACAGTTCTTGCTGGCCAGGGAACAGTAGCACTCTGATTTACTCCACCGTTTAGTTCCAGAGTGCTGATGCTCCAAGCAGCCTGAGGTGATTTAGTCTGAGATCTGGCGGCGACGCGGTACAGCTCACTGCTGGCCTGTGGTGAAGGCTGTTACAGGGCTGCTCAGATCCTGCAGACTGCTGGACTCTCCACAGTAGTGCCTCAAAATGCAGGGTTTGGTCTTTAAATGTGGGGGTTGGTCTTTAAAAGCAGGGTTTGGTCTTTAAATGTGGGGTTTGGTCTTTAAACGTGGGGTTTGGTTGTTTAAATGCAGGGTTTGGTCTTTAAATGCAGGGTTCGTCTGGGACTGGTCTTTAATGGGACTCATTAATCACTACTTTGATGGGTTTTTTCTTAAATTTGTTAAGTGTTAAAAGTGTCAGTAGTGCTGCACTGTTTTAACAAACCTGAGATGGACGTCATCATGCAGGACTTAAGCTCAGAAGGCCCACCCCTGACCACGCCCCTGACCACGCCCCCAACGACACCCCTGATTTTGACTTTATTACTTGCAAATCTGACTTTTTTAGAATTACGGCACAATATAGACAGATGCACTCTTTTTATTATTAGTATTTTTTTCTCTGAGTATTGGATGGTGCCGTTGCCATGTAACACAATTGATGTGAACTTGAGTGTGCATAGATTGTGTTCTTCTCTAAGAACAAATCCCAATTGAGAAAACGATGAGTGGGTTTTAAGAAGAAGTTTCTTCTTAGGAAGAGTTGGTGAATGACATCTTTAAATGTTGTGATTGTCTGAGACTGGTCTGTAAATGTAGTGTTTGTCTGTGACTGGTCTTTAAATATAGTGTTTGTCTGGCCTTTAAAATGTAGTGTTTGTCTGAGACTGGTCTTTGAATGTGTTTGTCTGTGACTGGTCTAATCGGCCTAATTATGTCCTGCATGCCTCTTCTCTCTCTCTCTGTCTGTCTGTTTTTCTCTTTCTCTGTCTTCCACTCCCCAAGTCTCTGTGTTGGGGAAGGACAGACAGGGAGGTTTGGGGAGGGTGTGTGGGTGGTAGTCTCTGTGCTGGGTGGGTGGCAGATTCTGTGAGTGTGATATAGTCATGCATCAGCAAACTTTCCCACAATGCTGTGCATGTCTGTGCTTTTGATTTTGTCAGATGGACGTTTGAGTGAGAGAAAATGATATAGCACTCTCTTCATGTGACACTTGTCGTGTGTGTGCGTGTGTGTGTGTGTGTGTGTGTGGGTGTGGGTGTGGGTGTGTGTGTGGGTGTGTTACTGCTTATAGCGTGGTGAAGGTTTTTCTCCCCATTCATCATTCATGGGTGTGTGTTCAGCTGTCTCCTGACAGTGAGCATGCACACACGCGCGCGTGCGCACACACACACACACGCACAGACAAACACACTGCTTTGGCACAGTCTGCTTGGCAATCTCAGTTTTTAGGCAGACTCTCTCTCTCTCTCTCTCTCTCTCTCTCTCTCTCTCTCTCTCTCTCTCTCTCTCTCTCTCTCTCTCTCTCTCTCACACACACACACACACACACACACACACACACACACACGTGCAGGAGTTGTGGGTTTCTATAGACATCACCTGCAGGGCTGTATGTGTTCAGCATAGACGTCTGAGATGGCCTTGTTTTCTGTCCTTTGAAGCATTTAATCCTACATTTAACTGACTCTTGTATGAGTGTGCGTGTGTACAGGGTAGACTGCTAGTCTCTTCTCTTCTCCCAAAATCCCCAAACAAGGGTGTGTGCGCCCCTTTTAAAATCTTCTTTAAATGACAGACTTTGTATCTGAAACTGATGAGAGAACGAGGAAAGAGAATCAACAGAACACGCACACGAACCCCAGCAAAGGCAACATTGCGCTTATCGGTGGGATGAATTCCGACCGGCGTCTCAAAGATGCAGGTGGACGTTGGTCGTTTAAATATCCCATTTGGAAAAGAGGTGTGCTTCTGGTGGGGGGGAGAGTGGTAATT
>NC_137510.1:4500000-4510000 GCF_041902795.1 Electrophorus electricus | reverse complement strand
AATTATCTGTTTATTCTTCGGGAAATGAGCAAACACCAGGCGGGGATCCTACGCCCCCCCACCGGACCAGTCACATCGTTGCTCCGCAAATCCGATCGAGTGTCGTCTTCCGTGTGTATTGCTTTTAATTACTGGCTTTTGATGGCTACGCTTTTGTTCCACTCCGTCCCTGGGTGAGGCAGACCACCTTACGTCAGTCCCACCAGGCCGCGGCGCAGAGAGGAGAAGCGTTGATGTGGCCTCTCTGCCGCTCCTGGTGCATAAATTAGCTATTTGTGCTTACGGGGGTGATTTTTAGGTGATGCCGGAGTGTTCCAAAGTGCTACAGCATGTTCAGTGCTTGTTGCCACTGTGCACTTGTCAACACACACACACACACACACACACACACACACACACACACACACACACACACACACACACACACACACACACACACACACACACACACACACACACACACACACACACTGACCTCTTCTTCAGCATGCTAACTGTTTGTGGAACAAGTCAACTACTGCAGACTGACTGAGGCAGTCGTTACGCCAGCCTAGTGGGCCGCACGCCTGCCTGACTGCTGCACGCGTAAATACAGATGAAGTCTGCTGAGGGAGAGTTCCCTGGTGTTACCATGGCGGCACCGAGGCCAATCACAGCCTTCGATCTGAGTGAGCAGGGGAGACGTGTGGGGCGTGGTATCCCCAATAACAAGTGCAGTGCACGCTTTTTAGAGTCGTCAGGAGGTTTGAGCTGTCCAATCAGCAGCGGCGTCCCAGCAGGCGGAGCTGGACGGGCGTCGCCCGTAAACACAAACACGCGTGTGGGCTGACATCATGAGTTGTGGCCATGGTGTTGTTTATCATGTTTATAGTGTGGTTTTTTTATTTGACGTTTTTGTGTGTGTGTGTGTGTGAGTGTATGGTTGTGTACGAGCGTGCGCGCGCGTGTGTGTGAGTTGTAACACACCTCTTGTCTCGCTGCAGTGGTCTGGCTCCTCTATAAACTCAGAGAACCTCAATAAAATAAAAACGGAGAGAAAGGCTAATTTATGAGTGTGATGAATGTTGGGATGATAGCTGCTGTTTTTAACGCAGTCCAGAGTGTGCTGACCTCGCCTGCTGTCATGGGGGGTCGTGAAACAGAAGCTGTGAAGTTCTCCAAGAGCCAGGAACCGTGTTGCATTTCGGAGGACGGGGCCAAGCGCTACTGTTTGGATGGCCCTGCGCGGCTGGGGGTGAGCGAATGGTGTGTCTGTAAATGCCTTGCCGCGGAAGGCGCGGCCCTCACCTGCCTCCATCCTCAACTTCCGCCATCCCCATGTTTTTATGAAATTGTACTACATTTCATTTCATTAATGAGGCTTTCACTCTTCCAGTTCCGACTGGGCCAGGGTTGCCATAGCAGTCAAGCTAGGCTGAGGATGTGGCTAAATTCCTGCCTGTGGCCCCGCCTCTCTGACCCCGCCTCTTCCCCATAACCCTGCCTCTCCTCCTGATGACCCTGCTTCTCCTCCCCTCATGACCCCGCCTCTTCCCCTCATGACCCCGCCTCTTCCCCTCATGACCCCGCCTCTCCTCCTCATGACCCCGCCTCTCCTCCCCATGACCCCGCCTCTTGTCTGCCTCACTTGCGCCTGTTATACGTGTAGTACACGTGTGTCACATGTCCTGAAGGGCATGTTATCAGAGGGAGTGCCACCGCATTGTGTCTTAGGTGTCCAGGTGACCTTGTCCTTGGTATGGAGGACATTATCTCTGTGGTCAGCGTGGCGTGTCTTTCATATGCGTGGCGTGTCTTTTCACACACACACACACACACACACACGCACACACACACACGTCTCGCTGTGACTCACCCTAACTCAACTGCTCTTCTTATTACACTCTATGGAGAAATCCACAATATTTATATTCTGGTTAAAGTAAAGCAAGGCTATTTATTAAAAGTAATTAATGAATGCCTCCGGATGTTGTGGTAGCTCCTTTAAGTGCTCAATCGGAACAATGTAATCTGGAAATATTAATAAACAGAGAACTGAAAACCTTTGATCAGTGCTGTCATTTGGCTTGTTTTTGTTTTTGTAAACTTTAGCTATAACTTGTGTGCTCTTATGTTGTTAAGTGCCGAATGAAAGTTGTCATCTGCTAAGAGAGTCCCAGGTTGTTCATGACCAGACACGGATAATGCTAATCATGCAAGCCCCTCGCCCAAACTGTCTACCCATGGCCTGTGTGTGTGTGTGTGTGTGTGTGTGTGTGTGTGTGTGTGTGTGTGTGTGTTGCCCTCGTCCTGCCCTTTCATCCTGCCCTTTTTGCCCTCTGGGTGCAGTCCTGCTGTTTTCCCGTTCACTCCACCATGCTCCGATAGGCCTGTGCATTGACCCGCATCACGTAGCGTGTCGTCTGTAGGTGAGCGCCAGCTAAGATCCGTCCCGTCCAACCGGAACACAGACGACGCCTGTGCGAGGGACCGGAGGACCTGTGTCTGATTAATTGCGTCCTGACCCCTCGCCGGCCGTCGTCATGGCTACGTTACCTCGGCAGGGCCGCTGCCTCGCTCGGCTGAGCACAGCAGACGATGGGAAGATGATTGTTGTTGCGGAACGAGGCCTTAATTCCCGGCCTCGCTCCGTGGCCCTTGCTGGAGCTCTTCAGACCGGTCTAATCGCTCAGGGAGAGCGCGCTGTCCGGCCAAATTACTCACGTCAAATTGCAGCCATTTTGGGGGGCATTTTCTACCCTGCTTGCTTTGTTTCCTCAGACCATGCCCTGCATACTGAAGTCCAGAGAGAGAAAGAGTGTGTGTGTGTGTGTGTGTGTGTGTGTGTGTGTGTGTGGGTTTAAAAGTAATGAAAAACACCTGCTCACTGTGTTTGTCTGTTTCGGTGTGTGTCTGCCTGTGTGTAATATATACTCTGCAGACAGTAGTGAGTGAACTTGACTTTGTGCGTGTGTGTGTGTGTGTGTGTAATTCAGGCTCTAGACACAGCAGTGACTGAACTTGATTTTGTGTGTGTATAATCCAGGCTCTAGGGCTCTAAGACACAGTAATGACTGAGCTGTGGGTGTGCGTGTGTTCCAGAGACTGACGTGACTGAGCCTGTAACGCTGCTGCGTTCTGAGGCTCGTCGCTAACGCGAGACTCACACTTTCATCACCCTTTTCGTCTTCATTACTGCAACGTTCTCTTTGCAGTCATTCCAGATAAAAACCGTCTGCTCACTTCAGCACGTTCAGAATTCAGCCGCGAGAATTCTCGCACACGTCAGACAGTGGGCCCACACCCGGTTCTGCCCCCCCGACGAGTCCGGTTTAAACACCTCCCGCTTACATGCAAAACTCCACAACCTTGCACCTCCCTGCCTGCTCCGTGGCCGCGGAGCATGGTGCCTCCGTTTCTCTCTCTCTCTCTCTCTCTCTCTCTCTCCTTTCTTCTCTCTCTTTCTGCCGCTTCTCTTAACATGTTCATCCCCTTTCTCCAGTTAATAGTTGATAAATTAATGTGTTAAATGTGTCAATTAATGTGTTTTTCCGTGTGTTATTGTAAAGCGACCTTGAGCGCGGGAAAGGCACCATATAAATGAAGTCTTTCGTTATGATTATTATTTATCAAGGTGACGGCTTATCCGGCGGGTCTGACCCCGCCCCCAGCAGGGTCAGCCTCGCTCTGAGCGCGCTCGACTCCACCAAAGCCCCCCTGCTAGGACCTGTTACCCTGGCAACGGCCGTCCTCGGCCACCTGTTTGGATTTCTGTGTCTGAAGAACTTGTGTCCCGGTCTGAGCACCTGGCCCGTCTCTGAGCCCACGGTGGACCGGGACTGTGGTGCCGGGCCTCGCCCTGCTTGTCCCGTGCGGCCCCCGCCCGAGTGTAGTTTCCCGGGCCTGTCGGGAATGCGCCCGGTGCCCCGGTAAATCGGCCTGCGTCCCAGAGCCCGCGGCCACTGCGGGCAGCGATAATTTACACGTCTGGGGCTGGTCGCCGAGCTAATTGGTGGCGGTGAATAATGAGACGGTTTTTCGGCAGGCGCATGACATAACCGCGGTGACACCTTCTGCTGTCTCACACATAATTACGTCGTCCGCCGCACCAGCTGCGCCGGCCTTGTGTCGGAATAACTTCAGCCTGCTCTGCCAGGCACAATTTATATGGAAATGTACTCTTAGCGGTATTTGGGGACCTGGAATCTGAACGAACGGAATGTGTGGTGCCGGAAACACTGGTAGGATTTACATTGTGTTTTCCCAATGTTTGTTTTGTTTAGTTTAGTTTTTTTTTAATGTATTTTGGAGGTCTGAATGTTAGATCACCCAACTGATGAGGGATAGTCCGTTCATCACCATATTCCTGAGTGCTGAAGGCTTTTAGCGAGACGTTTGTGTTCATGTGTTTGCGTTTGCTCAGAACACACCCTATGGGTGCAGCTACCTCTCAAATTCCCCCCCCCCCAAGCCATGAACACCCACGTTCTCCCGTCCGGAAACTCCCGGTTCGTTTTGGACCCACAATGCTTTGCAGGGACAGCTTGCAGGGAGCGACAATCACAACGTCAGGGAGTTTTTTGACTGGCCCGCTCACATCTCGGCAACCCATGTGAGGGGGTGCTTAACTGGTATGTTTTAAAAGCCTGCGTGTGTGAAATATTGGAGTGCATGTGCGTGTCTACCTTCACGGGCCTCGTCTCTTCACCTGTCTTATTCCTGTTTCTTGAGTCATTTCTGTTACTTCATTGCGGTCATCCCGTGGACGCGTCTAGTGCCGTCAACAGGCTGAAATCAACAAATCGTGTTCAGAGAATGTTCTGGTTTTCTGTGTACTTCACTACAATTCTGAATCTCTCTACCTCTCTCACTACAGTACGCTGCAGATACTCATCGTCAGAGCTCACATACATGCATACATACATACATAGATGTATACATGCATACATACATACATAGATGTATACATGCATACATACATACATAGATGTATACATGCATACATACATACATAGATGTATACATACATACATACATGTATACATATTATGCAATGAAAATGGAGGTGAGATGTTGAGTAGTCTCTACACACACACACACCCACACACAGTTGGGGGTAGTGACTGTTGATTACTACAGAGTCTGGTGATGTGTGTGTGTGTGTGTGTGTGTGTGTGTGTGTGTGTGTGTATGTATATGTGCGTGCGTGCGTGCACTTGGACTGGGTTATAGATAATGCTGTTTAATAATGCACACTGACTAATGGTGAGAAAATAGCTCAGAAGGCATCAGCGTTCCTAACTGAGCTAGACAGTGCGCTTCATGCGTGGTGCCCTGCGTGAAAGTCTCCAAACCAAACATTTACATCCAGGAAGCTGAAGGCTGCTGATAGTGAAGCGTGCACGTGTTTGTGTCTCTCACTCGCAAACGTCAAATGCAAACATCTGTCGAATACGACGTAAGTAAATCAGAAAGCCCGGCTCTCTCGTGGGGGTCCGTGGAGACCGGCGTAGCCTTGGGGGGTGCCGTTGCGCTGTCTGACAAGCGGCAGCCATCCTTTTATCGTGTCCTCCTCAGACCCCCCCCCATCCTAAACACTCAGAGGAGGTGTCCTCCTCAGACCCCCCCCATCCTAAACACTCAGAGGAGGTGTCCTCCTCAATTCGGCGGCTCCACACCTCCAGCGGCGAATCCTCCGCGCCGAGATGAAACGGCCGTCTAGACTGAGGACTCCAAACCGCCGCCCCGGGCGACTCCGTCTTGCTCCTCTTTACGTGAAGTCTGCTTCTGCAAACTTTGTGGAGAGGAGTTCTGTCCCCCGGTGCTGGCCCGTGCTGTTAAACAGCGCCTGCTCGGAGAACGCCAGAGCGCGGCGTGTCCCGTGAGCACTGGAATGCTTTTAGCGAAGAGTCTCGTGCCGCGACCCGAGCAGGGGTGCTCGGGGTTCTTGTCAGAACGCTGCGTTCCATCTCCAAGCAAAGAAACGCGCTCAGCGCGCAAGGAACACAAAGAAGCGGCTGCCGTCTAACGCACGGGATGGAACCGTTACCTCGTTACAGCATGAGCGGTGAGGATCAGGAGCCAGGGGTGAGGCAGGGGTCTCCGTGGCCGGACCGATGTGTGGGGACCGCTACGGACCATCCTTGTTGATGTTTCCAAGCCTGCAAGCCCTGGCCAGGGCGAGGTTACACTTTATCACCTGTGGGTGGTACCAACGACCAGAGCATGGGGGTGTTAATCAAACAGTGCCCCTAAAGGACGTTCTGGGAACTGCTTGTGAGCGGACTGCTCTCCGCCTAGATCCATTCCCCCCCCACACCATATGTGGGGTCTTTATTTGTAGCTGATGTTGTGTCTTCACTCCGCTCTGGTGCCAGATTTCCGGGCGAAGGCGGCTAGCAGCTGGGTGAAGTGCGAAGAGATGTGGGCGGGGTTATGGAAATGCTGGGCGCGCGCACCCCGGGAGAGCGCGGGGTTATAAAGATGTGGGGCGCACACACTCAGAGGGAAGGCGGAGTTGGGCAGATGCTGGACGGACACACACACACACACACACACACACACACACACTCCGAGGGAGGGCGGAGTTGCGGCGCCGTTTTTCCATGCAGGACCCCAAATCCTTACATTCGTCATAACAATGTCAAAATCGTTGCAGTGTCAGAAGATGTCAGGAACGACCAAACTTCACAGGCACTGGCGCTGGAGTCCAAGGGCAGGCGAGGACACTTCTCTGCTGGTGCCTTCCAGAGAGAAGCTCTAAGCTACTTCTCTCCTCAGCCTGAGAGCCACTTCTGATCTTCAGCGGAGCGTCTTTTGGGAACAGAACCCATCAAAGGGCTGTACAAACATCTGAGAAGTGTGTGTGTGTGTATGGCAGGGGATGTGACCGTAAACTTTGTTTCTTTTAGGGAACATCCCCTCTAATCCTAGCAGGACGGAGAGTGTGGTTTGGGAAGAAAGGGACGAGATCAGGAGAATAAACAGCGTAGCCGCTTGTCACGGAGAGGGGAGGAGACCCCGGAGTGTGGGGGGGGAACCCGGGAGATGAGCGGTGAGAATTGGTCCCGAGACCGAGGCGTGAAGAGACACGGAGCAGACGTGGCACTGGGCCAAGTCCAAACGTCTCCCAGCATCAGCACTCGTCTTCCACACCCCACCACTAAAATACACATATCTAATGCGCGCACACACACACACACGCGCGCGCGCACACACACACACACACACACACACGCACACGCACGCACACACGGTCGATTTTTGCTTTTATCCAGGATTCTGTCATGAGGGAGGAGGTTATTTGGGGATTTTTCTCTCAGTCTGTCTGCAGTTCCTGGCAAAGGCCAGAATGCTGCAGGGTGATTAGAGAGCGAGAGAGAGACTGCTGTGTTATTTTACCACAGTCTCAAGTTGAGAGTTGTTTGGACAGACCATGAGTTATGGAGGGGATGCGCTTCACTCTGTGACTCATCTGTCACCAGGGTCCCGCCGAGACTGGGATCACCATGGGGTTGCGATGTCCCGTTTAGCACACATAACAGGACATGAGCGAACAGGTCACCACATCTGTGTGACTGTCTCACTAACTGACCTCTGACCTGTGTAGTTATGGCTCAGTGACTGCGGGTGGGAGAGAAACATGTTTGTAGTACTCACTCTCCTCATGTAGTACTCACTCTCCTCATGTAGTACTCACTCCTCATGTAGTACTCACACTCCTCATGTAGTACTCACACTCCTCATGTAGTACTCACTCTCCTCATGTAGTACTCACACTCTTCATGTAGTACTCACTCTCCTCATGTAGTACTCACTCTCCTCATGTAGTACTCACACTCTTCATGTAGTACTCACTCTCCTCATGTAGTACTCACTCTCCTCATGTAGTACTCACACTCTTCATGTAGTACTCACTCTCCTCATGTAGTACTCACTCTCCTCATGTAGTACTCACTCCTCATGTAGTACTCACACTCCTCATGTAGTACTCACACTCCTCATGTAGTACTCACTCTCCTCATGTAGTACTCACACTCTTCATGTAGTACTCACTCTCCTCATGTAGTACTCACACTCTTCATGTAGTACTCACTCTCCTCATGTAGTACTCACACTCTTCATGTAGTACTCACTCTCCTCATGTAGTACTCACTCTCCTCATGTAGTACTCACACTCTTCATGTAGTACTCACTCTCCTCATGTAGTACTCACACTCTTCATGTAGTACTCACTCTCCTCATGTAGTACACACTCCTCATGTAGTACTCACACTCCTTATGTATTATGCACACTCCTCATGTAGTGATCACTCTCCTCATGTAGTACTTACACTCATGTAGTACTCACACTCCTTATGTATTATGCACACTCCTCATGTAGTGATCACACTCCTCATGTATTACACACACTCTCCATGTAGTACACACACTGCTCATGTAGTACTCACTCCTCATGTAGTACTCACTCTCCTCATGTATTACACACACTTCTCATGTAGTACACACTCCTCATGTAGTACACACACACTCCTCGTGCATGCGCCTCTCTGACATAAATTGCCCACTCTGTGGATAGTGCTCTGGTGTGCTCTGGTGCGGTAGCAGCGTTTCCCCTGACATTGTTCATGCATGTAGTGATGGACCTTGCCGGTGGATAATGGGAAATATTTTCAACATTTGTGAAGCTTTAAAAAGTCCCCGTCTAACTCTGTATGTTTAGGGTTTGATAGACTCTTGATTCATCCCTCCTGATATTGCAGGAACGCCACGTCAAAAATGACCGCTTGCCTGTAAGCCGCCCTCCTCTCTGGGGAACCGACTTCAGATTTAACACGCAACACGCAGGCGGCTGTCCCGCTGAACTTGGTCTTGCTCATCTCCGCTTTAATGCAGCATGGCCTTAAATCTGAGTCACAAATGAATAAACCCTCAAATCTCGTTATGCTCGGCTCTGTGGACGAGACCCCTCTCCCGTAGAGCAGACCGGCTTCCATAAGCATCGCCCCGGAGGCGTCTTGGCAGACCTGCCGCCCAAGTTCCTTTGAAGGGGGTGGATCCCACAGTTAATTGTTACCTCGGCACAAGCCGCCTCCCGAGGCCGCGTCAATAAGCTATCAAGTGCACGGAGAGGCGTGGAGCTGCCCGGGATCCCGCACCCTCCCAGGAACGCCGGGAGTCCCCGCCGGCCCAGGGAAAGGGCGGGGGCCGCGGGATGTCGGGACCTCGCCAGCCCCATGCAGGCGCAGCGGGACGTGCGGTTTAGCCAAATTATTCCAGGCCCGTGGTGTTTCCTTAGTGTCAAATGTGCGTGGGGAATGGGAAAACGTCAGTTTCAGATTCAGCAATTATCGGAGGATTAGAAGATTCAGTGAAGAAGTTTAGATGCCAGTCTTGCCATTGCCACTGTAATCGCCTTACTTTGGTCCTAGCAGATGACTAGTGCATCGGGTGAGTGGAGGAGGGAGAGAGAGAGAGAGAGAGAGAGAGAGAGAGAGAGTGATTACTGCTTCAGAAAGGAATGATCTAATTCACGGGGTCCAGGCAGGAGTCGGCCCACAGGGTTCTGAGAGCAGGTGTAAGAAGGGACAGGCCTGCTTTCAGATGGAGACACAGAGTGCAGCTCAGAGGAGGTGGGGGGAGGAGCTTTTGCTCGCTTTCGCGCGCATACACACACACACACACACACACACACACACACACACACACACACACACACACCCCAAAAGAGCAGCTTCCCCTTTATTCCCCAAAACGAGCTCTGCAGCGCCAAATCCTTTTTATCATATCTGCCGCTGCTTCGCAGAGCCCATCATCTCCACCTCACTCTTTCACTTTCTCTCTCCATTGCTCTCTCGCTTGCTCACTCATTCATTCATCTCTCTCCCTCTCTCTCTTGCTCGCTCTCATTCCTCTCTCTCTCTCTGTCTCTGTTCGTGTGGCCCTGGCATAGTGTGACTGAGGGGTCAGTAGAGATGCCCTCAGCCCTCAGCTCGGGGGCCCACTCGCCTTCGCCTGCCAG
>NC_137510.1:4487500-4495000 GCF_041902795.1 Electrophorus electricus | reverse complement strand
GCTCAGCCCCCTCCCCTCCGCCACAGAAGACATTGTGACTAATCCAAACATGCGGTTTCCGAGTGTGAAGGACAGGTTTTCAATGCCGTGCCCCTCAGCTGAATTGTGCGCATCCTTTCTGTCATCTTTTGTCGCGGCTCTGTATTCTAATTATATGTGTTGTGAATGCTTTTTCTTAATAAAGAAATGTCTCGTTTTGGAGCGTGCGGTCAGACACGCGCCTCGCGTTGAATTGCTTCTGAAGGACGGGTCTGTCAAACGCTGTTAAAGTATTTTAATGTTTACCTCGCACGTGATGGCACCAGAATCCAAGCCTTTTTATTGTGGGGGAGGGGTGTATTCGCCCACAGAAACAGTCGTGTCTTATTATCCGAGGTTTAATGACATGGAAATGCGCTATGTAAGACACGGCTGCGGGTTTGTGCAGGGTTTTCCGGAAAGGTCGCACTCTTCCTCATCACTAGAAGCTGTTTCAGGGGCATGTAGTGTGTGGCTACGATCCGTGTGAAGCGCACACACACTCTGCAGACAATCAGTGGACGGATAGGCTCTGATTGATCAAGCAATCAAACTGCGTCCTTGACTAAGAGACAGACACACACAAACACAAATAAATACACATTGGCTACATGATGTAACTACAGTTGAGAAAGCATAGGTTTGTCTCAAGCTAAGACCTTCGTATTTCTGACTGCTGCACCCCATCCTAGCTTGAAGGCTGCACCAATAGTAGCAGTAGCTCTCCATATCGGGCCGATGTGGCACTTTAAATACGATTCGGTATCTGCGATCTTGGCCCAAGATCGCCAATCTACACACACCTGAGCAGTAGAAACATTCAAATCCATCATCATTCAAATCACTCCTCACACCGTTTCAGAAATAAAACCGTCTATGTACGGCATAGAAAGCAATTGGCACAATCAGAACAGGAAATAGTGAAGTATCAGGATTTTGGAGGTGTCTTTGGAGTCGTGCTCGCTGAGACGAGCTTGTTCAGCCAGTCTGGATTTTCCCCAGTGCAAAGCAACACATCACAAATTAAATCCATGCTCCAGCGTTCACGAGCGTACCTGTGCCCCACTGTTAACAGGCTTATACTTGGTATCGGCAGATACTTGAGACGGCAGTATTATATTGTATCGGTCTCAGAATCAGAAGACTGTATCGGCATGGCCCTAAGAATATGTCATGCATGCAGCCCTGATCCATAGGATCAGAGGATAATCTTCCATGATGGTGTTATTTCAGGTCATGTGATTTGTGTTGCTTGTTAGTGATTTGCATTTAGGAGGGAATAATTGGAAATAATGAAATTTATCGTTATCGCAGCCTAGAGACAGGGTGTGTGTGTGTGAGAGTGTGCGCATAGTGGATGCAGGTGCACCTTTGGATAGCACAAATGCTTCTCACAGTGAGGACCCTGCCTGCGCCTAGTGAATGAGTGAATTAACAGTGGAGAGAGAGACCTGAGAGAACCCCCACACACACACACACACCCCCACACACACTCACACACACTCACACACACACACACACACACACTCACACACACACACACACACACACCCCCACACACACTCACACACACACACACACACACACACACACACACACCCACCCCCACACACACTCACACACACTCACACACACCCACACACACACACACACACACTCACACACACACACACACGCGCACCCTCACACACACACACACACACCCACCCCCACACACACTCACACACACACACACACACACACACACACCCACACTCACACACACCCACACACACACACACACACACACACACCCACTCACACACCCACACACACACACACACACACACACGCACAGAGCTGGGTAATTGTTATTCAGCTGTTCTTAATGAGATAAGGTGCCTAGTGGTGAGGCTCTGAAGTGCTGCCTTTCTTTGGTTATGCTAATTATGTACTATTAGAGTTGGACCACATCACTGTTCATCTAATCCCTCCCTCCCTCCTTCCTTCCTTCTCTCTTTTCTTTCTTTCTGTTTCTGATTGATTCTCCTTCAGACATGACTCCTATATATATATATATATATCAAAATTCCCCACTGACCCTCTGGTTTGTGTGTGTGTGTATACATACACACACACATTCACGCTTGAATTTGTCACATACGTTCTTAAGGTGACACAAGGACTTTGCATTTTGTCTCTTTCTAATTATGGCTGTGTTTTTTGTTTCATTATTGCCCACCGATATCTTAACACCGTGCGTTCATTAAATCTTTTTTACCGGTTGTCAAGGTAACAGCAGGGATCGAATTATAGGCCGAAGCACTTCGTCCCTCCGTTCGGTGTTCCGGTGTCGATGGCTCAGCTCCACCAGCTTTCCGGTCTGAAGGGGGCGCTAGACTCCTTGTTCCCGTCACTGCTGGGCGGTGCAGTGGCGTCCTGCGCGGTGTGTCTCGGTAACGTTTGACTTTACCTGCTATTTGATCACCTAAGCCCAGACCCCTCGAATCCCGCGGATCTCTGTGGGCGGAGCAGACACCAGCTAAGAACAGGTGATTGGGCTCTGCATTCCGACACCATGCGTCCTGAAACCGTCCCGACACCATGCGTCCTGACATCATAACGCACTCACCTGCCAGATTGAAAGATAAATAAACCAAAAAGGGGGACAGTTGTATATTTGTGTATTATTATATATATTTATTATATATCTATATATATTAATTATATATACACTTATTATATATCTATATTTTCTTTATCTCTAGCAAAGCTCGGCCCCATGCATCAGTGATCCGTCGCCCCAGGTTACTGTCAGTTGCCAGGGTGCGTGTTGCCTGAGATGCAGGCAACGCATATTCATTACGTATGTACGTTGTGACAGTAGGACTCATGGTAAAGTTGTCTTCCTCAGAAGGAGCTGGCGTTGAGCATCGAGAGGCGTGGTTACCGTGATCACACTCGGGTGTAGCCAACACCCCCACTGCACGCTGGCACGTTTGAGCGGCGTCTGCGTTTAGCGCGGGGCTTGGGCACCCTCAGACTGTGGCGGTGGGGAAGGACTCACATAACCTCAGGTCTGGGTGGAGTGGAGATTTATACTGCACGAAGGATGGGTGTGGGTGTGCTATTGCGTGTGGGCGTGTGTGTGTGTGTGCACGTGTGTGCGTGCCTCCCTTCTAGTCGAGTTATATCTGTACGTCCGAGCCGCGACGCTGGGCCTCCTATCGGCTCTGAGACAAGCCGGGACTTCCGATGTTCCTCATTACAAATTCCCCCCCCCCCGCCCCAAACACACACACACACGCACACACACACACACACACACACACACACACACACACTTCCTCTTTCTTCTTCTTCTTCTTTTCCGATATACACCTGTACAGGCCTGCTGACCGGTTTGAGTGCGCTCACATAAATCACAGCCGCCCGCGGAGAAAGCAGCTTTCTCTTGCTTTCATTTCCAATCCCCCCTTCCCCCCCACCCCGGCTCCGGCTTTTGCAGTGACAATCATGATCTCCTGTCTCCTTGGCTACACGCTAGAGAACCTTAGGGCGGCCTGCTCTCTGCACCTGCCTGTCTGCTCTGAACGCGAACGACCCGCCCCGCTCTGCCCCAGGGCGCCGCCCGTGCGGGGAACCACCGAAGAGCTGGGATCAGAAGAGCCCGATCGCCGTCAGGCTGGAGCTCGCCGCCCTGCTGGACACGAGAAGCTGGAAACACAGCCGCGTGTTCACTTTCTTCCCGTGAACCTGTCTGTCGGTGGAAGGCTCCTCCAGTCAGGAAGTTTCCGGAGGTTTCTGGATCATGCATGATTAGCGCGCACACCTGGGGAAGAGGCTTATCTGTGTGAAGTCTTCCCTCCAGGTGTGTTTGAGATGCACCAACCAGTTGTAATCCTTTCTCCGCAAAGCAACAGGACGAGTGGGTTGGGTTCCCTTGTGCTTGTATAACACTGGATTCTTCGTCGTCTTGAATTTCTGATTTCTGTGTGAAATCCTGTGAAACCTCAGGCGCGCTCTGGTCTGGTCGGGTTCATCCTGATGCAGGAAAACTGGCTTTTGTTATAAAGTGCTTTGTTTTGTTCAGTGAAATATTTGCGTTGCTTATGCATTAAATTTTCAGATGAATCAAGTTACCATAATTTAGCAAGGTGTATCACACACGCTCATACACACACACACACACACACACACACACACACGCGCAGATATTTTAAAGAGCCGCGGAAACGTGCTGCCGCAGAAACATGGCTGAAGCTTCCCAAGCCCACGGATGTGAGGTGTGACGCGTGAGTCAGCGTGGCTAAGATGATGGTGTTCCACGTGAGCCACGGCATTCCTGAGGTTGACCCCCTCCAATTCCCATAGTGGGGCGCAGGGTAGCATGGCATGTGTGCAAAGCTCGGAAGGGCCTTCTCTTCATCTGCTTCCGTGCCACGACCGCCTCTCCTCTCTCCTCCCCTCCCCTCCCCAGCGCCCCCACGCCGTCTGCCAGCGCCGACTGGACCCGCACAGCCCCTGCCGGTTCTGCAGCACACTCAGGCCAGAGGGCCATTATGAGGAGCTCTCAAACAAAGACACCCCCCCCCCCCACTGGCCAAGAAGCCCCGCCAAGCGCGTTAACTTAGACGGGGTTTCAAAAGGCTAGATGCCCCCCCACCCCCACCCCTCTCCCACCAATAAAGCACGGGCGCTTTGGAGTTTGGAAAATATGCTTTTATTTCCCCCCTCGGTTTCACCCCTCTGTCACCCTCCGTCTTACTCCTTCAGAAGCCTCGTGTACTCCAGCCTCCTAGCCAGTGCACGCGCGCGCGTTTGTGCGAGAGAGCGAACGTGACAGAGCCGCCGTGTGATTGTGCGGGATTTTTGTAACCCCTTCCGAAGTGCATTCAATTTCCCGCTTTGATTCTTCCTTCCAGCAGTCAGCGCTGAAGCCTGGTAAAACACTCTCCACACAGACGTAATGGACCACCAACAATACACCATTTCTAGCAGAATTCAGTTGCCATACCAACCAATTTTGTCACTACTCCCCCCCCCCCCCACACACATGTAAGTCGTGCTGTTAATTGGCTCGTCAGTGAGGACATAATGTTTTGATTGTAGGGTGAAAAAAAACCGACGTGGGAGAGAGAATTGTAGAGGAGAAGGGAGGTGCTGTCATTTCTGGGGTTCTTCCACACGGGAATTATCGGAACACTGACGGCCTGAGCCGGTTTTCCATGTATGCTTATTTTCTCAAATTAACACGTGTTAATGCCGGGAGTCTTATTTATCGTGTGTGTGTGTGTGGTGCAGTTCAATGAAAAGACAGAAAAAAACCCAACATGCATCTAGTTTAGGCATCAACTGTTTTTACGTGCTAAAAAAAACAGTTGTGTTTGTGCTTTTGTGATTTCCTGCCCCACACCCTCAGACCTCACACCTTACACCACACCCACGCCCTCACACTCACACCCTCACACCTTACAGCACACCCACGCCCTCACACTCACACCCTCACACCTTACAGCACACCCACGCCCTCACGCTCACACTCACACCCTCACACCTTACACCACACCCACGCCCTCACGCTCACACCCTCAGACCTCACACCTTACACCACACCCACGCCCTCACGCTCACACCCTCAGACCTCACACCTTACACCACACCCACGCCCTCACACTCACACTCACACCCTCACACCTTACACCACACCCACGCCCTCACGCTCACACCCTCACACCTTACACCACACCCACGCCCTCACGCTCACGCTCACACCCTCACACCTTACACCACACCCACGCCCTCACGCTCACACCCTCAGACCTCACACCTTACAGCACACCCACGCCCTCACGCTCACACCCTCAGACCTCACACCTTACACCACACCCACGCCCTCACGCTCACACTCACACCCTCACACCTTACACCACACCCACGCCCTCACGCTCACACTCACACCCTCACACCTTACACCACACCCACGCCCTCACGCTCACACTCACACCCTCACACCTTACACCACACCCACGCCCTCACGCTCACACTCACACCCTCACACCTTACACCACACCCACGCCCTCACGCTCACACCCTCACACCTTACACCACACCCACGCCCTCACGCTCACACCCTCAGACCTCACACCTTACACCACACCCACGCCCTCACGCTCACACTCACACCCTCACACCTTACACCACACCCACGCCCTCACGCTCACACTCACACCCTCACACCTTACACCACACCCACGCCCTCACGCTCACACTCACACCCTCACACCTTACACCACACCCACGCCCTCACGCTCACACTCACACCCTCACACCTTACACCACACCCACGCCCTCACGCTCACACTCACACCCTCACACCTTACACCACACCCACGCCCTCACGCTCACACCCTCAGACCTCACACCTTACACCACACCCACGCCCTCACGCTCACACTCACACCCTCACACCTTACACCACGCCCTCACGCTCACACTCACACCCTCAGACCTCACACCTTACACCACACCCACGCCCTCACGCTCACACTCACACCCTCACACCTTACACCACACCCACGCCCTCACGCTCACACCCTCAGACCTCACACCTTACAGCACACCCACGCCCTCACGCTCACACTCACACCCTCACACCTTACACCACACCCACGCCCTCACGCTCACACTCACACCCTCACACCTTACACCACACCCACGCCCTCACGCTCACACTCACACCCTCACACCTTACACCACACCCACGCCCTCACGCTCACACCCTCACACCTTACACCACACCCACGCCCTCACGCTCACACCCTCAGACCTCACACCTTACAGCACACCCACGCCCTCACGCTCACACCCTCAGACCTCACACCTTACAGCACACCCACGCCCTCACGCTCACACCCTCAGACCTCACACCTTACAGCACACCCACGCCCTCACGCTCACACTCACACCCTCACACCTTACACCACACCCACGCCCTCACGCTCACACTCACACCCTCACACCTTACACCACACCCACGCCCTCACGCTCACACCCTCACACCTTACACCACACCCACGCCCTCACCCTCACACCTTACACCACACCCACGCCCTCACGCTCACGCTCGCACCCTCACCCCTTACACCACACCCACGCCCTCACGCTCACACTTACACCCTCAGACCTCACACCTTACACCACACTCACGCCCTCACCCTCAGACCTCACACCTTACACCACACCCACGCCCTCACGCTCACACCCTCAGACCTCACACCTTACAGCACACCCACGCCCTCACGCTCACACTCACACCCTCACACCTTACACCACACCCACGCCCTCACGCTCACACCTTACAGCACACCCACGCCCTCACGCTCACACTCACACCCTCACACCTTACACCACACCCACGCCCTCACGCTCACACTCACACCCTCACACCTTACACCACACCCACGCCCTCACGCTCACACCCTCACACCTTACACCACACCC